>NC_141990.1:254147534-254456573 GCF_049901715.1 Pseudonaja textilis | reverse complement strand
ATAATGGAGCAACTATGAAACAAAACATTTGGGATACAATAAGAGGTATAACAATCTCTTATAACGCCAAGAGGAATAAGGAAAAATACACCCAGCAAAACAAATTACAACAAAAAATTTAGGAATTAGAAACTCAATTACAGAGTACCCCAAAGGATTCAAAATTGCAAAATCAGATAATAATAACTAAACATAAACTGAATTTAATTGAACAAGAGAGAATGATTATAAATTTGAATACAACTAGACAAACTTATTTTGAGCATGCTAATAAGCCAGGGAGATGGCTATCATATAGACTAAAAAAAAAAGGAAAGAAAAGAGATTGATATACCAGCTAAAAGGGGGATCTAAGTTGCAAGCATTTGTGGATGATATGATTTTTTTCATTGAGGAACCAATAGAAAGAGGACAAAAATTGATGAATGAATTAGAACAATTTGGAGCAGTAGCAGGACTTAAAATTAATAGGAAGAAAACAAAATTAATGACTAAAAATTTAACAGAAAAACAGAAAATAGAACTAGAAGTTGTTATGGGAATACAAGTGATAAAGAAAGTTAAATACTTAGGAATATGGTTGACAGCACATTGTAAGACACTTAAGGAAAATAATTATGATAAATTGATGCAACGGGTAAAAAGGATTTAGAAACATGGGGTAAGCTGCAAGTTTCATTATTAGGCAGGATTGCTGCTATTAAAATGAATATTCTTCCAAAATTCCTATATATATTTCAGATGATCCCAATCAAAGTACACAATTTTTTTTTTTGAAGAACTTAATAAAATAACTGTAAAATTTATCTGGCAAGGGAAAAAAAAACTACCATAAATTTAAAGGCAATGCAGGATATGAAGAGAGGGGAGGGCTGGCACTTCCAAATTGGGAGTTGTATTATAGTGCAGCCTCTTTCGTATGGCTGAAGGAATCGGTGAATTTAACCAATAAGAGAATATTATTCTTAGAAGGCCATGACTTGCAAAGGGGGTGGCATGCTTTTTTATGGGATGTAGGGAAAACTAGCCAGAAATATTTTCACAGACACCTAATCAGAGACTCATTATTGACTAATTGGAAGAAAATATGGAAAAAAACACTATTTAAAAATACCAATTTGGATTTCAACAATGGAGGCAATGATTCACCCAAATAATCTGGATATCACTAAAATGATTAAATATAAGGACCTATTGAATACACAAGGAAATTTGAAATCGCGGCAAGAACTTCAAGATCAGTGGGCCTATCTTCAAATTTAAAGTAGATATAAACAGGAGAAGAAAGAATTTGGAATTAACAATAAACTCCAGCAACTAGATAAAATTTTATTAGAATCAGGCAAAAAAAATATAATAAAATGTTATAATTAGTTATTAGAAGTAGAATTAGAAGAAGAAATTGTAAAAGGGAACATGATAGCCTAGAGTAGGAATATAGGACGTAGCATCACCATAACAGAATGGGAAAAGGTCTGGGGTAGAAATAATAAAATTACAAAATCGGTAGCATACAAAGAAAATGCCTATAAAATGTTTTATAGATGGCACCTTCCTCCTTCGAGATTAGCGAAGATGCACCCCAATATGAGTCAGAATTGCTGGAAATTCAAAAAAAAGAGGGAATTTTTTCCATATGTGGTGGTCCTGTACAGAAACTCAAAAATATTGGCAGAAAATTAGAAATTGGCTGGAAAAAATGACAAGAGAACAGATCGAATTCAAACCAGAGTCCTTTCTGTTAGGGATCTTTGATAAACAAATATCAAAAAAAGTGAAATATATAATAATACATATTTTGACAATGGCAAGATTGGCTTTTGCACAATGTTGGAAGCAGCCTCATGTTCCATCAGAGGAGATGATCATTCAAAAAATTTCAAGTTGTGCAGAAATTGACAAATTAACTTTGGAATTAAAAAATAAAGACACTTCAATATACTACAACAGCTGGAACTGGTGGTACAAATGGATAGACCAAAGATAGACTTCACACTAAAAGGCAAAAGAGGATAGGATAAATCCATAGTAGTGATACACAGATCTATGTAAGGATTAAGTGTGTGTATATGGCATAAAATAAGGATAAAAAAGAGGTCTTACAAACTGTTGAAGATGAGAATGTTTTTAATTGTTTTCTATTTTTTTCTTTCTATTTTCTTCTCCCTTTCTTCTTTTTCTCTCTTTCATTTATGTATGTGTTGTTGGTTTTTTTAAATTGTAAAATCAATAAAATTTATTTAAAAAAAAAAAGAAATAGCAAGGAAGAAAATAATAGTTGGCTTAGAAAACTGAAACTGGAAATATTAAGGAAGAAAACACATAGTAATTGGCCTAGGAAACAGAAATAAAGCAGGAGAATGGCTAAATAATTTTTTCCAATCCAATGATGTCTTTATTTCTACCATAACATAGTCTTTAAACAACCAAAACTAAGCTTATATGCATGGACGTGATTACTGTAAATGGAGTACCAGAAATTAAATTGATTATATTATTGGCACAGGGAGTTGGAAGAGCTTAGTGCATGTTTCTGTCTTTATGACTCCTGAATGATTTCTCCAACGTCATCTCCATGGCTCCCTTTACTAGCAAAGTCATTGGTTAACTCAGTTCATATTAGTTCTCTTTAAAAAAAAAAGAAATAAGTTTTGAAAGTTTATGATACAATATTGATGTCTATCATTCAACTATATAAAACAAGAGATGTTATTTTATTGGGGAAAAGTCTGTGAAGATTCTCAGTCATCTGGGTCATAGTTGTCTCAAATATGCTTTTTTCTTCAAAAGGCAACTCGACTGTTTTATTGGAGAAAGTGGTTTTTATTATCTTGTGTCTTCCCGTCTGTACTCTTCAGATATACTTCTATAATGTCTTAAAATTATTTATTTTTTGGTGATGGATGAGACACAATTCAAAAAGAAACTGACAATTTTAAGCAGTATTTAAATATTCTTGGAAAAGTCTCTTTTTTCTGACAAGTTTAATACTATTTGTAATTGCCATCTCTAGCTGTCAGCTTCTCATATCAGCAGTCTCCCTGTATAAGCAATAGAGGCCTTTTACCTGCAGCTGTTGGGCCTTTGTACTGCTGGTTTTAGAAATGTCAACAGGAACAATAGGAGCTCCATTTTTTTTCTTTCTCTTTTTCCCATCTCCCTTACATCACTTCCCTCCTGATGCTTGGAAACCTGCTGGGTGCCCCTGGGAAAATTACATGTTCCAGGATCCCTGGTGCCTAGAAAGCTACTACAGCTGCCTTCTAAGAACAAGGAGGCAGTGATAGAGGGTGGGGGAAGACAGAGAGAAAAGAAAGCAGGAAGAAGATCTCTCTCCTTGAGAAAAACCAAAACCATATAAAAATAAAAGTCTAGGAAAATAAAAGCAATTCACATATCATATTTTTTTCTAATGTCTCATATTATGTGTTAATTTCACATTCCAAAATTGTTGATTATAAAGTACATCATCACTTTTTTGTACTGCTGAGTGCTACTTCATCTAACTGAGTCCAGTTCTTTCATTGAAACTACAGTTAGAATAGCTTTATTCTGTCTCATCTCATTAATAATAACTGGAGAACTTCAACATTTTTTATTTTAAAGTAAGTGATCCATGGCAGCTTGAATTAATGATCTACTTTGGCTATTAGTCTACATGTTTGTTGTTATTGTCCTTGACAATAACAACCATCAGGTTTTTTTCTCCCTTTTTGGAAAATAGCTGTACTTTCTAGATTTTTTTTTTTTAAAAATCTTGATTAAATAGCTTGGAGATGATAATGTTTAGTAGCTTCATTTATTATAGCCGTGAAACAACCCCCTTTTAGCAATGTTAGGGGCTAGGCCAGGAAATTTCTATGGTAGCTGGAAAAGGAAATCAAATATGATGTTGCAATTCCTTTTCCAATTACTGTAAAATTTTAGGAAATTATTTTCTGAAGGAAAATATTTAGTCTGGTAATAGCTTAAATGTTATAAAATATTTTACTTAATTGAATTACATTGTTGCTTAAGCATTTAGTTCATAAGGGCAATCATTCAGATGGATTCCTCCTGTTTGAATTGTGCTGCTCCCATGCTAAGGTTTGCTATGGTTTAGCTATGAGGTCAGGAAATGATATTTTTGCAAATCTATTGTGAGACAATTTTAGTATAGTAATTGGTGGGTTGTTCCCTTTCTATCCAGCATTACTTCCAATAAAAAACAACCTGCATTAATTTTCTGTAACATGCATAAGGCCTCTTCTATACTTTTCCTATTCTCTGTGGAACATTCAGATGGATGGATAGTTAGATGGATACACATATACATGCATAAGGCCTCTTCTATACTTTTCCTATTCTCTGTGGAACATTCAGATGGATGGATAGTTAGATGGATACACATATACATAGACACAGACTTACCAATGCAGGCAGGCAGGCAGGCAGGCAGGCAGAGAGACACATATACACACGCTGCTAAGGATGGAGTTCACACAGAGATCAACAGATGCTTTGTCCCATTCTTACATGAGTTCTTTTCTTTGACAAAGAACTATAAAACCATCAATTTCCAGACAGACTAATAGCCTTGTCGCAAAACAACAACAACATAACCTGTCATTCAGAATAGGGTTCACACACAGATCACTAGCTGGCTTTCCTACTTAATGTAACTTTCTCATATACCCATTGATTTGTTCTCTGGAATTTTGTTGTTATTATTGATTGTTGCCTGCTATGAACAAAACAAAACTCAGCTGACAGTTCTATTTTGTTCATGCCGGTTATCTAGTCTTTCTTGTAGTTCATGCCAAAATGAACATATAGTAGGGACAATACTCGGCAAGAAGACAAGAGATTTTATATTGCTATGACAATAAAGAATCAGCCTTCCAAGAAGTTTCACGAAAGGCAGATTGGTAGATTCCCCCCCATTTAAATAGTATTCTTGGATCAAGTTGGAGATTAAACTCTTCAGACTACATTATATTTTCTAGATCTATGATTCTATAAACAACAAACAATTTGAATATCACTATTGGATGTAATGAGAGAAATACATAACTGCATCCAAACAAAGGCACAGACAGAACACATGAACCATGGAGATCCACTTCTTGTGTTCTGTTTTATTTTCTACTTTTGAGAGAATGTAGATTTGATTCAGAAGGGGCAGAAGACTCCGAGTTGTTGCATAATGATATCCAAGTCCTGGAAAAGTGGAAAACATAAGAACTCAAAACAATTATGCCTTGATTACATTACATGTTGGTTGACCTAGGGAGAGACTTTGATGGGCTTTCAATATTCTGTAACTATACCCTTGCCACATTAAAATCCATTCCAATATTCCTAGAAACTTCCATTGTTAGTTTTGCCTACCTCTACTTTGGTTTTTTGTAGTCATATTGTATTTTGTGGTTGAGAGTTTGCCTGAGAAAACACATGTCCACTCGATCCTAAAACTGAATGAGGTATCTTGGGTACATGAGCATTGATTACCTGAAGTGGATGTTCCCAAAGGCTCTGAAAAGATTTGCAGCTTAAACAGAAAAAAGAGGGGGAAATCCTACATTAATACAAATCACCTAAATATTTTTCCATATTCATTTAATCAAGTAATAACAACACAGCAAGTTGTGCATTAAAATTATGTCTTCTGGTTAAATATTATGAAATCTATCCCAAAGGAAAATATGTCATTTTTAATTAGTAGAAAAAATAGCTTTGAAAAATTATACAACTTTTGAATTCAGTATTTTTTCATGCTTATTTCCCCCCCCCTCTTTTTATTTATTTTGATATAATTTCTTAGTTAATTTGTTGGATAATACTGCTTTTAATTTTTATTTTGTATTTTTTCTGTACTTTTAAAAATTCCATTTTTAAAAAATAGACTTACATAATTGGTACCTAATGAGGACACAAAAATAAATTGCCTACCATTGTTTTGAAACATTTATTTCTGTGGTTATGTATTGTGTTTTAATGAATGTAAATGTTTGTTCCAGGCGGGTTGAATGAGGAAAAATGGTTCTATTCATAACTGATTGTCAACTAAGCACCTTCATAATCTATAGTTTAGTAGAATAGAGCGTGCATCCCTTCATTTTGACCTCTGTTTGATGTTATGTTTTGTATGTGAATGAATTATCATGGTTTGAAATAGACCTTGTAGTCTAATTTTTTTCCTAGTTCAGGAATCCATTACTATGTTGTCCCCAACAGATAACTATCCAGCCTCTCCTTAAATATAGCAAAGTGAGCCTGTTGCTTCCCAAAGCGGTCTTTTCCACTGTTGAACAACTCTTACTGCCTGGATTTTTTAAATGTTCAATCAATATATACTTCTTTGTAATTTGAACCCATTCTTTCTTCCCCTGTCTCTGCAACAACCCTAAATAATTTTGTCCCATCCTCTCCAAGGTAACTGTTTGAATTACCTGTTGTTTTTGAATAAATTATACTTTTAATCCTTGTGTTCCACTGATACATTTTGACTCACCGGTTTTCAATAATGCTTATGAAATCATACCTGCTTTCCTACTTTAAAAGGCTTCTAATTCTTCAAATGCTACATTCCTATACAGGCACCTGGCCTGATCTATTTCTTCTTATATTTTGGTACTTGTTATTGGGTCCCTTCATATCCTACATGTCCATTCCATTCCCAATTTCAGTTGTTGGCACTTTCTGACCTCTCTTATTTCTCCTCTACAGAGCCCAGTCTAAATTCTCTGGATCAGGGTTGCAAGACGCTTTCTAAACACATTTATTCCCAATTCTAGTGAGATGCATCCCACCACTTGCCAGAAATCACCTTATTTCAGAATCCCATTCTGTTTTCAAGAAACCCATACCATTCCCATTAGAACCATCTTTGCAGCCAGTTATTCATTTCCAGTATATATTTTTTTCCTCCTGAACCATACCCTTTTAACAAGAAGGAATGAAGGAAATCTTCTGCTTCTCCATCTTCTTTCATGGTCTTCTGTTTTCAGGACTTGGATTGGTCATATTACTTATTCCTATGTAGATTAATAGGGGGGAAAATTGACATTGGACTAAGAGTTGAGAGTGTTTTCCTAGCATCGTGAATATGTACATGAGAATATCAATACACATTTCTGATAAACCATCAAACCAACAGATGGCTGCCCCTTTGTAAATAGAATCTTTCATAATGTCAGCCCATTTG
This sequence comes from Pseudonaja textilis, assembly GCF_049901715.1. Taxonomy (NCBI): domain Eukaryota; kingdom Metazoa; phylum Chordata; class Lepidosauria; order Squamata; family Elapidae; genus Pseudonaja; species Pseudonaja textilis. Next base: position 254,449,387 of record NC_141990.1, on the reverse strand, counting down.
AATAGGGAATCATCTTCATAAAATATTGCATATCTGATTGTGCTACAACTCTCCTCCTCCCCCCCCCCACTTCCAAAAACCCTCTAGTGGGTCAGGGAATTGTCTGAGCTGGTTCCAAAGCTGGTTATCTTTTTTCTCAGGGCTTAAGGAAGGGTTCACCCTCTTTGCCTAGGTGCATGTTTCCATCAAGCCCATATTCCTAACCTTTTATATATGGCCGGTGCCTGTAGGTTTTATCTTTTAAGAGCAGAAACAGGATTGCTTTTCTTTGAAAATCTACTATAATCCTCTTCCTCAATCACCCAGGGCTTGTGAAAACTTAGTTTCATCCAATTGTCCAGAAACTACTATAAAAACTTGGAACTCATTTTGAAGTTGCAAATAATAAGAGTCCTCCTGGATAGATTTGTGTGATAGTTATCTTCTATTTTTCCATAAAGAGATTTCTTATATCTACTGGAAGTTTTTTTTCGTGCAATTGTTTTGTACTTCATATGCACAATTTAAGAATTCCCAACCTTCCTTGGCTTGGATGGAGGGGGTGAAAACAGTTTTATTTCTAATTTCTTCACTATCTCAATCACCCTGCACTTGTAGTATTTACAGTGCTTATCTTCAGGGGGGAAAAAACAAATAAGGCACATTCCTTGTAAGCTTTGAGAGCACACATTCCTCTGTTGAACAATAAGTGCTTCCCTCTTGATCACTCTTGCAACTTTTATTTGCTTGCTTAATGAACTTGCTCTTCGGGTGCTCCTTCCTTTATGTGCCCCCTGAAATTTTCTCTGTTAGATCAGGATCAAACAATACTGGTCACACAAATTTAGCAATCAGCAATGCAGTGTGGAATCAGCTGCAATTAGAAGCACCTCTATCTCCCTGGCTCTTCCTCTCTTCTCCCACATCTATCTTCTTCAGTGTCCTTGATCAAACTACCAAATTCCCCTTTTGCATTTCCTGTTTACTCAGCAACCTTTAAATTACCCATGTTCATGTTTTAAGAAATTTTAGCAAAGCTAACTTCAAAGTTTGTTTGGTTTGGTTTGTGCTTGGTTTAATCTCTTTGGGGAGTTGTGTCATCATGGTCATCATCATCATCATCATCATCATCATCATCATCATCATCATCATCATCATCATCCTGCTAGATCCTGTAGATTTTCAGTGTGTACAACAATATAAGATTAAAATAAAACATTCACAATAAGAAAATTAACACGGGACTATCACTCTCTCTTAGCCCAACTTGTCTCACAAGGCTGTTACAGTGACAAAATAGTTCTTGTAGAGTGCTTATAAATAAGAAGATGCTAAATAAAAATATTAACACAAAACGCAACACAGCATTTCACAGCTCACTTTATGTGGACTAGAATCCTTCATGCTATTTTTCAGAGTAGTGAATTGAATATAGTTACTACATTCTCTACAAACAGAAACTAATGCTCCTCTATTTTGAAAATTAACCCTGAATATTTTAGGTAAAGTTTGTCCTCTTTATTTTATTTTATTTTATAGTTATATTAGATTTTATATAACATCCTTCAGAAAAAATACTTTCTATATACCATTTTATAAAACATTTAAAAAATACTGTCTAAAAACTTGAATTAAAAAAAACATCATAAATCCTAAGTACATATATAGCATACACAATAAAGCAAATTTGGTGAAAATGGATCCTAGATAAAAAAAAGTGATTCAAAAATTTATATTGGCTTGTTTAGATTTTATACTCATTATGGTATGCCACTGCTTATAAAATAGCCTTTAGTTTTAGCTTTTAAAGCAGCATCTTGAATCTGTGAATTTGCAGGACGAAACACAGACAATTTTTTTCTTGTATTTAATGAAAATGTAAATTACAGTGTCTCTTGCTAAAAATAGACTTACTTTAAATTATCTATTCACTATTCCAAACATATTTTCACATCTTCATTCTCTTAATGGAGTTGACTGTACAGAAAATGGCAAATGCTACCAACCAACACCTACATATTTGTACAAAGATAACCCTGCAGTGCTGCTGTGAGATTCTTTTTTAATCATCTGTTATTTATACAAGTATGATTCATTAACAGTTGTTCTTACAAAGAGGAAATGCAGCCTACTAATACAATTTAAATGTTCCAAATTTTTGGTATTAAGAAAATAATTAACTCTAGAAGCTTTCTCAAATTAATTTTTAAAAAAGAAAAGATATTAATTCATTTGGATGCATTTTCTTAAAAGTACATACACTAAGCCTCACATTATTTCGTTTCATGATAAAGTGACGTGAGACAAAGGATGCAAAAAGAGTTTGAAGTAGTATGCAAAATAATTGAAAAATCTGGCAACAAAGGGCAACAAAGTCAATAGCAACAATTAAATCACACTCATTATACCTCTTTGACTTTCATATCCTTGCAAACCATCCTTGTTCTCACCACATCCATGCACGCCATTCATTCTTTAAACCCTTCCTTTCTCTCTCTCTTTTTCAAAATCTCATTGAGTCTTATCCTCACCCAAGAGTGAACCATTCATTAAGTTTTATATTCTTGCTTATGCTTGTTTCCATCATGTACTCTTCTCTTACTGCTTTCAGCAGCCAAGCTTCAATTTCTTGTTTTTGTAGAATATTCCATAATGAAACCCATTCATGTTATTATATGCTTTACTGAATGTTCATACATTCATATATTTCCTAGTGAGCTTCCAAAAAGTCTGGTTTGTACACCCACTGCAGAGATTAAAGAGGATGGCCCTGTTGTAAAGATGGCCCTGTTATGTTACCAAGGCAATGAGTAGATAAACATTGCTGAGACCGGATGAGGGAAGATGGGCTCGAAAACATCTCAAACACCTCCCAAATTTACTTAAAAGATAAAAGAGGGAGAGGAAGAGAAGCACATTCAGACTTGCAAGCTTTCATTAAAAAGTCATTCTTAATAAAAGTAGATTTAGGTACACCTGACATCTCTTTCTTGGTTGGACTGACATCCGCTGTCCAGCATAAATCAACCTAGTAAATTTATCTCCTTGTCAACTCTTTTAATCAGAATTCTGCCAAGCATTTTTCCAGGCATAGTTATTAAATAGATCTCTTGTAGCTTTTACATTCATTGTTTGCTCCTTTCCTTTTGTATAACAGAACAGTAATAGCATTCTTCCAGTTGTAAGCAGAGATACAATTTTCACATGCAAGATGAAAAATTGCACAGCAACATAAACAAAGCACACCCGTACTTTAACATTTCATGTTATACTATCCATATCTACAGACTTTCTTCTGGAGTTGATTTCTTGGTTTGGTCTGCCTGATGGGCCGAGACCAAGATATCTTGCAAAGTCTAGTTGTGTTGTACATCCTCCTCTTTTTAACTGTTTAATAAATTAGGGTGATGTCTTTCTAAATTGCTTCTGAATGTTATCAGGATGTTTTTGATTTAAAACCTGTTTTACCCTTCATTGGCTTGGCAATGGAGTTTGCATGTGTTCATCTTCCTTGTTTTTTATTTATTTTTGGATTAAATTTAAGATGCTGATTTGGTACTATAATACCCTCCACATTCTTCAGCCAATTTTGGCCCATTTGATTAGTTCCGGTAATGAAAATCTGCTACAGTTCCCGTAGTTTGGAGAGATTGGGCTTCAAGGAAACAGTGATGTTTTGTAATAGTGGCAATATTATGGAATAGCCTCTTTGTGAAGATTAGGATGGTTCTGTCTTAATTGGTTTTCCACAAGCTTCTAAAGGTTGAGCTTATTCAGACAGTCTTTCCATATTTGAGTGGTTGTTATATTAATTTTTCTCTTCATAATGTTATATTTTTAACTTTTATATGAAATTTGTTTTATAATATATTTTAATCAACTGCCTGCCAAGAGTCATTTTAAATGCAGCAGCATACAAATATGTTTAATTAATAAATGAACATCCATATCTATATAGGAAAGAGGGTAACTAGCCCAGTGTATACTTTTGATGCTTAGTTGATGCCTTTTTGTATGTTTATTGTGTTCCTTTTTTTAACAATGCTATGTTGTTTTGCACTTAGTATTTGTCTCTGAAGGAGAACTTTGCATTGATCTTCCTTTAGTAATCCAGCCTGAGGTTATTAATTCATAGGCTTGGATAAATTTAACCCAGAAAGACTGTAGTTATATCAGCTGAAGCTGTTAAAGTGCATTTTTGCTTACAAAGGCTAAATAGATTTGCAATGTCCAAGCTCAATGTACAAGTGCTTTCAGACTATGTAGTTCTTTGCAGAAAGTGTATTCATCTATGCAAACGAGGTCAATTATATATACTGCATACATAAGTCCCAAAATCAGGAACTATATATCTGTAGAACTAAAGTCTCATTCGGATTCCATTTTGGTCATCTTGCTCTCATCCAACTTATTTTTACATGGCTACACCTTACTGTGATATAAGAGGAAAGATATAGATCTATGCAATATTAGTCTTCTGAATACACATTTCCGCAAATTCTCTATTAACCAGTTCTTGTGGTTTTGTATATGTTAATGTGAGAGGACAGGCTGCCTGGAAAATGACCCCTATGCAGATGTTATCCTGCCTCTTTAAGCCTTCTCCCAAGTCAGCACATCACTTGGTTATAAAAACTGTGCTGAGAGACAGCTGGGGTGGTGTATGAGAGTGAAAGAAGGCAGTGTCTGTTTTTGCGTGGAAATAAAGCATCCTGAAATGGTTAGAAAAAGATATCTTCTCCGGTAGTACAATTCACAAATACTACTAGTTAGAGGAGCAATAGTAGGAGATATAGTAGCAGTGGAGAAGAGTGGATTAGGGTTAGTAGTCTGTACTAACACAGAGATACTTGTTTGTTGCCTAGGGACCTGTATTATTTTGACTCTCTTGTGTTTTGGAGCGCACTGACTTGGGGCTTAAAAGAACCTGCAACCAGGGGTGGGATTCTACCAATTTGTCCGGGTTTTATAGAACCGGTAGCTCTGAAGAGCAGCTGACAGTGAACCAGTCTGCTGCAACGATCTTCTGGTCTTCTCTTTGGCCCACCCACCTGCCCAGGCTCTAGGTTGTCCTTTATTCCCTGCTTTTTCCTCCTCAGCTACTTTGCACAGCACAGCTGAGTGCCGCTCGTCAGCTGAGTGCCGCTCGTCAGCTGGAGCAGATGAATGCTTGCCAGAGCTAGTAATTTGTAAGTTGTGTGCAAAGCGTGCACTCACGGAACTTGTTGTTATGCCGGTAGGATCCCACCCCTGCCTGCAACAATTACATAGTGTTATAGATATAATGGTGTCTCACATTTTCCAACAATATAGTTCTGAAAGGGGTTGTAATAGTTTCCTGGTAGTAATGAGCTCTTCGGGTAGGAGTAGAAGCACTACAAAACAGTGATTCCCACTCCAGCTGCATGAAGCACACAATGGTGGCTTATATCTCAGAGCCACTGAGAGATCAAGGAGAAACAAAACTGTCTATGGAGATTCTCAGTCATCCAGGTCACAGTTGTCCCAAATATGCTTTTTTAAGAGTTGCCTCTTTCTGACTTTCTCAGCTTTTGAAGAAGCTTCTTGGATGAGAAGCGAAATGTGTTCAAAAGAAAAAACAGGAAGTCCAGTTGCCTCTTGAAAAAGTACCTTTGGGATGAGAAACAGAACCCCAGACTCTCTCTGTCTCCTTCCTGTGACATGTCACTCATCAGGATAACTGAAGATAATTGCTGGTTTGGTCATGCCTAAACCCAAGACTGGAGTCAGGCCAAATAATCAGTATGGTTTTTTTCAGGCAGCTTGTTCAAAAAGAAGATACTTGTTACTGGGCAATAGTTGTGAAAATCTCTGGATTCAGGAAAGGTTGCTTATCAGAACTTACTCCATGATAGCTTTTCCCTCCCCAAAGGTAGCAGGGACCACTCCACTATACAACCCTGTAGTCACCAGCACCCCCTCCTCCCCTGATAGTTGATCAAGGTGACAATGATGAAAAAGTCAAGCCTGTGATTGCTTTTGGTGTAAATCTTGTCAATACCTTTCAAACAGCAACTCACAATGTTGAAAAAGGCAGAATATTGGACACCTCAATAGGTGTTCAGATCACCATGGAGACAGATGATTTTATCCTCAAAGTATATTAAACATTCAGTGCCAAGTATATCCCTGATGGAATTTGTTCTCTTCCAAATACTAACACTTTATTGGGAGGACAGTTTTATTTCATTTTAAAAGTCACCATTTTACAATGAGATGTATCTTAATACTTCTTAGTTCTTCACATCACTGTTAAATGTACAAAGCAAACATTTGTATTGCTGATGGACTTATTTATTGAAACACATACGTATCCCTCTCGACTTTCAATTATGTCATTTTAAAAATGCCTTAAAATAAAACAGTGCTTTAAAATAAAGTAAATATTAATTTTATAACGGTTGTAATAATGCACAACCTATCTTGAAGTAAATATTATTGAGCTCAATAGAAATTAATTTGAAATGGCAATAATGTGCAGATTGATCTGTAGAATACAGTGTTTTCCTGGCATTTAAAAGTTATGAAGAGCAGTGCTAATAAGCCGCCTTCAGAATATTCTAAAGCCAAGGTAAGAAAGCTGTTTTGAGATTTATTAATGGAAGCATATTGGAAGAAGAGCCTCGGATGATGCTCTTAATACCTGGGCACATACTTGTTAGAGAAAGATTAGTATCAATATAACACACACACACACACACACACACCCCACAATATTATTGAAATTCAGGTCCCATTAGTCCTAAATAAGATGGCTCTTAGAAGGGTAAATAAATGTAAAATGCAGCCCACCAAAATCCTGAGAGCTTTATGATGCCTCACTGGCATGTGTTGGTGTCAGTCAGGATTATGCCTCCCAATTGCTTTACTTGAGTGTAGAGAAAAATCAAAAGGAGAGCTGAAGATTCTACTCTTGGTCTTGCTAAGTTTTGTACAGGTAGTCCTCTTCTTATGACCACGAGGCCATAAGTCAATTTATGTTGCTAAGTGAGAACTTTGTTAAGTTTTGCCCCATTTTATGATTTTTCTTGCCATGTTTGTTAAGTGAATCACTGCAGTTGTTAAGTTAGTTAACATGGTTGTTAGGTGAATCTGGTTTTCCCATTGACTTTGCTTGTCAGAAGGTCACAAAAGATGATCCCATGACCTCAGCACACTGCAACCGTCATAAATATGAACCAATTGTCAAGCATCCGAATGTAAATCATGTGACCATGGATGTGGTGCGATGGTCTTAAGTGAGAAAAATGGTAGTAAGTCACTTTTTTCAGTGCTGTTGTAATTCTGAATGGTCACTGAACAAACTACCTGTACATGGGAACGCAAACTTTCCTGTAATTCAGGCAGCAAAATGTTTTTGGGATTCTCCTAAAAACCAAATGTTGATAGTGTTTCTTCTGTACCAAAAGTGTACTGGATTTTTACCAGCATTTTTTCTGGCTATGTACAGAAAATATGTAATAGCAAATGTTCCACAAGCAGCTCTGTTCATAAATCCCATTGAAAGTCTCCTGAATTACTTCTGTGGAAGGGGAAAAAAGGTAACTGGGTTCAAATTAGTTCAGTCAAACATGTTCACATATATATTATTAATGTGATTTAAGAAGGACTTTGGAGGAAATAGTAATTGGGAAGAGAAAATATTCAACTATACAAATGAAAAATTCTGAATTCATTCCTCATATTAAAATTTTTAAAATCTTTGTTCATCTTTCAACTGTGCCAAAACTGAAACTGACAAGAATAATTTCTTCATTTATACAGTGTGCTAACATGTGAGTGTCACTATCAAAGTCTCGTGTGGGTGATTTTCGAAAAATGTTTTGATTCTTATCTCAAAGGCTTAATTATTATTTGGCAGATGAAAATAGGAATATGCCTGTGTATGAACACAAGGGTTAAAGCCTGACAACCTAGTCTGTGCTATGCTATATAATGGTAGCACAACACAAATCTGCCACAAATTATAAACTAAGAATTAAATATTGATGAACGTAAATATTACAGATACATTATTGAAGTAAATCATAAAAATGTATGCCATCTAGAAGAGATTAGTCCCTTTTTACTAAGATGGAAGAATTTGATTTATAATTTATTTTTGTATAACTAAAGTTATTGATACAATTTATTTAAAAATAGTTATAAAAACTATATTGAGCAAAAGATCTTTCTTTCATTTACCAGCATTGCAAAAATACCAGCATTGCAAAAATTAATCACTAGCTTACTTTAAAAGTCAGCCAGTATGACCCCGGATTATTTCTATCCTTCATCTCCTTGTCTGTATTTTTATCAAGCACAATAGGTAGAGAAATGCAGAGTAAAAGCATCGAATTTAAATTTATTATAAAGAAATTTGGAAGAGAATTTGAGATGAAATGAAGTACACTGTCTGTGTGTGTGTTTTTAATTTTCATGTGCATTTTTCATCTAAGGGAACTTTTATTCTGAGTCATTTTGCAAAATTATACATCAAATGTTTAAAATAAATTCGAAACCTAAAAATAATAAAATGGCTTCTTAAAATTTAGAAGAAAGTATTTCATTAAAATTAAGGGAAATATAAATACTGAAATATTAAGTGAATTCCAAATGCGTTCCATTACATGCTTATTACATGCTACTTTTTTGCAGCAATTGTATCTGAAGTACAGAGGATAAATATTTAATTTCCTATAAATTATATTTTTCCTTTTTTTCATTCCTGAATAAACATCCTAGCAATTAAAAGATCCAGAATTTAATTTTACATACTCTGCCAACAACAGGCAGACAGTGTTGAAGTATGATGATTATTAGTAATTGGTAATAAATTGGAAATAAATCTATTCATGTTTAGGCTAATTGTTTTTTTATCACACTACAAAATCAATATTGTGGTTGAAAGTACAAGTAAATTTTTACATAACTGTAGCTCAGTTTTCTTAATAAGGAATATAGTACATTATATAACTTCCAGTGTGCAGTACATAAAAAAGAAAACACTACTTCCAAATTATTTTTTTGATTTTAGGATGCACTATCAGTAGTATGGACACCGGCAGTCAAGAAATATGCCACTGACTAGCTCTTAGTTGAGTAGTAATGAAAGCCATGGAAAAAATATTCAGATGCCACAGCATGTCTATGTATACAAAGATCAGAACCATGCATCCTTATGAAAGCACACATGAGACTTTGAAGAAACTGGGTATAAAGAGTATTGATGCTTTTGAACTTTGAGGTTGGAAGAAACTTCTGGAAGTACCAATGAAAGTAAAGACAGATAACAAATCGCTCATAGAACAAATTAGCTCAGAGTTCCCGCTCAAAACAGAAATGACCAGGATCAGATTATCATATTTTGGACATCTTATGAAAAGATCTGTCCTCTATCCTTTATAAGTTTATATATTGACAAAGAAAGCAAAGTGGATGATTCACAGCAGAATAGCTGGACTTCATTAAAGTCACGATGAATATAGCACCATTGTGATTATCCAGGAAGAGCTCCGTTTACTGTAGGTAGTATCTATGAGGTGATACCTTGATGGCACATAATTGATGAAGCTGAATATTAAAAAAGACCCTGCATTTCTAAAAAAAAGAATCAACAAGAAGAATATGAAACTCAAAAAAAGTTAATTGTATACTAGTAAAGCGTAGGAATACAGATCCTCAACTTATGACCACAATTAAGCCCAAAATTTCTGTTGCTAAGTGAGGCTGTTAAATTTTATGACCCTTCATGCCACCATTGTTAAGTGAATCACCACAGTTGTTAAATTAGTTTACAAAGATGCTAAGTGAATCTGGCTTCCCCACTGACTTTGCTTGTCAAAAGGTCGCAAACATCATAAATATGAGCCAGTTGCTAAGCCCCTGTATTTTGATCATGTGACTATGGGGATGCTGCAATGGTCATGAGTGAAAAATGGTTATAAGTGTTGTGGTTCGCCAGTAGCCAGTGCAGATGGCAGAGGTATCGGACAGCGAGGAAGAAAGGGAACCAGTCAGGGAGTCTGGAGAGGACTTGGACGAGGCTCCTGCATCCAATGCAGGGATGGGGCCACAACCATCTGGGAGTGGGGTGCTGCCTTTGGAGCCTTTGGAGTCTGGCAGCAGTGAAGCAAAGGACCCAGGGGAGCCTGTTCCCAGTGCGTGTGTGCGCAGAGCTGCTAGAAAGCGAGAACAGCTGAAGCAGAAGGGGTGACTCGGGAGTAAGGCTGGGAAGTTGCCCCTCCCATAAGGGATAAAAGTCAGACCTCAATGATGAAAGCTTTGTAGGAAGCAAAGCAGTTCAATATATTCTGAGTCTTGAAGCTCTGTGTATTCTGGTCGTTTTTTTTCTGGTACTGTTATAATTAATTTGGATACTTCTGTTTTTGGCAGCATTCCACAGGACTGATTGGCGTGTGCTTATCTTGGGGGACTAATGTTTAATTTTGGCTGTGAATAAAAATAATTCCCAGCATTGCATTAAAATAGGTTTTGCTTTTAAAATAAGTTTAATTATGTTTGACAAAGCCTGGGTCAAAACAATAAGTCACTTTTTTTCAGTGCTGTTGTAACTTTGAACAGTCACTAAAAGAACTGTTTTAAGTTGAGGGCTACCTGTACAGTAGAGCACATTGTTTGTAACTTGCCATGAAGGATTTAGGGTTTAAGGATGATTGCATTTCATCAGTCCTGTATCTCTCTCTCTTTTGAGCTTTTTCTGCTTAGTTTGTGAAATGCCGCCCTGAGAAAAAAAATGAATGAGTGGTCGTCTTCTATTTCCAAATGTTAATTTTGTCTATATTCGGTCTGTGCTGTCTATCTCTCTTTTTAAGTCATCCCTATTTTCTTACTCATAAATGTCTTATTTACAAAAGCGGGAGAACATTTGAAAGACTGTGCCGATGGTGTTCACATGACTAATACTATGAAATGCAGGAAGGTTTTTTGAACAGCTCCAGTCTACGCACAGTTGGCTCCCAGCTGACAGACAGAATGTGGGGTGGGCTTTTTCACCAGAATGTTGGGAACTGGATGCCCAGCTATGCTTGTAGTTATCCAGTGCCCGGAAATCTGATGCTTATGCCAGAATTCAGGCAGTTAAATAGTATAGAAACTGGATAGCTTTTATTCCTGTTTCATTTCAGCAAAGGTTATATAATGAGGGGATTGCTGCTTAAGTAAAAGGAAAAATGAAGTCTTTGTTAAATGCCTTAACAAAGAAAGAAGGTAAGCACCGAACACAAAGCACTTGATGCTGAAGAACTGCTATTTTCCCCCCTGCATGCTTAATGTGGTCTGCTAGTTACTATAATTATAGTAAGTTCCCTCTGTATTTTTTTCTAGAATTCCTTTATGTTAGGCTTCCTCCTTTTAGACAACTCATTATAAGAGCTTGGCTGTAAGTTGCTTGCTTTGGTATGTTTTTGAATTATTCCATGTGTTAAAAAATTATGTTGTTTCCTAATGCATGCTTTTAGTAAGTGTAAAGATTTCCTTAATATATTATTAAATGTTTGTGGAAGAACATTTTGGAGATTATGAAACATTTTGAATCCATTATAATCTTGATAATTATTTAGAAGGATGCTTTTTATATATCGTCATCTAAAACATTACAAGTATAACTGATTATGAAAAAGAAATGAATGTAAAAGTGGAAGCCAATCCTATATAACTTGTAGAATGTACACTTTTATTCTGTAAGTTTTCATATGCAATATTATTACAAAAATATAATATAAAAATATAAAGTTTATGTATGTATACAGATGGAAGATGGCTTGATGTTTTTATGTTTTGTTTGTTTATGTTTGTTTTTAAAAACCAATAAAAACTTTAAAAAAATAGTACATGTAGGTAGCAGATTGAAAATATCCATCCAGTTGTATTGTCCAAACTATACTGGGAAAAGGGAAGAAAACATAGTGAGTGGGAGAGGCTTGTTTGTGTCCTTAATTTTTCTTGTAATACTTATGATATGTGCATCGGTCATTTAAAAACTGTACCTATTTTAAACTTAATATTTAAAAGAAGGTTTTGTCAACATCGTGAAAATAATTCACAAAGTAATAAAATCTAATAATAATGCCATGTAGTGAGAAAAGAGGGGATGTGTTCTTAAAGAAAATTACTTGGTATATTATTTCTCATTAAATGTAGGAGTCTTACTGTGGATTTATAGTACAATTTAGGAGCAAAGTAAATCTGATTCCATAGATTAAATCTGTTTTATTCTTTTGTTGTTTGCTGTATAATTAAGCTGAGATCTGTACATGCTTTGAATCCTTGTTTGGAAGATGGAAGGAGGGAGGGAGGGGAAGAGAGGGAAGGAAAGGAAGAGACAGAGGAGAAGGGAGGCAGGGCTACTCCTCTTCTGATTTCCTGTTCCCCTCTGCAGCTTTCCAGGTCCCTACTCACAATGTTCTGGAAGATCACTCCAGAAGAGAAGATGACAATGGAGACCGCAGGCTGAAGCAGGGAATAGAGAAAATTGCTCTTCCTTCCCTTGTCCTTTAGCACCAACCAACATCCACATGAGTGCAGTCTGGTTCCAATTTGTTGAATTCAGCACTTCCACACTGTTTACACTATTTTCCTTTATTAGACCCTCTGAAGTAGGATGACTTTGATTCAGAAATGGTAAAACCAGTGCTTTTAGGTCCTGCAATTTCTTTAGCAACGTCCAATCATAGGGAAGAAGAAACACGCCAGTAATCTAGTCCTCACAAGCTGGGTTCATATAGAAGAAAGGGGGGATTTGACAAACCTTTTCTGTCACCCATTTTACCTCTTCTCATTTCTCTTCAATTACTGAAAAGGGAACAGCATCAAAGCTTTCAGGCTAGCATACCCCTTATATGACCTGGAGTGCTAGAACTGGGAAGAAGACTGAGAGCAAAGTTCTTTATATGAGGAAATGGAGTTACAAGACTTTCAACTGTAATGTTGCTGAGCTAGAAATGAATTAGCTTAGTTCTGAAGACTGCTGATGTTATAGACTGAGATCTGCAGCTACACTCAAGCTGACAAAACTCTTTATGTGGATGTTTCCTGAGTCAACATTTGTGTTTTGTTTTAAATGTTCTTGAATTCAGTCCAGAATATGTGAGGAAACTTCATTTAAGGAGGAATAAACATGGATGGTCTTTGAGCTAGTACATGTTCTGGAAGAATGCAAACCAAAATGCATAGGAAAGGCCATTTCCCTGTCATGAACTGAAATCGCTGTCTAGAAGGTGTTAAATGAAAAAAATAAAGCTATAATGATTTTGTTCTGAAGTGATGTAGGTCATTTTAGTTATTAAAAAGGTAAAATCTTTCACGAAGCATACTCAGTTTTGAGTGACTACATGGACATTCCTAATGTTCTTGGCATTAGTACAGTAATGGTTTGTCACTGTCTTTTTCCAGGATGTTTTTTAAGCTCTTCAATCTAGTCTCTCCTCCTATGAGCTGGTCATGTAAATGGTCATCTTCCATTTAGCTGCTAACCAGATCTCATCTTACATAGCTCTTTTAAAGATTGACCAAAGTCGGTTAGTTGCAGCCAAGGGCTATCATTTCTTGTTGCTACATGAGCAAAACATTGTTCCTGGCTATTTGAAAGAATTCAAGAAATTCAGTTAATGAATAAAATGATAATGTTTCTTAAAGAATGCATATTGATACCTGTAATCATCAATCATACCTGATCTACATTAACATACCTGATCTACATTAACCCATTAAACAATGGAAATAGAAAAGTGGTTACTTTTGTAAAAGTTAAGAAGTAGACATTAGGGCATCTGCAAATCGAACATGACCTAATTACTAAAAAAGGCTGAAAACAAGTACATAAAGTTTCCTGCAGGGGAGGCAAATGACATCATATGTTATGATGTCACAAAAAGACAAGACTTAATATTTATGTCAGATGTAAAGACATAATTACATAACAGCATCATGATAGACATGATATTTTTAAGTCTCTGAGGCTTGCCAGAAACATACTGATAACAAATTCACACTATTCTCTTAAGCTATAGGCAGAAGGGTGGCTTTTCTCTGTTCTACCAGATCCAACAGACATATTCTAGGTGTGTGGTTTTTTTTAATAGTATCATATTGCAGGACTGAAAAGGCATGTCTTCTGTGTCACAACACTTGGGTTATAGAACAGCCTTCCTGCCTGAGATTGGGAGGGGCTTTTCTCTTGTTTGAAGCCCGGTATATGTCTTGTCTGTTTTCGTGAAACAGAGCGAGGCTGCTTTTCTTTTCATATTGAATTATTTGAAATGGTTACAGGGTTTTTATATTGTTTTATATATATTATTTCCCCATCCAGAGTTAATGCATTTAAGTTGTGTGGTCATACATCTTAACTTCTGAAAGAAAGAAAGAATGCAAAGGGTTTTTTTTAAAAAAGAGATTTGCGTAGTTCTAGTATCACACAAGCATCATACAAAAGTAAGGAATAAAAAAAGCTTCATAATGATATAGTCCAATGCAGAACATACTGTAAACAGGAGCATTCAATAGTGCATTTTCCTCTTCTTTGTATTTCCCCCCAAACACTACTTCTTAGATATGATACTTTATATTTTCAGTTTTTAAAAATTCTATTTCTCTTTTATCTTCAAAACCCAGATTCTAAATATCTTGGTTTGCCTTGTTGTATAATATATTGTATGTAAGGGAGCTGTGCCTGCTTGACTTTGGTTGCTAAGCAAGGTGATGGTTAAGTGAGTCACACCCAATTTTATTATCTTTTTTGGCCACAGTTGTTAAGTAAATCACTGCAGTTGTTAGGTGAATCAGGTGATCATGGCTTTCCCCATTGACTTTGCTTGTTGAAAGCCGGCTGTGAAGATTGCAAATTGCAAAGGTGTGATCGCCAGGGCACTGCAACTATTATAAATACATGCTGGTCTCCAAGCATCCAAATTTTGATCATATAAGTCACATTTTTAGTGCTGTTGTAATTTCGAACTGTCCTTAAACGACAGATGTTAGTCTAGGAGTACTTCTGCTGTGAATGTACATAGTCAGTTTCCCCATTTCAGTATATTTTCCCATGTTGGCCTCCCAATCTTGTATCCACAGCAAGGAGAGCCAGAATGTTTAAATTGTTTAGTTGTTGGAGAGATTCTCGACCCCATAGAAATTCACCAAGTGATTTATTTATTTATTTTTAGAAAATTTATATTGGCGCCTATTCGCACCTAGCAACTCAAGGCGATTTACATGAATATAAAAACATCATATATAAAAAACAAAATGATGAAAATAATCAAATAATAAATTAATAGCCTCCCACACACCCCATCCCAGCAACAAAAAATCACACAAGCAATTTAATGGGCTCCATCCCGCTCTGGGTTCTCCAGGCCTGCTGGAAAAAACAGGTCTTCAGCTCCTTCCAGAAGAGTGTTAGATTTGGGGCCAGTCTAATCTCTGGTGGGAATGATGTTCCAGAGAGAGGGAGCCACCACAGAGAAGGCCCTTCTTCTGGATCTCACTAGATGTATCTCCCTAGGGGATAGGACCCAGAACATTCCTTGCCTCCCTGATCTAGTGGGTCAGATAGATGTGACCAGCAAGAGACGGTCCCTCAGATAACCTGGTCCCAAGCCATAAAAGGCTTTAAAGGTGACAACCAGCACCTTGAATTGCACCGGATTTGGGGCTAATTACTATCTTTCATTCTTACTGTAAGTTGTTTAGGGGCAAACTTAGCATGGTGTTGTATAAACTATTTCTTACTCTTGTGGGGAAGCAGTCATAATTCTAATATATAAATAAACCAACAATTTGATTCATAACCTCTACTAGCATTCAGCTGGGGAAATCACTCAAATTTAAAGTACAGACAGGTTTCAGATGTTGTTGTGTAGTACAGCAATATCCTACCTTTCTGGCTCTGTGGACCAGCAGCGGGGAGGGGGAAAGAGGAGATGGTTTTGCACATGCTGGTTGCACAAATGCAGCTTTGTGTGCTTGCACGCTAACCCACCAATTGTGTGACCTGGTTCCCAACACGCCGTGGCCTGGCAGCAGGCCACGAACTGGGGGTATAGCACATAGTTGAAGTACTTTCACACTGGGAAAGAAGAGATACAGTGGAGAAATGTCTGAAAAGACAAATGGACTTACATAAGTCTCTTTATAAATGTTGATCCTTATTTGTTTGGATTTTCAGTTTAAAAGTTTTATGTTTTTCAAACAATTTTTACAAGTATTCATACTTCTTGGGAAGTATTATGCTAACACAGTGTTTCATAGGATCTGGAAACAAGATTCAAGGGTTAATTCAAGGGTAATATTCTTTTATAACAACTTTTGAGATGCTTTCATTAATTTTTGTTCATGTCTTAATATTTGTGCTCTCTCTCTCTCTGTCCCTCCCTCTCTCTCTCTCTCTCTAAAAGATGATGACAATAAAATTGTTAAATGTGTATTTTGCATAAATGGAACTGAAGTTTCAAAGCTATTTCAGCCTAGCTTACAATCATTTGATCCATTTTTCTAAAAAAAGAATTTTCTTTTACCTTTTCATGTTGTATTTTTTAATATTTAACAATGATCTGAGTATTTATTTGAGGATTCCCTCCCCCCCAGATGATTCAGTGAGAATGAGTGAAGTTAACCAAAAATTCTTTAACAAGTGCCATAATAGATTCACCGGAGGAAATACATTTTTGGCTGTGTTAAAAAAGGGTCATAGCTTCTGTTGGTTCAGCAGATAACCAACATGTAGTTAGAAGAATTAGAATTCTTTTATTGGCCAAGTGTGATTGGACACACAAGGAATTTGTCTTGGTGCAAATGCTCTCAGTATACATAAAAGAAGATACATTTGTCAAGAGTCAAGAATAATAAGGTACAACACTTAATAATAGTCATAGGGTATGATAAGCAATCAAATCGTACTAGGAAACAATTGATATAAATTGTAAGGATAGTTCTGAAAAAGGTGAAAACTTTGCATGCTGGGTAGCCTCCTGAACATAGGCCATCATGCAAAGCCAATACATTTTATAATGATTGTTCTGTGGATAAAAACTTAGATCCCTTCCTCAAACAAGATTGCTGAAATCTCACGTGCACTGTTGTTTCTCCTGGTGCCGCGTGGATGCCACATGATTAACTTTCAGTACAGCTGCTGCTCCAGAGCAAATGCTATAATTAATCAGTTTTGGTGAGCTTGCCTGAAGAGACAGAGCAACTGGCACCCTAGTATCAAGGGAGCTTCATTTTGTCCTACCTCTTCTGGTATCTCCCATCAAGATCCCTTCATCACCTTCTCCCATTTTTAGAAGTGATCAGCAATGTGGCTTGGCTGTATTACCCATGTTACAGGATTACAGGGTAGTGCATTTTTGGAACCAATGTTTTTACTCCATTGGACAGCTGAACAAGTTTTCTATCCTCCCCTTATTCACCTCAGTCCAAGAGAACAGCAGTAAGTGCACTTGCTTGGCAGTATGAAATTGCGGTACAGGGTAATAAGGTGGCCTGTGCAGAGGTGACTTCAGTCTGAGAGCTTTATGTTAAGTTGACACTCCTGGATTTGCAGAAGCATCAGTAAATGAAAAGACCTGCTTGAGGATACTAGCATTTTTTTTTGTTCTTTTTAACCTCCTTCTCTTGAGGCGATATCTCTAGGGTGGAATCTCATATCTTATTCTGTGTTTCCTGTAACTGCAAAGCAAGTTAGCATAGCTCAAGGGCCAATTGTGGGTGAGAAAAATCTGTTGTTGTTTTCTGTCATAAATAAGTTATTTTGCAGGATGGCAAGCTGTCTACTCTTGCCGTACTATAACATTTACTTCTTTTTTAATGAAACTGTTCATACTACTCATTGTTCATTGTTTAGATATTTTATCTTCATTGCTGAGTTTTAACTTCCAATTCTTTATTCTTGAACAATAATTCTATACTCTTACAGTATTCTATCTATACAGATAGTTCTTGACTTAAAACCATTTGTTTAGTGATCATTTGAAATTACAAGAGTTTTACGACTGGTCTCTTCACACTTAATGTCTGTCTCAGCCTCCCCATTGTCATGTGATCAAAGTTCAAGCACATGGCAATTGGCATATATTTGCAACTGTTGCAGCCTTTCATTCGTTCCTTCCTTCCTTCCTTCCTCCCACCCTCTATCCCTCCCCCACTTCCTTTCTTTTTTATTGACTGCCCATCTTACCACAGGATAACTTTTTCAACTGGCTTTCAACAAGCAAAGTCAGTGGGGAAACTCAGATTCACTTAGTGACTATGTGATTCACTTAACTGTCGTGATTTGCTTAAGAACCATGGCAAAGAAGGATTTACAATTGGCCCTGACTCACTTAGCAACCGCCTTGCTTAGGAATGAAAATGCTGATCCCAGTTGTGATCTTAAGTCCAAGAGTACGAATAATGAGTACAAGATTGTACTAATCTCATTAAATCTGGTTCATTTTAAAAGTTTTCCAGCGGAAATTATTTTTAATTTGAATTGTCTAAATTCAAAATTGTCTACATACAGTTGCAAAGTTCATCTGAATAGGCAATCCACTTTTAATACAATATATGAATAATGATAGGGCAACTATATACCACTGAAATGTTTGCAGGGTATGATAAGTGATTTTAAAAGATGAATGCTTTTCTCTCTTTTATTGCAGTGCCATTCAAAGAGGCTCCCACTTACTCAAACAGACGACGGAAACCTCACAGCATTTTGGCCACACCTCGCCTCTTGCTTCGGTCTAATAGTGATAACAATTTGAACGTCAATCTTCCTGACTGGTCAGCCTCCCCTTTACCCTCTTCACACCGTAGCCTTTCGCCTCACCTATTCCAACAGATGCAGAATAATCCTAATGGAACTGTGAAAACTGTGGGAAGTTACACTTCATCTTCTCGGAGCCGCTCTCCATCATTAAATAGGCTTGGAGAGGATGCAAAGCACCAGCAGCAACGGCACATTAGGTAACTATACACTGTTGGCCCTATTAAAATGAGAATTTCACTCTTGAATTTCAGTCTCCTGTTATACCACCTCCTCTTGCCTTCTTTTTCCACACAAATATTTGTCATCCCTCCAAAGAATACAAATAAATACTTCCTCTGACCAACGCAGTATGATGGTTGGAATTCTAATGGAACATAGGATATGGATATTAACAATAGCTTGCAAGATTCTGGGAAGCTGTTATGGAGATAGCAAATGGTTCTTTTTGAATGTAAAGGATGAACAAGAATGAATTTGTAGCTGGTTTTCCAGACTAGCTCCCCTGGAAAATCTGATAGTCCGATACAGAGAGTTTGGGTTTAGCCCTTCTTCCACAAATTATGGATTTAGTATCTGTTCCCCTCACTGATATTATTGCTTCATGTGGAGACTCAGGAGACAGAAGGGACTTTGCTTTTTTGCAAATATGTGAATAAAGTTGCCCAAGTGAGGCTGCTTGTAAGTAGCATGTGACTTCCAAATTCTAAACTCTGTTATTAGGGATAATAAGTCTTGTTTGGGTGACATGTGTATTTAAGGGTTTCTGAAAAATGCACGCTATTTTTGTGGGTCTCAATTTGTGGTATAATTTCAAAAATAAGGCGGAAATGAGATTTCATTATCTAGAATTGTTTCTATCTGCAGTTTTTCTGTTTTTCTTGAAAGCATTATAATTGGTAGAAATGGGAGATAACTATGATTTTATAGCATATAGATGAACTTTGGAACTGACTTTGGCTCACAGTGTTGCTGGCTTATAAGGACTCACATATGCAGCCTCATTGTTCAGGTTCCAGGATAGAGCCATTAGCATATTCTGATGTCCTCACAGCAGGGCATCCATGTCTGAGTCAGCCTGGTAGGTAGTCAGATAGAGATGGCCCAGCATGAAAATTAATATTCTAGTATGCATGAAGGAAGCCTTCAAAGTGAGTGGACTGCAGGGATCCAATTGGTCTGCTGTTGGATCACATCCTTTTGTCTGATCGGGAGGTTCTGGACTTCTATGAATTGTTTTGCAATGGCTACCAGAAGGACTGGATGTTTCATTTACTAGCCTGTTGTTCTTGTGGTGGGGGGGGAGGAGTTATTTATGCTATACCCATTTTGTGGAATATTGACCACAAATCGAATGGCTTCTAACAAGCTTGAGCAGTGAGTTGGACTAGAAGACCTCCAAGGTCTCTTTCCAACTCTGTTATTCTGCTAAACTAATCAATAAATTGCAAAATGATGGGTGTGGCTTTGTTGTAAAAGGAGATGCAGTTCTTTTAACAGGAATAGGTAAATTGAGGGAAGAAAATGAAGAATTATGTCAGCGGAGAAGACACTTGAGTTAGCAACAGGCAACTTTCTCTCCCAATGCAAGTAAAAGGAAGAAGGAAGGACCTTGGTGGAGACTTGGCACATGCTGCTTGTAGCAGCAGAAGACGTTGCCTCTGTCTTATCCAGGCAGAAGGTGGGCTGCAAAACAGTAACAAAAATATCCTTTCATGCTGGTGAGCACCCAAAATAACTGATAGCTGCACTACACCATGCTGCGTTATTTTTTATGCAGGCAGCAATATTACCAGTCTAATTCTTGAAATGTGGTAAAAGGTTGGCTGCAGGGGGCAGCAATTTTTAAGGAACACACTTCCCTTCCATCTGAAGGAGGAGAAGAAAGCAGATCAATGTAGCTTCTTTAAGTTCAGTAAATGTCACAAAAGAAAGCCAATGTTACAGAAATTCATGGTGCTTTCAGTGCAAAAAATAATAATACTGCCATTAACTGACTTTTCTCCTTAAAAATCTATCTGAAGTTTTTTTTTTAATGTCTAAACTGCTAGATAGGTAGCAGATAAGGCTGCATGATTTTATGCTGTTAATTGGGAGCAAATTGTTTGTTTAAAAGATAAGCTATTCTATAAGAGTGTTAAAAGATGAAATAAAACCATTCTGTTCTGCTGTCTTTCAGTGCCAATTATAATCCCAGTGTCAACAAGGACATCATATCTGCTTTGGATTATCAGGGTCATAAACGCAAACTATATAGTGCTGTACCTGGAAGAGTATTTATCGTTGTGAAGCCATATCAACCTCAAGGAGAAGGGGAAATTCATTTGCATAAAGGTGACAGGGTAAAAGGTCAGTTTCTTTTCTTTTCAGCAATTTGTGGATAGTCATGTATAAATTTTTGAAGCAGGCAACTGAACATAAAAGTCCAATCCCCATATAAAATATTCCAAACATCTGGATTTTTAGTTTATAGTTATTAAGTAAATGGGCAGATAAAAGACAGTTGATGTTTTCTTCTCCGGTCTTCAAAGAGTAGACAGGATTGCAAGATAAGATCTTCAAAATTATTACACTTGATTATTGATGTTGAAATTGATTTTATCCTGATAGTGATCACTCCTCTCTTATTGCAAGATTATCTTATGATGTGCTTGTATCTAGGCAGAATATACCCATGCATATGAAATAGTCTTGGAGAGGAGCAGTGAGTGTGAGGAAGTTACTTCCCAATCTTTTAGTTTGCTGTAGCTTCCCATCTTAGACAGCACATTCGACCTGCAAAGGATAAGAGAGAAATACTACTTTTCCACAACAGATCAGCATTATCCTAGAACTTTTAATGAATAAAACAAACTATACCAGAAATAGGTATTAAAATCAAATTTCTGGCTTGATCATGAATACATTGCAGCCAAGGTTAAATTGATCAAAACCTGCATGACCTTTGCATGTAATAATATACAGCATCTGCAAGAGACAGAAGAAATATACAGTAATATGGTCCTAAAGTAGGAAATTAGCTCAATCAATTAAAGATAAAAACTGCTTCTAGGCCAAAGACTAATTTCATCAAGACTTGGTTGACAACTTCAGGATTTTATCAAGTGAGGCTAAATAAATAAATAATCCAAACCATCGAACTGTAAAATTATGTAAGGTTTGAACAGGAGTCTTAGGAGTTAGGAGATCTTATGATCCAATCCTTTTCCCACTGCAATAATCCACTATTATAGAGTCTCTGACAACTGGCCTCCATCAAATGATAGTCCAACATCTGGAGAAGAGTCTGTTCAATCATTAAACAGCTCTTGTTGCATGGAGACTTTTTTGTTGCTGTTCAACCAAAGTCTGTTTCCTAGAAATTTTATCCTATTGTTTCTCATGCCGTCTTTTCTAAATTTCTGAATAATTTTGTCCTGTCTTCCGCTTTTAATAATGCTTGAAGGTAGATGTCGTATCTCACTTCTGTCTTTTCTACTTCAGGCTTAACATACTTGGAACCACCTTATTTTTCTTCTACATTTTCTCCTCCAGTCCTTTATCACAACTGTCAGTTTGGGATATAAGTTTATATGATCAGTTTTATCTGTTTCCAAGGGTTTATGGTATAGAATTAGGAGATGAATGATATATACCATGTTATTTGCTTTTCAGAGTAATACAGCTCCTAATGATTGTTAATATTTGCATTAAGGAATCTTGGTCATGCTGATGAAAAGATTAGTCCACAAATAGGACATCATTTTCTATTTTTATGAAAATTATATTAACTAAATGCTAATTAAGTAAGAACATTCAAGATTCATTAATGCTGAATCAACCTATCCATTCTTTTAATTAAATATTTTCTTGATAAGAAAACACCCTCAAAATATTGGGGACAGAGGGATGTTTACAAAGGAGGAGATATGGTCAAGGTGTCACAAAGAACAGCATTGTTGAGTAAACACTTAATGTACCGACTTGAGTAATAGTATGCCACCCAGAGTAATTTCTTGTGAGATGGGGAGCCATATAACTTGGATAGTTAGATGACAGACAGACAGACAGACAGACAGACAGACAGACAGACAGACAGACAGACAGACAGACAGACAGACAGAAAGAAAGAAAGAAAGAAAGAAAGAAAGAAAGAAAGAAAGAAAGAAAGACAACCTTGCCCCTCTATTTATTACTATAGTTATTAGAGTTTACTTTAATAATTTTAGTAGCAGATAGAGGGGCAGGACTATATTAATAATGAAACGTTTACTTGAAGCTGCTTGCTAACAGATGGATTAACTGATATGTTCTGTTATAACCAACATAACACAAAAATGTGCTCAGACCATCATGGTTTCCATTTGTTGCTGCAAGAGCAAGCCGAAAAATATGCTTTCTCATTTAGTAATCACAATACCAGAAAAGTATCAATGATTCCCAAAGAATCAGTAGTAGCTAATATAATCTTTTCCATCTGTCATCCCCCATATACTATATGTTTCACTAGTATGTCAATCCATAACTATAATGGGTAACATTATTGGTGTATGATGAGAATTGCATTCTAATAAATCACCAGATTTGGAAAAATAGGAAAAAAATTGAAAAGCACAGCACAACGTTGCCCCTGCACCCTTTTCTTTTTGTTTTCTACCCTGTTTCTCCAACAATACGGCCTTCCCCAATAGGAAGTCCCAGCATGTTTTATAGGCATGAAATGAAATTAAGCCCCTCCCCCAAATTAAGGCCTATATTAAAACATGTGAAATGGGGGGGAAATGGCAGGGGGGCTTGCTATTAGGAAGTACTTTTGTTGCACACCCGGATATGGTGCTGCCTGCGTTGACCCTGATACAAAGTGCCCCACAAACGCCGAGATCAACATCTAAGCCGTCGCCGCCCGCCTGCCCAAAGATGCAAGGGAGGGGGAATTAAGTCACCCGCAAAAAGATGGCCTAGCCATTTTTTCGGGGCTCAAAAAAAAAAAAAAGACCTGGCCTTATTATATGAGAAACACGGTATAATTCCTGACAGTAAGGAAAAGACATGAGAAACAATTATAGTGAATGCAATGCTTTCAATCTTTTCTCAAGGGTATGATGATAAAACTTTAACTAGGATTTTGGCTTCGCAACTGACAGCAACTGCCTGATGTATCCAACACGTAATTTGTTCTGGATTTTGCTCTAATGGAGAAAGCTAATGGCTACAAATTCATACTCCAGCTACCATTCCCTGAAAAATGGTGCATTAGTCTTAAAGAAATTTTCCAGCCATTATGATTAAAAAAAACCTCTGCAGAGAAAAGAAAGAGGTGGGAGGTCCCAGTGTAAATGCTGGATTCTCTTAATAAAATCATTCAGATAAATCTTAAATTTAAAGTTAAGGATCTAAACTCAAGATCATTTTCCCGATCTTCCCACCTTTGCCAACTCTTTGCTGTTATAGCTTCATAAGCCACTATATTACTTCATGTTCCTTATATTATATTCCCAAAGTACTTTTGGTCCCTCAAAAGAGTCTACTAGTTGTCGACTTACAACTATAATGGAGCCTGCCAATATAGTCAGAAGTCATTTCAGTTGTTAAGTAAGAAGCCCGTGTGATCACCTCACTCAATGACCACTGTCCTGGCCCTCTAAGATGCAATTACTAAGTGACCATGTGCATTAGATTTAAATTAGATTTTTCACTGATCAATACACAACTCTATATTCTACAATTTTTAGTAGAGATTGTATCCAGTGATACAATCTACAAATATAGCTGTTACCTACAATTCTACAATTTTTAGCAGAGATTGTATCTTTACCCATGCCAGCACTTGTCCTGTAGTATCTTAATCTGCTTCATTATATATTCCTGGCTGTGTATAGTACTATATTAAATATAGTCTTCATAAAGTCAAATTTGAATTCCAATGTCTTCACTGACATTTCCATGTAGTTTTCTTGGCAACAATGCAGAATTAGTTTTCTATTGCCTTCTTTCATTCCATGCAAACATATTTGCTAAGTGTTTATAGCATATACATACATTCTGTTTCCTGTCTTAGATTGAAATCCTATCTAGGACATGAGAGAATATCTTTGGCCATCCAAGTTTCAGCACATACCAGAATGATGGAAAATTGCAATTTGCCTTGCCATAGTTTGGAACCCAGTTTATTAATTCAGATAATAGATTACTTCACCATTTGTTTGATTTAAACAGATTGTACTGATGCCATTGGAAATCACTTAAAATTTCTACAGTGTTTTAAGCTTATCCTAAGTAAATGAAATTTAATCAATTTTTTGTGAGAAATAGTGACTAAAATTATGTGTAACATGCAGTACTGTGTATTCCCCTAGAAACCATAATATTTCATAATGATATAAGCAATGACTTATAAAAGAGGAGCCAAGGAAATACAGATGTATAAATATTTATACATTTATAGATGTATTTGTTTATTCTTTTATGTCTGTTTTAGCAGTTTATATGATGAGTCTTCAGGCAGGAAACCTGCAAAGTGTCAGGATTAGGAGATTTTCAATAAATGAGATTTAAGATTTGTTTAAGATTTGTTTAGTTTATTGTTATAAATTTTTTATCAAATTCATATAGTGTCCTAATCCATAGGGATTGTTATCAATTAACAGCTATAAGAACCAGCATACATTATAATAATTTAAATGCCTATGATAAGCAAGATAATTAAATTCAAAATAAAAAAAAATAGAACAATGTATATATAAAAATCTATACATTGTCATCTTACTCTCCAGATATTGTCTGGAAGAGCTTAAAAGGCAATCAAAGAGAGATCTACTGCTAAAGCTTGACCAGGTAGTCGGTGAAACCATCTGTCAGTTCACTCAAAAGCTCCACTAAATACCTGTTGGCGATAGTTAGTATTGTCTGAGCCAGGAACTGATCTGACTTGAACAAAGCGCTAGATATCATACCCTCCATGTCCAAGTAAGAAGACAGGTATTTCTAGGCAAAAGGCAAGGTCCAGCATCTGTCCTGCTGCTTGGATGTGCCAGGACAGAAATTACCTGGAAGAGACAGATGGTTGTCATGGAGGCCACAAACTCCTGAGCAAAACATCCAATTTATATTCTGTTCCAACCATACCAATATTCTAAATCAGCATTCAAAAAAATAACACTTATTAGCATTCTTTTTTTCTTAAAAAGTTATAGAACAGGAATAAAGGAATTAGTGATGGAGGTGAATATACTGTGGTATTGATATTTGGTATATGTAGCACTTTCTCCTCTTATGTTCTTACAATATGCCAATGAGGTAGTTTCCTAGTTTCTTGTCTGACAGTTTTCTATCTCCCAGTGTATCGTATTCTCAATGGTATTGCATGATACCATATTATAAATTAATGGGGCCAGGTCAGAGCAGGACCACACTAATTAATATCCATTTATTATGCTGGAATGTGATTTGTGCAGTTATAGTTTAACATCTCTGGAAATACAAGGCTAGATAAGCCTAAATCATGCATCAAAAGATTTGGAGGGTAGACATTGTTCCAAGAAAGCTGAAACTGGGTCAAGTTCAGGTAAAGATTTAAAAATACATATGAATTACTGCATTAACAAACTATTAGGTAATCTAGTTAAATATATCTCTTTACTTGGAGCCATTAGTCATATCAAGTGACATCATTTCTGTCTAACACCGATGACACAAAGAAATCCACAGCTGATAAAAATAAATTTGATATTTGGTGGGAGTGTTTTTCCCACCAAAGCAGTGCCAGTGATCAAGGTGGAGTCTTAGACAATGTCAAACTCAGACATTGTTACAATTTAACATTTATTGCTTTTTTCCATTGCTATGTTAAATTAACAATAATATCAATACAAACCAACTTATGCGGCGTGGTAGCGCAATGGTTATAATGCAGTATTTCAGGCTACTTCAGACAATTGCCAGAAGTTCAATTCTCACCAGCTCAGGATTGACTCAGACTTCCATCTTTCCAAGATTGGTAAAATGAGGACCCAGATTGTTGGGGACAATATGCTGAACTCTGTAAATTGCTTAGAGAGGGCTGTAAAGCACTATAAAGTGGTATATAAGCCTAAGTGCTATTGCTAAGCTTAATCTACAACCTTAAATATCTTTTTTGAGATAAATGTGATTCATAGTAAGCTACTGGGGTGAAACAATAGACAGCTGAACCTTGATTATTAAAGAAAAAGTTCACAATCAGCTTTAAAATTGACAGTAAATATATTGGTGGATAACTATTGTCTTTAAGCATCAATTAATAAATTAACAAGAAAGACATTAAAGACTGGCACTTGGTGGCATGTTAATGAAGGTCCCGAGAAAGATATGATGTTTCTATACCAAAAACGGTCAGAATTGGCATTTTTTTTAAATGATGACTTTTTAATGATCTATTAATATGGAAGTAAGAATTGGACTTTGGAAAAGTAAATCTTCAAGATAAGACTCTATGGCGGACTAGATGTCCCTGAAGGAGTGGAGACAGCATTGCAGTGAAGTTCAGCAGTCATATGGTGAATTCTGGCCACCACTATCTTTCCAGATAAAAAAGAGATTGTGAGATTGCCCATTTGCACTCCAGACTGCTGCGGGAAATGAGGTTTTCATGATTGACTCATGAATTGAACTGCTGGGAGTTGAAGATTTTCAATCAAGTTCACAGCTTTAATGTAGCCATGTATTGAAAGATGAGGTTGGCATTGGGAAATGAGGAAGTGATATGTTGCCTAGGAACAATTAATCAAGAAAAGGGGAAGTCTCAAGGACTTAATGGTTGGAGAAAAATCTTTGGAAGATCCCATCCTAATGGATTAGATCAGTGGTTCCCAAAGTGGGCGGTACTGCCCCTTGGGGGGCAGTGGGATGCCTTAGGGGACACTAAGAGGCAAGGGGGCCAGCAGGGGGGTGCTAAGAGGCAGCAGGGGGGCATTCGAGGCCCTGCAGGGTCACCCCCTTGACTGTTGCACTGCTCTGGAGCTGGCGCCTCGAATGCGGCAGCTCCGATGCACCGCATTGTAATGGGCTCCAGGAGGAGGAGGAGAGGATGCAGTAAAGTGCACTAAATTTGAGTGTGCTGCACAGGTGCTGCAAGAGCAGTGAACCGCCATGGAGCCAGCTGTGGTGGGGCCTGGAGGCTGTGCACGAGAGGAGAAGGAGGGGAGAGGGAGGAAGGAAGCCTCCGCCATGGCTTGCGCTCATTCCTCAGCCAACCTGGATTTCCAAAAACTCGCCAACAAGAAAGAAAAGAAGCTTCTCACTTTCTCAGAAAGTCCTGCGTGCTCTACTCAGGGCTCTTCGCTATCCTTTTTTCTTCCTTCCTTTTGGAAATCCAGGCTAACTGAGGAACAAGCGGAAGCCGCGGTGCAGGCTTCCCTCCTCCCCCTCCTCCTCCTCTCGTTCTTCAGGCAGCTCAGATTTCCAAAAGGAAGAAAGAAAAGGGGATAGCGAAGAGCCCCAAGGAGAGCACGAAGGGCTTTCCGAGAGAGTGAGAAGAGACACATACAGGGAGCAAGAGAGAGCGAGATACACACAGAGAGAGAGAGAGATACAAAGGGAGAGAGAGAGATTTGGCTCAGTTCAGCTCTGTCTGCTCCCCTCTCTCTGTCTTTGCCCAGTTTTGCAAGGAAAGTAGAGCAAAGCCAGTCTGGGAGGGAGTGGGAGAGAGAGACCTGATGCATCAGATTGAAATGAGGCCTAGCTTAGACTGAGGCCCTTTTCCACATTGAAAATCTTTGCCAACACATTGAAACATCTTTGGCTTCTATTAAAGGTTTTATGGACGAAACATGGTCAAGACTATCAGGAAGCTCTCACATTTTGTTGAGGCTTTAAACAGGATCCATTGGACCAGATCTCCACACTAAAAATTACTTTCCCCCAATGTTTTAAAGTGCCAATTCTGAAGAAGGCAAAACCAAAATGTACTGCTAAATTACAAGGAGAACACACAAACACACACACTCACACTCCCTTTTAACCCTGCTGGAGCAGGTGATTGGACTAGAATAGATACCTCATTATCTTTCTCCTGCCTCCCTACCTCCTTATTTATTTCTTTTTCTTTCTGTCCCTTCCTTCCATCTCCCCCGTCTTCATCTGTCCTTTTTTCTTTCTTTCCCTTTTTCTTTTCTTCCTTCTCTTTTTCTCTCTCTCTTTCTTTTCTCTCTCTCTCTTTCCCTCTCTCAGGCTCACCCCATTGACTTGGTGCACTGCTTTGCTCGGACTTGCTTGGGCAAGTCCTTCCGGTGCAGTGGGCTCAATGGGGTAGACCTGCGGGCCTGGCACCTAAAAGACAGCAGTGGTGGCATGTTTGAAATGTTGAGCAAAGCCAGAGGTTGGTAATTTTTGCTGCAAAGAATAACAAAAGCTTCTGGGTTGTGCACAAGAAGGGACACACATGTCAAGGCAATTCAGCAACATAAAATAAAGAAATAAAAATAAATCAAATCAACAAGAATCAGCAAAGCATCTCTGATTAGATTTTATTCACTGCTAGAATCTAATCAGAGATGCTTTGCCGATTCCAGTCTAATGACCTGCTCCAGCAGGGTTAGAAGGGAGTGTGTGTGTGTATGTGCGTGCGTGCATGGCTGTCAAAACTCCAAAAACAGGTCAGGTAGCTCTGGGGAGGCCAGTCATAAATTAGAACACTTTTCTAAACACCTAGCCATTAAGTGAGGACCACTTGTATTTGGTTTGCCAGTCACCTGGCCACACCCACCCAGACACATGACCATCAAACCACACATATCCGGTCATGTGACCAGCAAGCCACGCCCAGCCAGCAAGCCACACCAGCTAGCCAGTCACATGTCCAGCAAGCCACGCCCTCAAATTAGGCCACACCCACAGAAATTTAAATCCTACCCCTGGGTGGGGGGCACCGAGGATGAGTTTATAGCACAAAGGGGGCAGTGGACTGAAAAAGTTTGGGAACCACTGGATTAGATAGTTAAACATGGGGGTGATGGTAATAGTGAGTCTTTAGACTTGAAACATTCTATTAATGTACCCTTACAATAAATATAAATAAATTACAAAAAATCTAGTTCACCTAGTCATGTTTCTTGTCTGGTTTAGCTGAGAGAGTTGACATTGATATGGACAAAAGTTTCACAAAAACTCACTTTCTTAACCTTTTTCAAATGTACTGGTAATTAATTTATAGCTAAATAGAGATATTTTGGCTGGCAGGATAAGAGAATTGCACATAATGGGTCAATAAACTTTTTTGGACTAAAAAGGAAAAGAGGATTTTAATATCTTCAAAGTTCTTACAGTTCAACAAGAAAGTTCAAAACACATAAAAGGAATAATTATTTTGAAAAGTAATTTTGTGATGGAAGTGCTGTTGAGGAAATTGGAATTAAAATACACAAATGAACTGGACTTTCATGGGAATATTCTTTTTACTATTAAAGAATCAGACAATTAATGCATTATACAAAGGTAATATGAATGAGGCACTGAAGCTGATTATAACTAGAGATTGTGATTTGAAACAAAAATATTAAGGGCACTGGAAGACATGATAGAAAAAAATAAAAGTTTTGCTTTTTATTCTTTTCCTTGCAACTGAGACACTTTCACTTTGAATAACAATGTTAGAATGGCAACCATCAGAAAAGCAGCAAATACAGGAGAGGAATGAAGGGTTGCTAGAACAATTTGCAAAGAGAAGAATTACACCATCAGGATTTACTTCATAAAAAGTTTAAGAAATTGTGCACTAAATTATCTAAATAACTTGATACTAAATTGACTAAATCACTGGATACTATACTGAAAGTTTTTAAAAAATGGATGAAAGATGTAAAGATGAAAGAGGATAAGAAAGGGGAAGTTAAGAAAAAAAATCTCTGTAAAGCAAATGTCTAGAGATATGAGCAAATTAATGATAAAGTGAAAATTTTGGAGAGTAAAAAGTGTAATATATTAGTGAATGATATATTAATCTGAATGTTATATATTATTTAATATTTATTATGTATTTTGACATTTAATAACATGTAAGATTTATTAAACATATTAACATTAAATGTACTTAGCTAGAATACATTCCCTGTGCAAGGGAATGTGCTTTCTGAGGAAGAATTGAGAGAGAAACATTACTATATTCCAAACAGATTCACACAAGGCAAGGGAGTAATTATTAAGATCTGTCAAGTGTCTTTAAAAAGAATCCTTAGTAATGTTTTTGTAGCTGTCAGTTTTACAGTGCCCACATTTAAAGAGTAATGTCCATGTGCACTTTTAGTCTTTTAAGAACATTTTTCTCTAGCAGTGAAGATTTTTATAGAATTCAAAAATGTGCTCTATACTGATTGTGGGTTGTATGAACATGGCTTTTCAACTAAAGCTGTTAGTCATTGGCACAAGTGCCTTTCCTTTGAATAAAATTAAGTGGTATCATTTCCAACCCAGTTTATAAAAGGCTTAACTTGCAATTCATGTCACACTTACTTTGCAGCAGTATCTTCGAAGTCTCACTGAATTTTCAAAGACTAATTTTCTGGAATTTCTGATAACCCATTTTAAGATTCACTGAAGGAACTTCTGCTAATTGTGTGAAAAATGCTTTGTAAGGCACCTTTTATATTAGATTATTTAGTTTACTTTTAAATATGTTTTAAATTCCTTAATCCTTTATCAAGACATGTTTTATTAGCACAGTATGAATACTGTATGTAAATACTTATATTATATTGCATTTTTATTTATACTTGAGCATAAAATCATTTGTATAAATTAATTATTGATGGTGTCCTTAGTTTATTGCAAAAATTATTACAAGTACACCTCAAATATTACTGATGAGAAATCCCATGAAATGTTTGCATTATTTGAATCCGCACTATACAGAGTGATATTTCTATGGGAAATAGGGTAATTAGTTCCACAGAAATAGGCAATGAAAAACTTTAAACATAATTTTCATATGTTTATTAATGAAATATAACAAAAGTTTAAAAGAATATATATAAAATTTAACTTTTTAGCAAATTGCAGAGTGGTTATAGAAAGCAAAATAGAAACAAAAAAAATCTAAGTATAATTCTTAAAAGTAAGCTTACTGTACACTGACAAAAACTTCTTTATCACCTAATTCAGGATGTGCTAATAAGATCATTATGTAGTCTACATCCTGCAGTTAACTTTATGTGGCTTTGGTGATTTTTCATTGCAGTATAATGGATTATGACCAACAATACTATTGACAAATATTTAAAATAAGTAAATAACGTGAACAAAGGACAAGCTGGAAGATAAACCCACATCCAAACTATACCTGTTATCTCATTCATTCTGTTACCATTCTTCAAAATGAGATTCTTCTTTTTTGAGCTTACCTCAAATAGAACCTTCCTTTTCCCATTCTGCTTACATGACAACCAATGTCTAAAACCACAACTGCACATATAGTAACTTAAACGCAATCTAGCAATATCAGAACTTGGGCTTATATTAAACATGACCAAATATCAATTTATAATTTGCACTAAATAGAATATTGCTCTATTTGAAACCACATTAAGCGCAACCTACCTATTTAAGTTTGGGGGTTAATATTTAAACCTGTACATTAAACAACAAAAAATGAACTATATTTTCCTATTTTATTTCTAGTTTTGAACATCGGCGAGGGTGGATTCTGGGAAGGCAGTATTCGGGGACATATCGGATGGTTTCCTGCAGAATGCGTTGAGGAAGTGCAATATAAGCCAAATGAAAGTAAACCAGGTGAGTTGGTGCAACAGTTTTTCATAAGGAAGTACATGAGTGTTTGCTGAACTAGAAATTACTCTAAAAAAAGAGTTATAGGTTTTTTTTAAACTGTAGATTTATGTTATGATGCAGATATTTCTTTAGAAGTATGTGAAATCAGTAAAAAAAACAACTTAAATGTATATACAATTTGATGTTTTGCTTAAAAATAATTGAAGATGATTTTTTAAAAAATATTCAATTTTTTTGGTTGAATATGCATTTAAATCTGATGAGCAATGAGATGACCTCCAAATGCATTGAGCACGTTCTAGAATTGGCCAAGATATATGGATGGCATCAGTCTGCCAAATTCTCGCTTATGCCTTTAATGCCTATTTTAGTCCCACCTCATTTTAATCAAGACAAGAATAATGTCACATTAAGAAGTTTCTCTTTCATTATGTTCACTTATTTAAGATGAGACTGAAACCAAGGAATAAGTTGAGGTTTACCTATACAAGGCGTAACTATTTCCCCACCAGAAAAAAATATTCTAAAGGTTTGAATAATAAAGTTCTTTCTCTTGGCTGAAACAGCCTTGCACTTTATATCCTAGGCTAGTTTAGGTACGGCAACAAATACCCCTTTTACATTTGCAAATATATAGTAATATTTCTGATGTATCTTATAAAACTAGAATTCCCAAAACGTAGAAAAGCTTTTACTTTAGGCATGTTGTAATGCTTTTTCTTTGCTATTTTTGCAGAGAAACTGTGGGAAGTTCGTATATTTTAAATGACCACGTTTAACAGATTTAACAAATAATCAGAGTTAGAAGGGACCTTGTAGGTCATCTAGTCCAACCCCCCGCCCAAGTGGGAGACCCTACACCATTTCTGACAAATGGCAGTCCAGTCTCTTCTGGAAAATCTCAACTGATGGGGCTCCCACAACTTCCGAGGGCAAGCTGTTCCATTGGTTGATTGTTCTTACTGTCAGAAAGTTTCTCCTCATTTCCAGGTTAAATCTCTCCTTGTTCAGTTTCCATCCATTATTCCTTGTCTGACCTACAGGTGCTTTAGAAAATAGCTTGACCCCTTCCTCCCTGTGGCAACCCCTCAAATATTGGAAGACCGCTATTATGTCTCCCCTGGTCCTAGTCTTTACCAGACTAGCCAAGCCCAGTTCCTGCAAACGTTCATTGTATGTTTTAGCCTCCAGTCCCCTAATTATCCTGGTTGCTCTTCTCTGTACTTTTTCTAGAGTCTCAACATCTTTTTTTATAATGTGGTGAACAAAACTGGATGCAGTACTCTAGGTGTGGTCTTACTAAGGCTTTGTAGAGTGGTATTAGTACTTCCCTTGATCTTGATTGTATCCCTCTGTTAATACAATTTAGGATTGCATTAGCTTTTTTGGTTGCTGCTGCATACTGCTGGCTCATATTTAGCTGGTCGTCCACTAAGACTCCAAGATCCCTCTCACAGTTACTGCTATTGAGCCTGGTTTCACCCAGTCTATATGTGTACTTTTGGTTTTTCTTGCCTAAGTGTAGGACTTTACTTTTCTCTACATTGACTTTCATTTTGTTAGATATGGCCCAGTGTTCTAGTCTGTCAAGATCCATCTGGATCTTGAGCCTATCTTCTTGGGTGTTAGCTATTCCTGCCAGCTTAGTATCATCTGCAAATTTGGTAAGTTCCCCTTCTATTCCCTCATCTAAGTCGTTAATGAAGATATTGAAGAGTACTGGGCCTAAGACGGAACCTTGTGGCACCCACTGCTTACTTCCCTCAATGTAGACTTAGACCCATTAAGGACTACTCATTGAGTACGGTTTGACAGCCATTTGCGAGTCCATCTAGTGGTGGTGCTATCTATTCCACTTTTTTCTAGCTTACTAAGAAGTAGGTTGTGGTCTACTTTGTCAAATGCCTTGTTGAAATCTAAATATATTATGTCCACAGTATTTTGCTGGTCTACTAATTTAGTCACTGTGTTGAAGAATGAAATAAGATTGGTTTGGCATGATCTGTTTTTAACAAACCCATGCTGACTGCTAGTTATTACTTTACTTGTTTCTAGATGTTGGCAGATCTGTTTTTTTATTATCTATTCCAGTATCTTCCCGGGTATTGATGTTAGGCTGATTGGTCTATAGTTTCTTGGGTCTGTTTTTTCCCCCTTTTTTGAAGATGGGAACCACATCAGCTCTTTTCCAGTCCTCTGGTAGTTCCCCGGTGCTCCAGGATTTTTGAAAGATATGGTGCAGTGGTTCTGAGATGACCTCTGCCAGCTCCTTTAAAACTCTGGGATGTAATCCATCAGGCCCCGGTGATTTGTTTTCATCAAGATCAGACAGGTGTTCTCTTACTAGTTTTTTTTGCTTATTTTAACTTTTATTTCTGTTCTGCCTTTTACAGTTATGTTTTTGGTGGGTTGAGCTATAGTTTCTTTTTGCGTGAAGATGGATGCAAAGAATGAGTTAAGCAGTTCTGCTTTCTCTCTGTTGCCTGTTACTTCCTTGCCATCTTCTCTCTTTAGTGGACCGACTGTTTCCTTGATTTTTTTCTTGTTATTTATATGTTGGAAGAAACTTTTTTTTATTATCTTTCACTTTTGTTGCAATCTTTGTTTGTTCTGAGCCTTTGCTCTCTTGACTTTGTCTTTGCAGATTCTGGCTATCTGCCGATATTCTGCCTTAGTTGTATGTCCTTCTTTCCATTTTTTTGTACTTGTCCTTTATTTCTTTCAATTTGCCAGAGAGATCTTTGTGCAGCCATGCTGGTTTCTTCTTGGATTTCTTGTTTTTCTTTCTTTTCTGTTTTCTTTCTTTAATGTTCATTTGATAGAGACATTCAAAGTGCTCTTATTTCCTCAATACTGTATTTAGGAGATTGCCAGATTGCATAGTTGAATCCCGTCTATTTATTACTTTTGGAGTATAATTTGTTCACCACATATGAAGTCATCCTATTAAAAGTTGCTGTATGAAAAATTCATCAAGAATTGACCACTGGCAAGAACTAGTAGATGAGAGGATCTCTGTTTTTTAGTACTGTTTTATTGTTGGTTTTGTTACTTTCATATATATATAAATATATATACATATACATACATACACACACACACACATATACACACACACACACACACACACACACACATATATATATACACATATACATACATACATATACATATGTACATACATACATACGTGTGTGTGTGTGTGTGTGTGTTGTCTAAATATCTACATCACATATTTTATATTTCATTGATTTGATTATTAATATTATTGGAAAGGCCAGAATTCTGTGTTTATGTCCCCTTGTGCTGGTCTATGGTTGAAATAAAGATTTTGATTTATTATAATATCAAATTTATTAAGTGTCCTAGTTAGGCAAAATGATGGGCTACAAACAGAGTAAATATATAAGATAAAATACCTTATAATAGGAGATAAGATTTTTATTATTCAGTAACAGTGATTTCACAGGTGATAGTGTTCATAATCATTGTTCTTCTATTTATCTGTTAAGGAGAGAAGGACCTTTGGCATAGCTGCCAAAATTTCATTTGATTGATTGTGCTGAGAAGCATCTGCCTGCAAACACTCTCAAGATATATTGGGTTCCTAATTAAGATATTAAAGTTATACTTTGACAAGTTACAAAAATTTGGCTGTGGCCGTGATCAGAACTAAACATACAGTAGGTGTCTTCGTTAGTATTATTGTACCCCTTGCACTGAGGCAGCAATAATTATGCCTTGAAATATTGAAATCTTGCTTTGTAAGGGAAACATGCTGTGTAATAGTGAAGTACCAACAGTGTACTTCACAATGAATTCCTTTGGATTCATCAGGAAAGTTTAGTGTAGCCATCTGAAGTGTACCTCAGTTGCTTTTTAAGGCCGGTTGAAAAGGAACCTGTTAGATCAGGAGAATGTAATGCAATAGAAGTGAAGTACTCTTAGTAAGTTCAACTGTCATAAATACATGCCAGCTGTCAATCATCTGAATTTTGATCACATAACTGGGAATATTTTAATTGCCATAAGTATGAAAATCAATCATAAGTCTTGTTTTTCAGTAACTTCAGTCACTAAGCAAATGATTGTAAGTCAAAGACTACCAGTATTCTCATAATACCAGATATTCATTGATTCTATCAAGCAGTTTTATGACATTTTCTGTTTACTCTGACTAGAAAGTGCTGTTGGGAGACATATTACATCTTAATATGGACTTAATATATAGTTAGAAACTGGGAAACTCCAAATTCAAGTCTTACTGTAGCTGGGTGACCTTGGGCTAGTCACTCTCTCATCTCAACTCACCTCACAAGGTTGTTGTTGTAGGAAAAATAGGAAAAGGAAGGTGTGTTAGATATGTTTCCTGCCTTGAGTTATTTGTAAAAATAATAAAAGTGGGATACAAATAAATACAAAATATTTTCCAAGACCACCACCAATTTAGATCAAATTATACTTGTAACGTTAATACCTACTCTTCCAGTTTAGAGATTAACATTTAAAGTTCTCCTGCTAATCTACATTAAACTTGGCTACCTTGCTCATCCTTAGTGCCAGATAAATTATGAACAAGATCCTGTTCCAGGCTAGATCTTTTAGGAAACTTATCAATTTTTCTGTTTTTTTAAGAATTTAATTTAAAAACAATCTTATTAAGCAGTTAGTATTTTAATGTAGATTAACCATAAGGCACTTTCCTGATGATCTGTTTGGTAGAAATAACCTTAAAATGTGACCTTTGTGTTAAAAGAGGATATGCCAAGAAAAAATGCTTCCAATATTGCTTTCTCTTATTGCTTCCTGTGAAACAAAAAGAAAAGCTTGGAAGTAAGTTGTTAAATCACAATCTAGAGATTACGGTTTTTATTTGCTGTTAAATTGAGGGATGTGATAGCTGGGCTTTTCATGTTCCCTTTTGTTTTACCCATATCCTTTCCCTGTCTACAGTATATTGTAGTCTTCATATTGCAAGAGGTTGGGAGAAAAGGGAGGAAGACTGTGTTACCCAATTAATAAAATCTAAGTTTCTCTTAATTGAGTGGCAGATTAAAAAGTTGTGATCACAAATATACAGACATTTTGGACAATCCTAATGATGCCATATTTGTAGGAAAATATTGTTCTGAACCAGTGTTTCTTAAACATTTTGCTCTTAGGAACCCTTCCATTTTTTAAAAAAATAGACAGCATCCCCAAAAAGCATTTTTTTGTATGGATTATAGTTATCTATATTTGCCATAATGCAAATTAAAATGGTTGCATTCATAGAATCTTTGTTGAATCATGTAAAAATAACAATACTTGTACATTCATTTGTAACATAAATATTTCTCATAAAACCCTGTTTTAAAGAAATATAATGAGAAGAGTGTCCTTGTTTAACATTTTTGCAAATATCTTGAATACCTGGCAAATAATTTTGATTTCAATGGTGTTGAGGTCCTGAAAGGGTCTTGATGTATTCTGCAGTTTAAGAAACACAGCTCTAAACTAAGTGATCCCACCCCCCGCATCGTTAAATGAAGACATCTTCATATTCCAAATTGGCCTATCAATGCAAAGGGCTTTTTTTTTTTTTTGCAGCTAGCTGCCTCTCTGAGTTATTTCCATTTTTTCTCTACTGCTGAAGATTCATATGATGAAAATAAATGCTGCCTACATCTCTTAGGATTCTTGGCTTCTGTCATCTACAGCTGGCCAAACAGACAGATTGCAGTTTCCAGATAAGGAGAACTAATTTGCAAACCCAGCATTAGTAACTTAAACTTGGAGGCAGAAGTTTGTTTCTCTTTGCACTTAATAAATTTGGTAAAGAAGAAAGCAACAATTCTTTAATGATAGAACAGCTGGGATGTATGAGCACCCTGCATTCCTGTATGAGAGAGTATACATCTGTGTATGTATGAAATGCTATTTTGCATTTAAGATTATATATATACATATACATATATATATACATATACATAAACATACATTAATATAATATAATAATATAATATAATATAATATAATATAATATAATATAATATAATATAATATAATATAATATAATATAATTTTTGACACAAAAATGTTCAGTGACTCTGCTGTTACCCCACCCTTTGGAAGATTCACCTCCAGAGGCCTTTCAGAAGTGTCTGAAGACCTGGTTTTACCGAATCACTTAAGGTTCACACAGGGGCACGCAACCATGGGGATGGTTAGTGCCTTTTTAACTTTATTAATTTTATCCTTGTTTTAATTGCCTCCTACTGAAACATAATATTTATATGGCTTCTATACTTTTATGTTTAAATTGTAGGCTGTCCAGAGTTTCTTTATGAGTGAGATGAGTGATCCCCAACTTCGATATAGTGAATAAAGTAAAATAGAATAGAATAGAATAGAATAGAATAGAATAGAATAGAATAGAATAGAATAGAATAGATCTGGAAGGGATCTTGGAGGTCTTCTAGTCCAAACCCCTGCTCAAGCAGGAGAACCTATACCATTTCAGACAAGTAACTGTTTCGTCTCTTCTTAAAAACCTCCAATGATGGAGCATCCACAATTTCTCAAGACAAGCTGTTCCACTGGTTAATTGTCCTCACTGTTTGGAAGTTTCTCCTCAATTCCGGGTTGCTTCTCTCTTTGATTAGTTTCTAACCATTGATTCTTGTCCTGCTGTCCAGTGCTTTGGAAAATAATCTGACTGCCTCTTCTTTGTGGTAACTCCTCAAATACAGAAATACTACTATCATGTCACCCCTAATTCTTCTTTTGTTTATACTAGCCAAACCCAAAACCTGCAGCCATTTTTCATATCGTTTAGTCTCCAGGCCTTTGGTCATCTTAGCTGCTTTTCTTTGAATTTTTTCCAAAGTATCTTTTTTCTAGTATGGTGATCCAAAATTGGTTGTACTATTCCAGGTGTGGTCTTACTAGGGTTTTATAAAGCGGCCTAATATTTCACGTGATCTTGATTCTATGCCTCTGTTTATACAACCCAGGATTTTATTAGCTTTTGGGGCTGCTGCTGCACACTGCTGGCTCATATTCAAGTGATCACCCACTTGGACTCCAAGGTCCCTCTCACAGTTACTGTTTTTGAGCCAGTTCTCACCTAATCTGTACGTATATACAGTATATCTTTGATTTTTCCTGCCTGAATGTAAAACTTTGATTTACATTAAAATTCATTTTGTTGGATAGGGTCCATTGTTCAAGTTTGTCAGGATCTTTGGGGATTCTTAAGGGTTGGCTATTCCTGCCAGTTTAGTATCATCTGCAAATTTGATGAGTTCTTCTTATTCCCTCATCTGAGTCATTAATGAAAATATTAAAGAGTACTGGGCCTAAGATAGAGCCTTATGATACCCCACTGCTTACTTCCCTCCATGTGGATAAAGTACCATTATGGACTACTTGTTGACTATAGTTTGTCAGCCAGCTATAAATCCATCCGGTTGAAATATTGTCTATTCCACATTTTTCTAGCTTACTAAGAAGTAGATTGTGATCTACTTTGTCAAATGCCTTACTGAAATCTAAATATATTATGTTCACAGCATTTTGCTGGTCTACTAATTTAATGATTTTATGAAAGAATGTAATAAGATTGGTTTGGCGTGATCTGTTTTTAACAAACCCGTGCTGGTTATAACTTCATTTGCTTCTAGTTGTTCACAGGTCTGTTTTTTTATTTTATTTTCCAGGATCTTCCCAGGTATTTATGTTATACTGATTAGTTTGTTCTTTCCTGGGTCTGTTTTTATCCCCTTTCTTGAATAAATACACAAACATGGCTTATTCAAAATTAAGATATAAATTCTAAAACATTTCTAAAACAATGTATTATAGGTAATACTACTTTATAAGCAGTTATTCTTACAATGTGAATTTTGTTCTGACTGTTCTATTGTATAAATGGTCACTAGATGGTGCTTTCTAAGTGCAAAACAGATCAATCAGAAACAGTTTCTTCAGAACATTTTTCACTTTCTCCACTTACCTACCAAAGCAGTTTGAGAGCTAATCTGATATTGTTTGGCAAAATGGAGTTGCTAATCAGGCCAGGAAGAAACAATGCTATCATAACCAAAGCTAATAACTGTGTCCATATATATCTGTTTAGGATGTGTGGCAATGATATAACTGTGTTATAAAAGAAAGATAATTAATCAAACAGTCCTTGACTTATGACCGGGTACACAGTGATCATTCAAAATTATGATGGACTATCCCCCTGCAAATAAAAAGGTACTTATGATTCATTTACAAAATTCTGACAGTCTCTTCTTACAGTCATGTGACTACATTTCAGATGTTCAGTATGTTTGCAGCTGCTGACAGTCATGGGACCACAATTTACAGCATTATTGCCAAAAACTAGGGTTTACTTCTGTTTTTTGGCAAAACCATCCCACAGCAAACAATTGGTTCTCTTAATAATCATGGAAATTTTTTTAATAAAGTTTTATTTGGGTTTTCATACATACAAAATACAAGTAAAACATCTTTTTTGAAAATAGTATGGTCCTGGGTTGAACTTCTTTATACAGACACAAAGCTCAATTTCATGCTCCTTTTTGTATTCTATTCCATATCTTATACTATTCTACATTTTCTATGTAGTTTTTCCCCTCTTTTAATTTTCTCAATTTTATTTTGATTATCGCATCTCAGTTCAAATCATTATATTTATACTTTTGTCTGTTCTGTTTCAATTTCATATTATCTTTTCTCATTAAACAAATTTTCTCCTGTAGTTACTAATTGGAGAATGACACCTTTATATCTTTTAATTACATCCATTCAACTCTTATTTAAACTTCAATATATACCTTAAGGTTATGACCTTCAATATAATACATAATACATAACTTCCAATCGAATTCTGCTGGAACATTCTAATAATACACCCTATATTCTTTAAAAAATATATATAAACATATGTTTCATATTTTCTAAAATTATTTCTGTTTCTAATATAACAATACTATCTTATGTACCTTTGCAGAATCCCTTTTTCCATTAAATTTTCACCCATTATCTCTAAATAGGCCCTGTTTCTCTATATTTTGTTTCTGTCCTTTATAACTTCTTTTCCTTTCTTTCTTCCCTCTCTTCTTCCTCCCCTTTTTACCCCCTTGTCTCTTTTCTTCCAATTCTCTCTTCTGCATTTCCCTCTTCTGTTGCTTTCTGATTTTACACTTATTTTTCACTCTATTTTTTTTTGAGTTGTTTTTCCCAATCTTAAATTTTCCATTCTCTCTCCCCCTTTCCTTTCCCCCCCCCACCTAAGATTACTTATTCATTAAAGATGGCTTCTTCTTTGTCGCAATCTTCTCGTTCTGCAGGCGTTTCTTGTTGTTTCTCATAATTCCAAATCTCCATTTCTAAAAACTGAAATATGAAGCCAAAAGAATCTCTCCCTTCTTATGCATCTTCTTTGTACTTTTAAAGTTCCATTTCCATTTCCAGTTCTTCTAAAAGTGGAGCCATTTTAAACAGTTTTAAACAACCACCTGATTGATTTTAGTCATTCAAATACAATAACCAAAAATCCAGAAATCATCAAGTAATCCAAATAGTCTCAAATTATTTCTTCTTATTTCTTTTTCCACTTTCTCTTCCTGGGGTTTTTGTTGCGATATTTCAGTTAAAATGTATCTTTTGGAAGCCTTGTTGAGATTTTGCTGTAAGTTCTTTTTAATTCCAGGCAGTCTCCTCCCTTCCAGATCCTGCTCTTTTATTCTTTTTATCTCCTTCCCTGTTTTCAAAAGCTTTTGATTATCCAGAAATCTTTATTATCCCTTTGACTTTGTATTTTCAGCATTAAATGCCTATTAATGTCAAAGTGGGTTTTTTCCCCAATTTCTTGCTTAAATCTCTTAGCTGTCAGTATAGGAAAAGGAGAAAAAAAACCACAAATCTTTTCCCTTTTCTCTCTCCTTCGCAGCTTAAAAATCATCTTAGGGAACAATGTTATTGTTTTTTTTTAATAGTTTCAATTCCAGGGTACCTTATTTGTTGCTTTTGCTGTTTGACCCAGTCAACCAAAATTTTCTCTTCTCCTCCTGCACATTTTTTTCTGGTCCGCTACAACCGCCTTCAGGAAAGGAAGTAATGGCCAGCTGAGGAAGAGAGATGCAGCTCTCCTCAACCCTGCAGGCAGTCTCTCCCCTCTTCACCACCTCTACGGGGTGGCTTAGCCCCGAAACCAGCCAGCTCAGGGCACTCCAGCGGTGAGCACGGATTGAAGCCTTGCAGAAATGAGGTTTCGGTCTGTCGCCGAAGAAGCTCAAACTGGAAGTCCCCAATAATCATGGCATTTTTAAACAATTGTAGATTTCCTGCAAAAAAAGGCCATAAAATTGGATTGGTCACCTGATGACCCACTTTAAGGCCATCACAAGTTACGGCCATAATTGGTAGGCTCCATTACAGTCATAAGTCAAGGACTACCTGTATGTATGGCTAAATGGATTCTTGCTTCTTTCTAGGTCTGTATATGTAAATGTATTAATATAAGCAGCATTCAGTAACATAAAACTTACAGTAATCTTCCCTAGCCTCCTGCCACACAGATGTTAGACTTCAACTTCCAGAGTTTCAAGTTGTTGAAGTTACTTGGTTAACAATAAAGGAAAATATTTGTAGCTCAGGGTTGAAATGAGGAGTCCTTGGTGCTCTCTGAGCTTGCTTGTTTTCTTGCAGACATTTCATTACCCAGATAGCACTAGCACTGATGGTGTTACCTAGTTGGGTAATGAAACGTCTGCATGAAAACAAGCAATCTCAGAGACCATCAAGAACCCCTCATACTTGGCTAAGCATTTTTATCGCAACAGGATTTTGTTAAATGTGTTCATTAGAAAGTATGGGAAGAATATTACTGGTCTCACTTGGGTCAGTTTATACTGAGTTTATTCCAATTCCGTTCAAAAAGCAGCATGAACAAAAAAAATATGTTTTCTATTGTTTTATATAGCACTCCATAAAAAAAAATAACCCAGGTTTTAAAATATCAGATTAGTTTTTATGCTAGCTAGAAGTGCCTGTGCCATAGTCATTTATTTATTTGCTACAATT
This sequence comes from Pseudonaja textilis, assembly GCF_049901715.1. NCBI lineage: Eukaryota > Metazoa > Chordata > Lepidosauria > Squamata > Elapidae > Pseudonaja > Pseudonaja textilis. The sequence goes on along the minus strand of NC_141990.1, from coordinate 254,405,829 downwards.
TATGCTCCGTTTTTCAGTTGCAAAAGAAGAAGAAGAAAACAAATTATGCCGTAATTTTAATGTATCCTTATGATTTGTAAATGTGATTAAATGAAGTTGGTCACAAATTGCTTTGTCTGCTTTTCTCCACCATGATATACATGCTGTGTTTTGGGAACAGAGATTGAAGTTACCAAGTTTGAGAAGAGCAGCTTGTGGATAATTAGTGGTTGTGCAAACTGTTTTCTTTCTGCTTTTATTAGACAAGGGAGAAGACACATTTTAAACAACCAGTCACAACAATGACAAACCCAGTCATTAACACTCAGTAAATGCTGTCAGGGGAAAAGCCACGTAGGAGCAATTTCATCTAGGAGTTAGGTCAGTTCAGTCATAGCTGTTAGCATCAAGGAGCAATTGCCGCAGAGAAATCTGAAATCAAATGGATTTGTAATTCTTCAGGATCAGCCCATTTTAAGGGATCCCCCACTGCTGTGAAAGTTTTCAACTTCAGTAGTAATAGCTATGTCTTTAGTAGATAATGAATGTTCCCTGACAAGAAAAATGGAATTGCTGGTGAAGATGGAGTATTTTTAGAACAGTGAGGCTATTATGAAAGTGCTTGTGATGCTTACTTCAGACATACCTTGCCTGTCCCAAATCAAGTTCTCTGAGCCAAGCCGCATGTGATGTTAATCATGCGCTTCAGTAATCACAATTTGCTTGGCAGATTTATTTATTTTATTTGAGAGCAGGAGATACTGCCAGATGCCTCTAATTCACACTAAGGTCCTATGCCATTTTTTCTTCTTCTGGAGGAAATCTTAATTCCCTAACTGCTTTATGTCCATGGAAATAGTTAATGCAGTAAGTCAGGGAGAAGGAATTATTAGTTATCTACATAGCAGACTTATTGGAAGTCTCTTGTGAACTGTAGGTTAACATGGGGAATGGATATGATCAGGGGTGGGATTCAACCAGTGTTACTACCGGTTTGGTGATTACATTTTGCGCGTGCATGTACTAAACCTATGCCGCCCGGACAGCTGATAAGTGCTGCACACGGGTGCACAGCATTTGAAAAACGCCTTTTTTTACTGCTTTTTCAACCTCAGCTGTGCCGCGCAAAGTAGCTGAGGTTGAAAAAGCAGGAAATAAAGATCAGGTAAGAGGGGGTGGGTGGGCCAACCGGTTCTGTGTCTGCCGCTCTTTAGAGCTACCAGTTCTATAGAGCCGGGCAGAACCGGTAGCATCCCACCCCTGGATATGATGCATCAAGTGTATTTCTCCCAGAACAAATGTAACCTTCATATCACTGGGACTGAATAGGTCTACGACAGGATGTTAAACTCACGTCATCACGACAGGCCATGTTTAAATATATTTAACTTTAATAATCAAAACTAAATTTTCTCTATATTTAATTCCAATGTATTTAATCATTTCCCCATGTCAGGTTGAGCATTACTCTTTAGGAGCAGTTTTTGGAAGAAGCTATAATGAAGCTGTTTTTGACATAGAAACAAAGAGAAGAAAAATTACCAAATTCATAAACTTTAAAAATAAGGGGGAAAATGGAGAACCCCCCTGCCCTCTCAAAAAACTATAATGAAATAATGTGGTTAAAAATGCAATTCTTAAACAGCAAACTAAATCTTGGCCATATGGAGTAACCTTGACTAGATAGTCAACACAATGTTGACAAAAAGCCTATTCATGTGTAAAAGTAAATATATTTCCAGTGCGGGGTTTAAATCAAGTGTAGTAGGATGTTTTCACCAGAATAAAATTATTTTAGCTTCAAATCACTGACAGTGAATCTGTAGTCCTTTTTACTCTGTTAGATTCCAAGTTTTTGTATATCATTTAATATCACATTCACATCTTTAACTTTCTTTTCCAACACAGCTACCTATTGAATTAACATTGACAATATTAGACCAAAACAGTGCAATTGCCAAGGAAGCCAAAAAGGTTCAAGTTTTCATCCAATGAAGTCTCTAATGAGCCTGAAAAAGAATATTTTGTTAAATTAATTTGCATCTTAGTATCATAGGATACTGATTTAACCTTAAAACTGCAATCCATAAATAAATGTCATTACTTTTGTCCTCTTTTGTCCTCTTTAATTGTAGTCCCATTTTTTCAGTATACTTCACTTTTATTATACTTTCAGTATACTTCACTTTCATTACAAGAACTTTAAAACCATTTAGCTATCAGAACAGTGTCATCAGTAAAGACCAAATTATCACTTTTAAAACCACCCTTCTTCCAATTTGGTACTTTATGTTGAATAAACAAGGGTTGGATGTAAAGCCAGCCCTCTTCAATTTGGACTAATCTGTTTCTACATGCCCAGTTTGTAGATTCCTGACCTACTTTATAAGTTGCATAAGTGCAGTGAGATATATTTTGGAATTCCTATTTTCCCTTGCTCCTAATTTTGCTTCGTTTGACCAGATGTAAGGTATGAAATAAGATTAAGTCTTTTTTTAACAGACACAAATAAAAACATTACATAATCCCTGCAAAGATCATTTCATATAACTATTTACAAAATTCCTTTAAGTTTATTTCCTAAATGTTCACATTTTTATTTTTTGTTTTCTTTTTCCACATACTATAAATGATAAACCAACCTACACACACATTCATGTTCATGGTGATATGGATTCAGAAGCTAAAATATATGTAGGCATATAGCTTTGTCAGTTATTATGAGCTCATTTGACATGAATTGTGTGATCAACGAAGGGATCCAAAACTCCAGTCATAATTATCTGATCAACTAACTGCCTGACTAGGAAAATAAGCAAAATGTTGGGGTAAAACATCTGGCTGACCTTTAGTTGGACCTTAGTAGTTAATATATTCTATCTTACAATTACAACCCCTAATTACTAATACTAGAAGAATATCCTTCTGAATCACTTATTTCTTATTGCTCATAGACTTATTAATCAGGGTTACTCCCCCTCCCCCAAGTAATATGAAGTTACCATTTCATTTGAGTGTTTCCTAGATTTTCTTTTTTTAAAGAAAATCTTTTTTCACTGTGAGTCTGAGATTCTTGCGAAAACATGGCTTTAAACTATCCAATTTATATTAAAATATCTCTTTTAAGGTCATCTAAAGCCTTGAACATTTAGAGAATTACTAATATCAAGATAAAAATTATATGTATAAAAACATGTTGAAACCATTGTACAGGCACTCTGTACCAAGCTACCCATACACATTTTTTTAATGTAAAAATGGTAGAGGAAAATAAAATCTTTTTGATCTAAATCTGTCCAAGCTCATGGTCAGATAATTTCATCATACCAGAATCCACAGATAAACAAAACATGGATTTAGAATATAGATATATAAATAATGACCATTTTGTTTAGCTGCTAATATGCCCTATTAAAAATGTATATCTATTAACTATGGGTCCAAACTCAGAAAAATCTTGCCATATTTCCATGCCAAAGAATCAGTTTTTCTGAACATTAGTAAAATACCTCAAGTAATGGACCACTGTCTCTATGATGAATGAAAATGGAGGCCTGAATGGTATGGAACTTTTAACTTCAAGGATTATCTAGGCAGCAATGAGAAAAATTCATCTTGTTACAGAGAAAATAGGAGGCAAGAGTATTAGGTATGTTGCCAGCTTCAGTTTTATATAAAAAAGGGCTAAAAGTATGGCAGTGATGATGATGAAGAATTTTCATATATAGCACCAAAACTTGATTTAAGTCAGCATTATAGGGTATATTCAGAAAACTATTTCTATGTTCTAAGCCCTGTAAATGAGACATTTCATTTTGAACATCTTTATTTCCTTTTAGCAGCCTGTCAACATCCATAGCAAATTATTTGTCAACACACTGAAACCGTTTCGCTCTTTTCTCATGAGATACAAACTACCATTTTAAATCCCACTCTATTCATATTCAGGAAGTAAATTTGTGCTATTATTCCTTCACCAAATTTTGTATAACCTCTCTACAGTAGTCTATAATAGTTTAATTAACAAGAAAAGCTTTTAAAATTACAAGATTTAGACACCATCCCTGAAATCTCAGAAAAGTCAGTGGTTAATCTAACTCTTTGGAATTCCTGAGAGATGGGAGGGCTTCTTCAGTTCTTTTAATAAAAGCCTATCTTCTCATTTTCTAATGGAAAACAATGATTGGAGAGTGGAAAGTAATTTCCTTCTCTGATGTGTGCTTTAGAACCCCATTTTTTAAAATCTTGTTCAACTGTGCAAAAACATACCTGGACATTTTCTATACTAGATATACTAAAAAAGAATTAAGAATATGCTATATAACATATAAACCTCTAAATGAAAACCACATTTTTCATGAATTTTCAGATATTGTTTGCAGTGCCAACATTCTCAAAATTGTGAAACTTTATATATGAGGACAATATATACATGCATAGTACAAAAAACAATGGATGATGAGAAATGTGTACCAAATGCGTACAGGTTTTGGGATGATGATGATTTTACATAGTCCAAAACAAAAATAAAGCTAAGCAGTTGGAAAATAAGTATCCAAATGAAAGCAATTTACTTATCCTGAAATAAAAAGTGGTAGATTCACCCACATTCTTAATGAACTGGATTTTCAAAACAATGATGTGACTATAATTCCAATATCCTTAAGACTAAAACTGTTATTAAAACTTCAGAAATATAAATGAAACAAAATATAGCAGTTGTCAGGGTTCCAAGTAATACACCCATAGCAAACAACTACGAAGCAAGCAAATTCCTCAAAGAACGGGTTTATTGGATGTATCATATTGGCACAGACTGGTGAAAACCGACTCTAAAGGTTCCCGTGGTTTCTACCTAATTAAATATAAAGTTTTCCCCTTGTCTCATATGATCAGTCACATGGTCCAATCAAGGTGCTGTCTGGTTGCTTGGAAACTTTGCTCCTCCTCTTTTCAGCCATCTCTGTGGGAATTTCCTTGGTTCTCAGGGGAAACTATTTTGCTTTGGCTACAAAACCTATCTCTGTCCCCGTCCCCCCCCCCCATCTCTCAGCACCATTGTGGCAACATTGAAGCTTCCAAGATAGCCTCAGTCAGACCAGCTTCAGTTGACAGCAGGTTGCTTGTATGAAAAATGGGCAATTGAATGCGCGTGCCATTGACTACCAGTAATATTCTAGGGGCAACAAAAGATTGGCTCATGCCTAACATGATACCTTACTCCAGGGCTGTCAAACTCTTAGTTCATGGGCCAGATGCATCATGTGCTGGCCATGCCTATGTCCAGTTTAGTGAAGGGAAAAAAGTCCCAATATATCACATGACACTGCCTTGATGATGTGAGTTTGACACGCCGCCTTACTCTTACCCTGTTATAACTAAGCAGAAATCAGAAGCAAGCTTAATATATCATCTACACCTCATATCCATATTCAAAAAAGTGCCACTGAATTTGTATTTCTCAGCTTCTTATTCTGGCATTCACGTAATATTAGCAGAACATAGTTTTGTTAATGTTAATAGCAAAAAGATCAACAGGCTAAGAGCACTGAAAGTATTAATACTGAATAGATTGAGTTTGTACTATACATTGTGCTAATAATTCTATGGTTTGTGATCTCATTTTATTTTATAAAGCCTGATTTACAGCTTATGTTATGCATTTATCAGGCCACTGGGCCTTTAAAAAAAACCCACATCATTTAAAAAACTGCGGAGATTTATGTCAGAAAAGGCAGATTGCTTAGTGTTGGAATCTTAGAGTTTGCTGAACTTAGTTTTTCTTTTTATGAGTGTTTCATTACCAAGGTAAGTGTAAATGTAAAGGTATCCTCTGTCTGGTCGAGTCCAACTCTAGGAGGTGGTGCTCATCTCCATTTCTTAGCTAAGGGAGCCAGCATTATCCAAAGATGGTCATGTGATCTCGAACCCAGGCTGTCAGCTTTCCAGCTGACAAGTTCAGCATCTTCAACCACTGAGTGATCGCACCCTCCCAACATTACCAAACTTTCAGTGTCAAAGCAATATGTGAAAGGACTAATGGTGTTACCTAGTTTGGTAAAGAAAATCTTACAGGAAAAAAGCCAAGCAGCAACAAGGCATTTCTTTTCTATCACTGTGCCTGCCATCTGAGCCACCATTCCCTCTGAGAATAGGTTGGCCCCAACACAGCTAGCCTTTCGGAAGACCTGAAAGACATGGCTGTTCCTCAAAGCATGAGTGTCAAGATATTAGGTGAGATATTATCCCTTATTGTTGATTATCATTCTTGGGTGCCACTTTTTTTGTTTCATTCCTTTTGTGTATTCTTATTTTTCATTCTTATTTGGTATTATTATACTGGATATTTTTAACTGGGTTCATCATCTAAGATTGCTTATGTAAGAGAGGTAGCCATATAAATTGAATAAAGTGGTATGCATAAATAAATAATAGCAGCACATTTCTTGATAGAGTATGTTCTTTTCTTCTCTAAATGCTGAAAACTGCAGTCTAAAAATAAATCCTAATAAAAAAACTACGAATAACATCCATAGTAGGTTCATGGAGGAGCATCCCCACCCCTTGTGCATCACCCAGATAGTTGTGGGTTTTATAGTTTTGCCTATAGTGCTGAGTTGCAGGGCAACGTGATAATACAGTTACCTCTTAAGCACATATTTCTCTAAACAGAGAATGCTGAAGCAAAGACTCCCTGTTTCTTTTTTTACCTAGACTTCCCTTTTTCCTAAGGTTCCAAGCTTGAATTCAGAGTAGTGGAGAAAGTGCTTTTTCACAGCCTTAGTCCAACAACTTCTCTCCAGGTTTCCTACTAGCTTGGAAAGAATAAAGTTTCTCTAAAATTTATCTAGTTCTAGAAATTGGGGTAGATGGGATAGTTTTCTTGTAGACATGACCCCATATTGGCAGATGCTCACAATATCTGTTCATAGTTTTGACATTCCAAGTAGCAATCTTGGCTGTTCTCTGAATGGCTCAGCATATGAATATTCATCCTTTCAGTTTTAATCCAGCCTTATCATCATCAGTGTCTCTAACTTGCCCCTTCATCATCACCAGTGTTTCTAACACTTGTGTCTTGCCCTCTGTTCCTGTCAACCCATCAAGGTACATCAGACCACGAAACCAATGTAATGTAGGACTGTACTACATTTATGTAAAGCTGTAGTAATAAAATATTGCATCTTGCAAATCTGAATGTACATCCACCTTCCCTCCCTTTGTTATTGTGAGAGCTAGAGAAGGCCTTGTCTGAGATGTTTGCTCATGTTACATAGTTGCACTGACTCAGATCTCTCTTATCTGTTGTCTTGTAAGAAAGCTATCCATCTCGTAAGGTATGCCCTTCATAGTTCTTCTCCAGTACCTTATTAGATATGATCCAATAAGGAGATAGGAACTTAATTCCCAGTAGCATTGATACGGCTCTTCTTGTGTATACATTTATATGATTTTCTTAACAAAATACTAGAGTGGGTTACCATTCATAGTATACATAGTATAAACCCTTGTCTATGACCTGCAGATCATGAGTATGTTTTGGGGGGCAATTGTACAATCGTAGGAATGTATCTCATAGCATCATTGAGATAGACAAGGAAACAATCCATGAAGTGATCCTATTGTCATTGTGTCAGGAAGAGAAAATGTGTTTTGTTTCCACCTTCCTTTTTTTCATTCTGGCAGTTAATTTTGAGCCTCTGTCTTCTGCATAGGGTAGTTTTCAAAAAAGACTACTGCTGATATTTAAGAAGATGAAAAAAACTGATGCCAAGCTGGGTACAAACTTTATTTTTAATATATTTTAGTTAGTACAGAGTCAGATAGATATTACTATGGCTACTAAAGGCCAAAGTCAGCAATTGGCATAGAAAGTACATTGCTTCTATTGGTCTGCACGGAGCTGCCATGTTTTGATTTTTATGTTGGGCAATATATCACTAATGGCATCATGAATTAGTGTTAGACCCTCTGTTTTCCCCCAGGAGCAGAAAAGTACAATCCATATGTGTCCCAGATGCTTCTATCAGAAGAGCATTCCCCCAGAATAATACAGTACAGTCTTTCTGTTGAGATGTCTTCCTAGCATTAACATTCTCTGATCGTGTCACTAATGAGTAGGTTAAACAAACAGATAACTATTAAATATTTCTTCATTTCTGTTGTCCCTAGGTGTATCTGCTTCCTTGCATTGCTAAGTTGTATTTTTAAAAGGAAGACTCCAAGTCCATTTGCAGCAAGACTAGTGTGTGTGTACTGCTACAGTATGCCACAATTTCAATATACTTCTTTACATATTTCATGAGGAATAATAAAAATTAGATTTGTATTTTAAAAGTAATGCTTGGACAAGTCATGATAGAATCAAATCTTACATTTGCAGTCTAAAAATAAAATAGAAAAAAAACCCTACAAGCATCCATGGCAAGGTCATGGAGGCACATCTCCAGCCCCTGTACATCATCTGGATTGTTTCTGATGTCATGGCTCTTCCTGTATGGTTGAGTTGGATGACAACAGGAAGATATGAGACAGCACCCTCTTTAACTTCTGTCCTTATCTGTATTATTTTAATAGCATTCTCTAAGGCAATTATTGTTGCTTTACTCTTCCAAGGATCTCTCATCACTTAATGTTTGGATTGCTATTAACTTTATCTATATAAAAGTAAAAGCAAAATACCACTCACACATCATCACAAAATCTCCAGAACTGTAAAGCCTACAAACTTGAAAATTGGCACGTATGTTCCTCTTGGCTTCTAGGTGCTCAATGAGAAAGGATTTTTCAAAATGACCACCAGAGCATTAGTATTTCGTATATTATTATTAACACACTCTGGTGCTAAGGAGTTCTACTCTCCCTCCCCACCTGAAAAGAAATATGTTCCAAATGCAAAACACAAGCAGAGGAGACGAGTTTCAGTTTCACAGCACCAAGCAGCTTTAGCACAGAACAGCTGAGCTAAGCCATGCCCAGGCTCCTTGCTGTCTCCTTCTTGCTCACATAGCAAATACTGTTTCAGTTTCCAAATAGCCCTCAACTCTCCCACACACTGACAGGATGCTAGCCAGATGAATACCAGTGGATGCTGGTAGGCAGAGGCAGATTTTTTTTCCTTTATTTCTCCCCCCTCCCCCAAAAAAAAAAAAAAAAAAACTAAGCCCAACCACATAGTTTCATAGTGACGCACAGGTATCAAGCTAGTAATTAATACATCTTTTTTTCTAAACATCGAATCGACTGCCTAAGTTTGAAGAAAGACCTTTAGAGACTTTATAAGGCTATCTTGCTATGTGACTTAAAATCATTCTGTTTGCAGTTTTATTGCATCTTATAAGCAGGGAAATAGGTAGAATGAATGATTTTCTTTTTTAACTGTTGTGGTTATTGAAAATAAAAATAGCAAACTGCTGAAGCATCCTTGTAATTGATATTGTAGAGAGGAACCTGACTGATGTTTGTGAAAGGATATTTGGTCACTGAATGGACCTCACTGAATAAAATTAGCTTTGTTAAGAAATAATAGAACCTGCACTTGAATTCCATGATAGGCTATTATCTAATGAGGTCTTGTTTGGAAGCAGCAACATCTATCTAAACTAGTTCTTTTTTGAACATGAAATATCCTTTATTTCTTCATTGAATGGTATTATTATTGCCTTTTCTCTCTTGCAGTTTCAGGATCCTCATGACAGAGACAGGTTTTAAAACCACTTCTGTGAGTTTTTTTAATTTGTGTAATTATCTTGAGCTTAGATATTTTCCATCTGCATTATATAAATGTAGCTTGAGGCAATTCTCAAAAGGAAAGACTCAAAATTTTTGCTTATATTCAGTTTGAATTCAGCTGTGATTGAAGTTGTTTTACTTTAATTCAGGCTAAGAAAGGCTTCTTGATAGCGTGGCATGCTCCACTTGTTCTGGTTCAGTTTAATGTGGATGTTTTAATAGTATGAAAAAAAATGCACATATGATTATGCTGGAAGTAGTGGATAATGAAACGCTATCAAGATTATATTATATCAAGATTATATTTATATTATACTATATTATATTTAACAATATGTTAAATCTGGTTGTTGTATATGACTGGATGCTATCTAACAAGATGATTAAGCTATATGGGTTTTAGGTGGTACAATTGTATCTCAGGCTTCTTTTTATTCAGTGTTCTAACCAGAGGAGAACCATGTAGCTTTGGAAACTGAATAAGGAAAACAAAATTTCACTCTCCTCACCTTCTGATATCTTCCCATGTTTTCTTATTAATCATGAAAAGGTTCTGCATTTGATTGTATTCTGTTTATTAGTTTATATAGTAGTTTCTGGTAGTCATCAAGCATAAAACTATTTAATAATAATCCATATGATTAACAAAATAAGAGAAGCTCTACTAATTTTAGCACCTTTAGAATGTGAATTGATATGATAGAAATATAAACAGAAAAACTTGAATTGACAATAGGGACATTAGACGCAGATGATTTGATACGGTGTTGGTTCAATTCTTGAACTGTGTTTTGATAATAATGGTTTTCTTTCTGCTTTTGTTAGCTGGATTAAAATGTAATATATCAATTCCTTTGCTAGTTATTACAAAAAAGTTGTTATTTTTTCATTCATTAAGATAGTTTGCATAAATTGTTATCAGTGTCCTTTATCTTCTCTTATATTTAATTTTGGTTTTGGAACCTTAGGGTTGTTTTATTAGGCAGTCACATAATCCCTTTTATGAACAAGTAACTGGAGTTGAACACAAATTATTGCATATATAAAATACTTTGGGTTTTATTATTAATTAACCATTTACTTTTGGACAACAGTTGTTAAATTAACAGATTATTCAATAAAGAGGAAATGGTCCATTTTTTTTATTAGTTTAGCAAAATATAAAATAAAAAAATAAAAAAGGAAAAATAAAAAAGGGAGGAAAGGGGAAAGTGGAAGAAATGTAAGATAAAGCAGGATAAAAAAAGAAAAACTGACTTCTGACTCCTTTTGGCACAATAGAATAATATCATTTGTCTGATATCTTTTAAAGATTTGGCTCTTATTTAAGGCAAAATTTAGTAATATTTTCGCAGTGTTAATGGATACAAGATACGTTCAAACTATTTTAGGATGGCCCAGTTCACATGAAAATTTATACTTTGGGATAATCCTGATTTTTAAATTGCAAGATTCTTTAAAAACGAGACATAAGGTGGTATTAATATTCAAGATAAACTTATTGCTTAGTATTTCTTGAAAATAGCTGATGCATTGCTAAAAAGAATTGGTTTGACTTAACTGTTGAATGGCAGTATATTCAGTTAAAACATCTGTTGGTTTTCTCCGTTTGAACCTGCAGCTTCTGAAATGCTCAAATTACTTTTGGAAACAGTTATGGAAGAGTCTAAAGGTATATCTGCACTCCCAGGTTGGATTTATGTGAGAACCAACCAATAACATTTTGGAGGGCAGGAACATTTAGAATTAGAATAACAGAGTTGGAAGGGACCTTGGAGGTCTTCTAGTCCAACCTCCTGCTTAGGCAAGAAACCCTACACCACTTCAGACAAATGGTTATCCACAGTGGTGGGATTCAATTTTTTTACTACCGGTTCTGTGGGTGTGGCTTGGTGGGCGTGTCAGGGGAAGGATACTGTAAAATCTCCAGTCAGAGGGTGGTATTTGCTGGTTCTCCAAACTACTCAAAATTTCCGCTACTGGTTCTCCAGAACTGGCCAGAACCTGCTGAATACCACCTCTGGTTATCCAGTATCTTCTTAAAAACTTCCAGCGTTCAAGCATTTACAACTTCTTACATGAGAAGGAGGGCAGGAGCTGATGACATTGTGTCCTACTTACTTCTGTGATTTCTGCCCACGTAGAAAGTTGTGTTGTCCATTTGTGCCAACTCATGCATTGTTGTCTGAATGGCTTACTGTGCTTTATTGTCTTGTACACAGCACCCACATGTTACTTGACCTCCTGCACAATGGCAGGATTATTTCCTTGGTTGAATTGCTGCTTTGCCACTTTGTAATTTGGACAGATTATAACACTTGTTTGTCATAAAGAATAGTATTGACGTGAAACTTTGCAATCAGTAAGCTACCTTTGCCAAGGTCATCATAACTTTGAACTATTGTTTAAAAAATGGTTGTAAATTGAGGATTACATGTAGTCTCTTTTATAGACAAATTTGCTGATCTTTAAAGTGCCACTCTTCTCAGATTTAGCTGACCTCACTCTTAATTCCATAGTGATTAATGTTTCCACCAATTACACTACACAGACAATTTTATTTTATAGTTAGCCATTCAGAATGATTTAAAATACTCCCTGGAAAGAATTGATGAAAAGTGTTGCTTTTAATTTCGGCCATGGACATTATGCTGGTTTCTCTTAAAGCATTTTAGCATAAGTTAATTCTCTAGCACCATGTCTGCCATTAAAATCTTGACATTTATGACTTGGCACAAGTTTCATTTTAAGTAGTGTCACAAAAATATTATCCACATCAAGATGAAAACATACCTTTTATATTGACTGAGGAAATCTGTTTTGATCAAATATCAAGTATTCTCTTATTAAATATAATCCAGAAATGAGTCAGCTGTTTTTAAGGCCTCAGCAGAAGAGTATATAAAGGTTGAGCTTCTTTTTGAATTATAGTAGGCTTTACATGAGTAGGTACGCAATTGATACTTTTTGAAATTCTTGACAGCTAGTCCTCGACGTACGATCACAGTTGAGCGTAAAAATCCCACTGCTAAGCAAGGTAGTCAATAAGTAAGACATGTCCCATTTTACAACCTTTTGCCATGCTTGTTAAGGGAATCACTAGGATTGGTAAGTGCATCATGTGAACATTAAACAAATCGGGTCGTTCCCCCCAATTGACTTTGCTTGTCAGAAGCTCCTTAGGAATGTTGCAGATGACAAAGCCTGGGAAATAAATACATGCTGGTTGCCAAGCCCTCAAAGTTTGATCATGTGACTATAGGGAATATGGTCATAACTGTGAGAACTAGTCATTATGCCATTATAAGTTTGAACGCTCATTAAACAAATGGTTGTAAGTCAAGGACTAGATAATAGATAATAGATAATCAGAGTTGGAAGGGATCTTATCGGTCATCTAGTCCAACTCCCCGCCCAAGCGGGAGACCCTACACCATTTCTGACAAATGGCAGTCCAATCTCTTCTTGAAGGTCTCAAGTGATGGTGCTCCCACAACTTTCGAGGGCAAGCTGTTCCATTGTTGATTGTCAGAAAGTTCTTCCTTGTTTCCAGGTTAAATCTCTCCTTGTTCAGTTTCCATCCATGATTCGTTATCTGACCTACAGGTGCTTTAGAAAATAGATTGACCCCTTCTTCTCTGTGGCAGCCCCTCAAATATTGGAAGTCTGCTATCATGTCTCCCCTGGCCCTTCTCTTCACTAGACTAGCCAAGCCCAGTTCCTGTAACCATTCTTCGTATGCCTTAGTCTCCAGTCCCCTAATCATCTTAGTTGCTTTCTCTGCACCTTTTCTACCTGCATAAACTTCAGAAAAATGTTATAATTAGTTGCTTTATTTTCTTCACCAGTCTGACTTGACCTGAATTATTGCTCAGTGTTTTTGTAAAACAAAAAAAGCCCAGACATCTGGAACAGAAAGCTGTTTAGATGAGGATTTCAGCAGAAAGGGAAAGAGTTATAAGCTTCCCATCCCACACACCACACTTCCAATCTGGATTTGATCTCTTGTACTTACTCTAGAGTAAAAAAAAAATGGATAGGTGCTAGTCAGATCTTTGAAATAACATTTGATTGACAAGAATCCATAAATAAATTAATCTGATATACAGACACAAATGATTACTATGCTGAACTAGCTAATCTTAGCTCTTAGATTTTATGCTTAATTTCAGGGCTTGGCTCTCTTTAACATCAATCAAAGAAGCCAATATTTTTCTTGTCCTACAGTACTAGTTGACAGACAATATAGTCATGCTTTAAAAGAGGAAATTAACATACAGTTTTAAAGCCATGGCAAACCAAGCATGCTTGGCATTTGTGGGAGGAGAGAGAATTTGCATTTGAAGTGCTTTAACTTCTAGCATGCACTCATCAAGGTTATTTTTATTATGGGCGTGTTAGAGACAGGGCAAGCCGAGTGGGTTTTCTTTGCTTGTAGAGCAGATTTTGTTTAGCATTGAACATTAAAATGTAGAAACGATAGCGATTAGTAACACAGTACAGCTGGGTTGAATCATTCTTTTCCTCTCTAGTGGCATGCGTAACTGCTCTAGGTTTTCAGGCGTCCTTCACCCGCACTTACTTACTTTAGTGACTGATGCATTTCCATGGAAACCTTTACTAAAAGACTCGGGGAAATGTGATGGTACAGTGTGAAATGGAAGGATACCAACTATATTACTGAACCTTTAACTTGCATACAATAACTGATTTCCTGATTTACACTGATGTCTTGATCTCAAAAAGTTCTTCTCACAACCCTTCAATATAATGGATTTAAAGATTTGAATGGCTGTTTCTTTTTTCTTTTCTTTTTTGCTTCTTATTGAAAGAGATTTCACAGTAGTAATGAGAAACAGCTCAATTTGAAAACTGGGGACTATGTTTTGTGTGTTTGTGATGGTGGAAATATACAACAAAAGCAACTGAGATGGTTACATCCAAGTTAGAAATGATGACTGAAAATCCAAGATTCAAGAAGAAAGTTCATTTTGGAGGTATTGTGTAACTTTGAAAACTTCTGAGTGTCTATACCTGCCTGTGTGTAGTGTTGTCAGTATGAATAACAGTATCTACATGTGAGAGTTGCTCTGAAAACAAATTGTAAGAATACTTTTGTGCCCTATCCTCTTCTGCTTATGTTTAAATTATTAAATGATAATTCTCTTCCAACATACATGTCTATTGGGAAAACTCACTAGCTTCAGAGAGTTCTCAAAATACTGATGTATGTGATTGATTTAATCACTTTCAACATAAAGTACTATTGTAGAAAATAGGAAGTGGGTGAATTTCTTTGTTGTTAGGGTATGTTTACTTGCTTAAAATGGAGGAGTTCTTCATGTTTATCCTCAGTTTTGTAGGAGATTGTTAATCATTTCAATATAATCATAGAATAAATGTGTTTGAAGATCTACTCTAACCCCCCTGCTCAGTGCAAGAACCCATTAGCTCATTTGGAACAGGTGGCTATCTAGTGCCAGTTTCAAAACTCCAACAAAAAAGAGTCTACCAATGTAATAGACAGATTGTTCCATTGCTTAACAGTTCCTAAAAATTAGGAAAGTCTTTGTAATACTCAGCGAGAATTTGCCTTCTTATATTTTAATGTAGTTGATTCATGCAGCCCTCTTCTCAGTTTCAGTACATTGCCCATAAATTCCTTTGATATTATAATTTTTATGTGGATATAATCCATACCCATTAATGAATGAATGTGTTCATTTTTCTTTTGTTTTATTTCTGTTGGATTTATCAGGTAAACTTCCTGATTATTATTTCTAAATACTTTTCAGTTATTTTTTAGTTTTTCTATTAATTGTGTCTTTCTCTATTTTATTATTATTAGCATTTTCTTAACAGTAGTTTTTAAAAAACATTAGAGGATTTTGGAAATAGATACTGAGCCAGAAGTTTAAATCTTTTGTAACGTATCCAACATATACTTTAAAGTATTGGAAAAATAAGACCTCAGCCTTATAAACACTCACCTAGGGCTAAGCTCAATAATACTTTATTAATTTATAAATAATCTGAACCCCTCTCTAAATAGATATGGGTCAGGTTATTTATAAATTAGCATTAAGTTTAAATTCAGTAAATGATTGCTGTTGAAGAGATAACAGCCCTTATGCAGCCCTTTTAAAACTAGGATATCTATTTAGTTGGATTCTAATTAGAATTGTGGATTTGTGGAAGGTATATTGTGTTGTGCTAGTTTTATTTTAAAAGATCCATGTGAAATATTGAGTAAATATTTAATTATTGAAAGTATTATTTTTCTACTTTTCATTATTGCTTTGACTCTATAACTAACCATTTTGTTTTAAATTTTGCAGTAGATACTATTGTAGTTTATAAAGTTCAAGAAGACTTTTTATCTCTTCCCCCAAGCATTAGCTTCCTATACTGTCCCAGAAACTGAAAATTGGAAGTGTTTGATTGTCACTTTGCATTACTCTTTGCGCTTGCATGTAGCAATTTGTAGATTTGGAATCTCTATTTGGTTTGAGAATAGCTGAGAAGAGGCAACAACTACTTGTGCAATAGTTTTTTTTACATGTGCAATAAATCAATTTAGGACATTAGGAATGATAAGAGCACAACCAGAAGTTCATTTTTAGGAGATAATTAAGTACAATCAGTGAAGTGTAATAAATAATTTCATTATAGTTTGAAAGTACTCTAAATTAATATTTGACTTCAATTTAGTGGGGATTATGAAGTTGGAGTCTAGGATTCCGACAGTGTAAATTTAAGTATTTCACTTTCTGATATCCTAATTAGATGGTTGTAATTGTTATAAACTTTAACAGTGAGAAATATAAGTATAATAATAGCTTTGAATAAAGAAGTCTAAGCCATAGTCTGTTTTCCTTTGATATTTTAATTATTGCCCTTGCTCACACTGTGCCATTTTCCAAAGTTTTAAAAGCTTAACAGTAAATTCTGGCATGAGCTCATTTGAAATTAATTAATAAATAATAAATTAATAGCATAATAAATAAATTGAAACATTCAGTTTGGAACATAATTATGTTGAAAATAGTATGTAAGCATCAGTTGGTTACTTATCTAAGTGACCATGATATGAATAAGGAAAATAAAGACTTAATTTTGAATTTATAAGCTTCATTCATTTTAATATCCAACAGAGGGCATTATTCTTTTGAATATCAATACCGGTGTCATATTCGAGTACCATTAGGTATATTGAATATAAAATTACAGGATAGGTGATAGTGAAATGGTAGTTATTTACAATATTAACATGGACCTTATTTTTTTGCTTCAGAGTTTTAATATGGGGATTACAGGAAAATGTTGAGATTATCAGCTACTTTAAGTAACTACCTTTACAGAAGGCAAATTTTCTACAAATTAGCAACATTTTTCTCTATAAATATCCAAACAATAGGATGCCAAAATCACATCAGATATGTCTATATCAAACTGCATACTGATAGTTATCAATTTGAATTTCAGGTTAAAAATACGAAGAGCAATAGGTGTTTTCCAAAGGAAATCCCTTCTCTGTCCTCTTGGCAGAATATTTACAAAAAAGAGGATCATGTTCTTAAAAAGGTAGTTTAGAATGTTCTGGAGAATGAGTGCAGCACCTTTCAAAAACAGACATGTTGGTTTTCAGGCAATTGTAGCAATCTCAAAAAAAGACACAACTGTTTTAAAGAAGTTCTACAATTGTGCCCTTGTGTTTTTGGAAGCATTGCTAATCTGGATATGTTTTGAAGTATACATAGCTGTAGTATTATAGTACCAACATAAAAATTTCTGGCTTATGAGCAATATGATCTTTCCTTCCTTTTCTTCATCTCATGCCTCTCTCATATCTATCTCAAGTGACATACAGTGACTATATGTGGTAGAGAGAATTGGTTCTACCAATCATAGTTTGCAAATTTATTGTGTATGCATGTTTGATTCCAGTATGGCTCCCTTTGTTAGGTGATACACATACACAGAGAATAGATAGATTTGCTCATATATGAACCAGGTCTATGTTGACATAACAAGTCAGCATTTCATAACATAAACCATGTTACAGGTTTTGACATATAAAAGCAATATATGAGTATCATGTTTGCTCTATATACTTATATTTTTATACATGAAGTCATTTGCATATGGAATCTAAAGAGGATTTAAGAAAATTCATTTTTGACCTTCTGATAATTCATTCTGTTATTGTAAACAAATAATTTTATATATAAAATTATGTTTTACATAGAAAGAACAATTAAAATTAACTAACAATTCCCATATTTCCATTACAGGTTGCTTATTCTAGTCCTTGTCAATCTGCTGTGGGTTCTTAATTAATCATTTTAATTAATTAGTGTTTCTATGTTCTTAACAAATGTTACTCTCAAAATTATGTGTGTGCATGTATGCATGCACACACATACATATATTATTATAGTTCTATCTGTATATAATTAAAAACCAAAACACAGTCATTTTACTCTTTGAATTTATCCTGTTCATTTTCCCCAAATATTTACCACAGTCATGGAGCCAAAAATAATAATAAAGATCATGATACAACAACTATTGATTTTGTAGTTATTATGCTTTTGTAATTTATAAATTCAATATTTACAAACCACTAAATTTTGCCTATAAGTCTGGCAACATATCTAATCAAACATAGCCCACAATAGTTTCCTTGGTGACGAGTATATAGCTGCTAAAATAAACTACAGCTTAAAGAGTAGAAACAAAAAAGCAAACAACCCAAAGTGTTCCTGTTTTCTTAAATGTTTCCATAAATTATACAGATTTGACTATTTTTGATACCAATTTTCTACAAACACAATTTGTTTTTTAATTGTTAATTGAATGACCTCAATGAAACAAGAAATGAGCTTTTAAAAAATGTTGTGAACCCTCTACAGGCACCCGGTTGTTATCCTCTGCATGAAGTATTGTGTTCTGAATCTCACCATTGTTTTAAGATAGTCAAAAATGCTGATAAGAAAGGGGGAAGGTATACTGAAGAAAAGCACATCTCAGTTTTGGTTGTAGATTGTTATAATAAGAACATTCCAGCTTTCCAAATGGGTTGAACTCCAACTTCTATAATCACTACCTGACATGATAAAAGGCCAGTCATTAGGTTGCAGTATTAAATAGTATTCTTTTTACAGCCTTTTAAGAGAGAAGCTATTAATATTTATCTGATTTACCTCCTGGTGGACAGGATTACATTCACTTAATAAAATGTGTGATATTTTTAGTTTTTTTAATTTTTAAAGATGTGTTTAGTTCTTCTGTCTCTTTAAGGCTTTGGGCCCAAAACTAATAATATTCATGGATAGTATATGGGATATAAGTAAATTTGTGCATCTTTTCTCATTTTCTCTTTTTATTGAGGAGAGATTATATATTTTTCTCTCTATTGAGTAAAAATAACCTACCACTTTATAATGATCCTAAACAATGTATATTATTACCTTGCCTTTTGGATTATTTTGCTTCTCTCAGTAATTTATATTTCCTGTAAATGCACTTAGAGTTTAAATTATTGCAATACAATTTTGCTTTGGAAACTTTTTGATAGCTGACATGGTATAAAGCTGGCCACTTGCAAATTTTGCGTTTCCTTCCACCCACTTTCAGTACAATAATAGAACTCTCAGAACATACCTATAGAAAGCAATTTGTCCCTACAGCTGACTTTTCTAAAGAATGTATAATTTTGGAGTTTACAGGCACTGTCAGAGTGAATATGCTGGCTTTGGGTTTTTTTTAATATTCACCTGAAAAATTAGGCTTAATGTTTTCCTTGAATTATAACAACTCATGGCAAACTTCTTTATAATCAATTCACAATTACTTTGGCATATACTTTCTTCAAGAATTCTCCCCCCTCTTCCCTCCCATTCTAAAAGCCTGCCTTGGGAGTTTTCTCTGTTGCTTACAATGACTTAACTTATGCATGGAGGCAACTTTTTAGAATGTCTTATTTCAACTAATTCTAAATATTTTGAATTTTTAAAAACAAATTTATTAAATTTTATAATGAAAAAATAAGAACTAGCAATCAAGAAAGGGAAGAGAAAAAAGAATAAAGAGAAAGCAGAATGCAGTAAAGAAAAATAGAAATATAAAAAAGGATGACATACACCCATTTTAAATAGTTTCTTAGCATTTGCGATGGCTCAGTGAGCTTGTCGATCAGAAAGGTCGGCAGACAGCAGTTCAGCAGTTCGAATCCCTAGAACCACGTAATGGAGTGAGCTCTCAGTACTTGTCCCAGCTTCTGCCAACCTGGCAGTTCAAAAGCATGTAAAAATGCACGTAGAAAAATAAGGACCACTTTGATGGAAAGGTAACAGCATTCTGTGTGTCTTCAGTGTTTAGTCATGCAGACCACATGACCACGGAGACGTCTTCGGACAGTGCTGACTCTTTGGCTTTGTAATGGAGATGAGCACCACTCTCTAGAGCTGGAAACGACTAGCACATATATGTGAAGGGAACCTTTACCTTTAGCTAGCATTATCGATCATCAAATTTACATACATACATGCATACATACATATATATATATTCATAGATTTTCATGGCTACAGGTATACAGGTTTTGGCGAGTCTGTTCCCATGTTAGATTGAGAGCATCTTGGCAACGTTTCGACAAGGTCCCACTCGCCATCTTCAGCCGAAAGCACCAGCCTGAAGATGGTAAAAATAAATATATAAATATAAATATAAATATAAATATAAATATGGCATTCAGCTTTGTTCGGGTATTTTCCCACGTCATTGTAGTTGTGCTTTTAAAGTTGTAGCGACGTTTCGGCAGAATCTCATCTGCCATCATCAGGCTTCTGTATAGTGTTCATCTGTGAGTCAGGCTTTTACAGTGGTTTCAGATTTAAATTTGGGGCAGCCTATTGCTGTGCCAGAATGGTTTTTTCTTCACCCTGATTGGTTGGGAATCTTGGTCTGTGTTTATTGGTCTTGGAGTTTCCTGTGTTCTGCTTGATTGGTGTTTCTAATATCTCCTGTCTGTTTTTTGGCTCTTTTTGGCTCTTGATTGGGTTACTTTATTGGAGGCCTTTAGTGCAGCTTGGCTCCGGGTAAATGGACGGCTATCATTAGTTAGGAAGCTAGGTTTCATCTGGGTGCCTGGTTGGGGTGTGTTTGAGCTGGAGGCATCAGTGGGGATCTGTCTGTGCCCAGGTGTTTGCCTGGCTTGTGGTGTGGAGATTTTTTTGTTTATGAGTGCAGGCTTCCAAATGATTGACAGTCTGGTGGAATCATCTCTTCTATTCATGCTTTCTGGTCTTTTTTCAATCTCTATGGCTTCTGTGATGATTCTGTGGCTGGGGTTTTCTATAGTGGCTAGGGTTTTGGTGCCATTGAAGTTGATGCTATGACCTGTGACTTCCATTTGTTGGACTAGTGAGGAAGTGTGTTCCAGCTTTTTGACTGCATTTTTGTGTTCATCCAGGCGGGTACTTATTCCTCTATTGGTCTGTCCAATGTATGTGGCCGGGCATGATGCACAGGGGACTTCGTATATGCCTTGGTTTTCCAGGTCAATTTTATCTTTGGGGTTTCTAAGGATGGCTGCTATTTTTCTGAAAATACCCGAACAAAGCTGAATGCCATACATACATACATACATACATACATACATACATACATACATACATACATACATACAATATTTCATTTTTTTTCTGTTTCACAGAAAAAGTCCAAAAGGGTTTCCAATTAGCATTAAAATTAATCAATATTTTTTATCAAGGCTGTCAATTTCGTTCTCAACCAACTCCATCAACTTTACCAACCATTGTTCCATTGTGGGTATTATTGCATATTTCTAAAATATAAAAGTCTTGCTGCCGTTACCACATATAAGAATAGAGTTCCATTCAATTTTTCAAATCTTTTTTTCATCAACGCCAACAAAAATGTCTCTGGTTTCAATTGTACATTGATCTTTAAAATGCCCTAAATTAATATATGTATTTTAGTCCAGACTATTTTTTACAAGCCTGGACTCTATGTACTTTAATTCCCACAAAATACCTTTAAACCTTATTCAGTTTCTCTCATTAGTTTATTAGACTTCAGCTAATGATGGTGATGCTAAGGATGATGCATTTCTATTTCATGCTTGTAATTTATAAATGAATATCAACTGCTTTAATTAATCATAAAAGCTGAGAAAAATGTATTCTTCCTTGAACATGTAGAGACAAGAAGCATTAAGTCTTTAATTTAGTGATTTTTATTTATGACACTACGGGTCATAAAGTGTGCCCAGAATTTGGATTAAAAATATATTTGAAGGAGACAGAAATGATTTTAAAAAGTTGGAGGTTTTCCTTGGATCTTCTATGGTATTTTTCATTGAGCAGATTTTTGCAAATACACCTACAAGCAGCTTGTTCAACCCAAACTCTGACAGCGTTGATAGAATATACTGAAATGTTGTAAAATATGTAGATTATAGTTAAAGCTTCAAGAGTTTGTATCTGTTATAGGTCAAACCTACAATTCAAGTTTTTAATAAATTACTGAGATAGTTTGAGAAGTTAGTAAAGTTATATGGTTCTTTCTAAAGACTACCACTTTTGATAATGCTTAATTTTAACATATATTTTCAGAAATTATATTAAATGCTGCTCTGGGTGCTCCAGCACTGGAGATTTTAAAGAAGAGATTGGACAACCATTTGTCTGAAATAGTAAAGGATTTTCCTGCTTGAGCAGGGGATTGGACTAGAAAACTTCCAAGGTCCCCCCCAACTCTGTTATTCTGTTACAACAATATGATATATGAATATATAATAAATTTCTGGTAAAGTGATTGAGATTCACGGTGTATTAATACCTACAATGAGCAATATAGAGTTTGAAAAAGAGAACAAGAACTATTTGTACTCTTTGTGGGATAAATATGTCGTTTTCATGGAGTAATTAGCCCATAGCTCAGAGGTTCTACATGCCTAATCTACTTCTTAAATACTTATTGTATATTTTGTATATATGTGTTGTAAATAGGAAATTATGTCCTAAAGTAGTATCAATGTTGAAACTAAATCTTGGTTATTTATAGTAATTATTGACCCATTTCAGGTTAATTTAAAAGAGTATTAGATTATCTTTCTGGACATAGAATATGTTTAATGAGAATAATCTATCTTCCTTTTGAACAGAAACTCGAGCAGATAGAACAAAGAAATTGTTTAGACATTATACTGTTGGATCATATGACAGCTTTGATGCTTCAAGGTAAGATGCTTTTATTTTATTTTATAATGTAAATTGTATATTTTTTCAATACTTAAAAAGTAAACTTTTCATATATAGACTTGATCTTCAAAACTCTTAAAGCAGTATGTGTTTTTCACTCCCCATTTATAAACCCATTTATTGGTTACATGGCATCTTTTGCTAGGATAGAGAACAGCCAAATGTCTTCCCAGAGTGAACAAAGAATGATGCCATCACAGCCTAATCATCAATAGTTTCTCTTACTTCAGCAGGCCAGCTAATTTATCCACAGATGCAATGTTCCTGGAGTTCTCTTATAAATGAAAATTTAATAATTGCCTATAGATAGTCCTTATGATTGTTGAAGTGTATAACCTACAACATTATATATCTAATCAAAGAACACCTTTAAAAATTATCTCCTATTTTATTCTTCCCATCAATTCTGGAGTTACATTCTAATGCCACATAACATGTCATCATTTTAATGCAGTTTTGGAAAACTTGTTTTGGGGCATTCTGATAATTTTTTTAAAAAAATGTTGCCTTGCTGTTTCTTGTGCTTCCTATACTTATCTTTGAGTTGGGTTTTGTGGAAGACAAAATGGCTGGGTGGACTGGACATTAACATTTGAACCACTATAAGTCCATGTATTTGCCATATGCTAAATAAATAAATAAATCTCCACAGACCAGGGGGGTCGGGTGGAAAGGTAGTTTCATGTGCAGCCTAAATCCTGTACATGTGCAGATGAGCTTTGCTTGCTCGCCTTCTGCTTGAGCAGCCCAGTTCCTAACAGGCCACGGAGTGGTACCGATCCATGCCTGGGGGAAGGTTGGAAACCCCTGTTATATGATATATTCAAGAATAGAATTTGAAATGGTTTTGAAGACACAGTATGAAAGAGGTATACAATTTTTGGGTGCTTGTGCATTTGCAATTGGTCACAGCCTGAAATAATTTTACCCTTTTTCTAACTTTAAGTATTTATAAATAGATTTCAGTGAATTGCACACATGTTAATGGAGGTGTTTTAATAACCTGCCATTAGTCTAAAGTTATAATTGCATGCGCAGTTCAGTTTCAATGTGTAACTTCCATGGCATAATTTGTGTATTGTATCTATATTCTCTTTCTCCAGTAATATTAGCATGTAAATGCCATATGTACACTTGAAAAAGAGAATACATTTTGCATATTTTACATAAATATAAAACGACTTAGGAAACTGTTTACTCTGAACCTATTTTAGAGCAGTTTGAAATTAGAATGGTGTACAATAAAATGGCAGGGTATTTCCTTGTTAAGTACAGCATGATATGCATAGGAGAAAAAAAAATAGTGAGTATAGATAATATGTCCGCAGCATTTTAATAACAATAAAGTCAATAATTACTGTTGTGCTACAGCTGCCAATTTCTGTCTCATCTGCTGAGATTTATGATTCAGCTACATCTTGAAAGCTAACGCTTCTCTGACTCTATAGAAGGTTGGACTGAATTCCTTGCTTTTCCATCCCTTTCCCAAAGTATTGGAGGAAATCTTTGGATCTGGTTTTAGGGGTGCATAAGATGGACTATGATGGAGCAGATTAGTCTGCTTGATAACATTAGATGCTGCTATGTATTTGTCTACATGCACATAGATTTGGATATATCTTATCTTTAAAGGAACAGATTAGAAACGGCAAAAAATACTCAGAAGGGAATGAAACAAAATGATGAGTATAGATAATGGTGAGGTGGATGGTCCAGTACAGTTAGTTCTCTCTTACTAAATATCTCATTTAGTAACAGTTCAAAGTTATGACAGTGTGAAAAAAAAGTTTTACAACCAATACACGCATTTATAACCATGGCAGAATCTCACATTAATGTGATCACCATTTGGGCAGATCATATCTGACTGGCATTTTTGACAGTTGACACATCCCACAATCATTAATTTCAAGCTTCCCAACTGGCTTGTGACAAGCAGAGTTGATGAAGAATGAACAACTCATGGTTCATATGATGCCTCACTTAATGATCATGATGATTTGCTTAAGAACTGAATGTGAAGTGACAGCATAAGTCTGTCATGGTCACTTGATTTTTCACTTAGTGACCACGATCTTTAATGATGGAATTACTGGTCCTAACTATGGTTGCTGAGCAAGGAATACTTAAACAGGCATGGATATCTGAAGCCAAGAAAAAACTAAAAGGAACGATAAAATAGAAAACAAAACATCTGTAGAGCTTAAAGAGAGTCAGTTGGATAGAAATTGGGAGATTGTGAGTTCTAGACCTGCTTTGGGCATGATGCCAACTGGGTGAGATTGGTCATTTTTTAACTTGGGAAGCAGGCAATGGCAAACCAGTTGTGAAAAACCTTGCCAGGAAAACAGCAAGGACTTTTCCAGGCAGCCTCTGAGAATCAGACACAATTAAATGGAAGAGAAAAAAAAAGAACTTAAAATGTGTCCACATTAAAAACTTTGTTTAAAAATTAAAAGGAACATATTTAATAAAGGAATAGGGAACAGCTATGTTTTTTAAAATAAACGATAAATTTAATAAATAAATAAAACACAATGGAATTATTGAGCTGATTTTATATATATATATAAAATCCTTAAGTTTTCGTGGGTACTTACATGTATGGTATTCAGCTTTGTTCGGGTATTTTCCCACATCATTATAGTTGTGCTTTTAAAGTTGTAGCAACGTTTTGGCAGAATCTCGTCTGCCATCATCAGGCTTCTGTATTGTGTTCGTCTGTGAGTCAGACTTTTACAGCTGTTTTAGTTTTAAATTTGGGGCTAGCCTACTGCTGTGCCAGAATAGTTTTTTCTTCATCCTGATTGGTTGGGAGTCTAGGTCTGTGTTTATTGGTCTTGGAGTTTGCTGTGTTCTGCTTGATTGGTGTTTCTAATATCTTCTGTCTGTTTTGTGACGTTTTTTGTCTTGATTGGCTGGCAACATTATGTTCCTGTATTGGAGGCTTTTAGTGTGGCTTGGCTCCCAGTAAATGGACAGCTAGCATTTATTAGGAAGCTAGGTTTCATCTGGGTGCCTGGTTGGGGTGTGTTTGAGCTGGAGGTATCAGGGGGGATCTGTTTGTGCCCAGGTGTTTGCCTGGCTAGTGGTGTGGAGATTTTTTTTGTTTGTGAGTGCAGGCTTCCAAATAATTGACACACCCCAACCAGGCACCCAGATGAAACCTAGCTTCCTAATAAATGATAGCCGTCCATTTACTCGGAGCCAAGCTGCACTAAAAGCCTCCAATTCAGGAACACAATGTTGCCAGCCAATCAAGACAAAAAAAGCCACAAAACAGACAGAAGATATTAGAAACACCAACCAAGCAGAACACAGCAAACTCCAAAACCAATAAACACAGACCTAGACTCCCAACCAATCAGGATGAAGAAAAAACTATTCTGGCACAGCAGTAGGCTAGCCCCAAATTTAAAACTGAAACAGCTGTAAAAGTCTGACTCACAGACAAACACAATACAGAAGCCTGATGATGGCAGATGAGATTCTGCCAAATTGTTACAACTTTAGCATAATTACATGACGTGGAAAATCCTGAACAAAGCTGAATACAATACATACATACATACATACATACATACATACATACATACATGGTATTCAGCTTTGTTCGGGTATTTTCCCACGTCATTATAGTTGTGCTTTTAAAGTTGTAGCAACGTTTTGGCAGAATCTCATCTGCCATCATCAGGCTTCTGTATTGTGTACGATACTCACTTGGCTTCTTGCTACACTCAATAGAGTTTAAAATACATTGTAGGTTAAATAACTAGCACTTTCAGTGTTCCAGGCACATTTCTTTCAAGTTCATATTCAAATAACATATTTCCTATGTTTTCTTTTTCTTCTTCTCCTTCATATAATTACATACTATTAACATGGTTGCAACCTACCTTCCAAAAACGCTGCAGTGAATTTTTTGAAAATTAAGTAAAACTACTTAGAAATATTGAAGTAATATACAAAGGGGAAGAAATGAAGGGTCAAAATAATTCTACCACACAGTAAGGGTGTTCAATTTTTATAAAACAATTCAAAAACTAGGATAATTTGCAGTATGTTTATTGATTGTAGATATCCCATCTTTCACAAGGAATTGAGAGAAAAAGTGGAAGACAAATATTGGTACACAAGGACCACAAAGTCAGATCAGCCAAGTGACATTCTAGTCCAGCATCTTATTCTTATACATTATATTGAAATCTCTATGGGAAGCCCACAAATAGAAAAAGAAAATGACTATGATACTCTGTGATTGACTTTGATACCGTGATATTCATTTTCTCTTTCCATACATGTCATTTTCAGTGCTAAAAAGTTATATATATATAATAATTATGATTAGAACCAATTTATAACTTCATCATTCAGATTATGTGTACTCTGTTTAAAGTTATCTACTACTATTTCTGGCAAAAATTCCATAACTTAAAGTATGTAGCTTATTTCAAGGACATCATCACTGACATGGGACTTATCTGCTAAGGTGTCAGCATTACCTTCCAATTTGTTGACTTTGCAGTATGTGAGCCATCCCAAGGTAGCCATCTCTGTGATCTTAAGCAAACTCTGTGATCTTCTGAAAACTGAAATGTGTTATTTAGACAATCATTTTATTAAGACTACTCAATGCATTGCCTCTACTTCTCTTAATAGTGGTAGTTGAATAAAAATACTAAAACAAATGGAGAAAACTTTTGCATTATATAAAAAGCTAGATTATCAGTTTTATCACTTTCAAATAATTTCTAGGAGCCAAGTCTGATTTGCCATTGCCTGAAACTATTAGCTGTGTTTAAGGTGAAGCTGAACCTACAATTCTCCCTCAGTTTTCTAATTCTCACTAAATTGTCACATTCATTCTTTCCAGGTGTCTAAACTGCACTGTAAAGGTTTTGTAATAATAGAAAGATCACACAGAGCAAATGAATAGAATCTGAGTTTCAGATGGTTGTTCATACAGTAATCACCACACCTGTGGCAGTTACTAGAATAGATGTATTAGTTACAATCCATGGGATTAAATATGAAACAAAATGACCCTCCTTTTCCCTCTTGGGAGCTGCCTGAATACATTTGGTTAGCTATTGGGTCACATAAATTGGTATACTGAATTATTACTGGTCTCTACTAGCAAGGATTTCCCCCCCAAAGTTTTATATATTAAATATATTATATTTCATTTTGGAATAACTTTTAACAGCAGAAATGAAAGGTTATGTGAGGGTTATTATGTTATTTTTTATGTTATGCTTTGTTTGGTAGTACACAAAATTATCTGCTACAATGTCCTACCAGTCAGCTTGAACCACAATAATACAAGAGCACACAACAGATACAAACTCAGTGTAAACCTCTCCAAACTTGATTGCAGAAAGTATGATTTCAGCAACAGACTGGTCAGTGCCTGGAATGCACTACCTGACTCTGTTGTTACATCCTCAAACCCCCACTCCTTTAACCTTAAACTATCCACTATTGACTTCACCCCATTCCTAAGAGGTCTGTAAGGGGCATGCATAAGGACACCATCGTGCCTACCATCCCTGTCCTATTGTCCCCATTTATTCGTACCTATTTCCTGTATTCTTACTCATGTTTATACTTGTAAGCGATTGACAAATCAAATCAAATCAAATAAATAAATAAATAAAAATAAAATTGGGTCCCAAAGCACATACATGCTTAAAAACAATACATATTAAGGTTATACAATTATTTTATTTAATTTGCATTTTTGGAAGAGCATGGGAGAAGGAAGCAATTAGTAGTAAAATATTACAGGTATTCCTCAGTTATAGAATGTATTCAAAATTACAAAGGTACTGAAAAAGTAGATTTATGACCAATCCTCAAACTTTCATCAACTGCAGCATCTCCACAGTCATGTGATCATAATTTGGGTGGTTAGCAATGGCACAAATTTATGGCAATTGCAGCATCCTGCAGTCATGTGATTGCCACATTCAAAACCAGCTTCTGACAAGCACATTCAGTGGAGAAGATAGCCAGAAATTGGACAACGTTTGTGTGACATTAGCTTTTTCAGTGACCTCAACTGAATTGACATGATAAGTCAAATACAATCACTTTATAACTCCAGCACTGGATTGCTACTCTTGATTGTGGTTGGTAAGTGAGGAATACCTGTTTTTATATAAGACTATAGAAAAATATGGGTATTTAATCATGTAGGCAGAGGGAGTAGGCTGTATTAAGACAAATGTTTAAAATACCATTAAGACTATTAACACATGCAAAATAAATTAGTGTAATAAAAGATAAAACATGGCAAAACTGAAATACTTTACCTTCCTATGTAACTTCAGATGTCTTCAAACTTTCAGATATTTACATACACTCACTTACACACACATACACACACATGATCATCTAATCCAACTTCCTCTGCATTAGAAAAATCTGTTACTACAACATGATTCATCTAGCCAAGCTTCCAGTTTCTCACGGTACAAAAGACATTCTCTCTCTCTCCCTCCTTCTCTCCCTCTCCCCCCCTCTCTCTCCCCCCTCCCTCTCTCTTAGATGATCTCCCAATCCATATATTATATTATTCCTCATTCCAATTGTGTTCTTACTGTGATCTAATAGGGCAGTGTTGAAAAATTAACTTTTCTTTTATAAGCCAGTAACAGATAAGAGCAGTGATGTGCAGTAAGAAGGTTAAATACATGGGTAGAGAAATCTTGAATAACATTTTGACCAATAAATAAAGCGGGGAGAGAGGGAGGGAGGGAGTGAGAGGGAGGAAGTGAGAGGGAGGAAGTGAGGGAGGGAGGGAAAGAATGTGCATGCACATGTTAGGATTCTTTTTTCTATTACTGTATTTAAATTAAGAAATTAAAACCAACAACTAGACATCAGTGATTCATTTTCTTGATTAACTTTGTTTTTGACAAAATATTCCCAAAGAGTTATCAGCTGTTAGTTATTCTTTAAGTGCTATTTGAAGAATATTTTTTTCTTCCTAGTAATGACACCTTCTCATATTTTAGAAAATTGTTTTTATTTCATTTAGTTCCAACTGATTGGTTATAGGCATTAATCTGTGCATTTGTACTTTCATATATCTGGGATTAGTTTATATAATTTCCACATTGGGTATTCCTAGAATATCCAAAAATACAAAATCCCCAAATAGTGGGTTTTTCAGTAACATTGCATCGTTTTATTTTTTGTCTTCAATTTTATCAGTTATTTTTACAAATGCTACTTTTATAAGAGCAAATAACTGAAATAAAGTGAAACACCTGAAAGAACTAAATCCAACCCTGAAAATCATATTTGAATTCTAATGTTTCTCATTTTGAATTCTAACTTGGTATGTATACAACATTTGACACCTTTGATCAAATTTTATGTTTCACTAAATCCTTGAATCCTTGACACAAGCTCCAGATGAAATAAAGTTTGATTATTGCAGATACTTATTTAGGTGCACTTGTTTATAAGAAATCAGTGAATATGTCAAATATGGAAGTTTGGACATCAGAACTTTGCTATAGTTCAGCCTCCATAGATTTCCAGCTAAGAGTAGCCTGCTTAAGACTTCCAAGTTCTGCTTTTGGAAAAAATTTTTTCTGCAGCGAACATTTCTGGCTCAGAAATATGATTGTTTTCTATTGTTTGTTTGTTTTTTAGAACAGTGGAAGTTAAAAAGATGACAAAGGGAATAGCCTCAGGTTTTACAAAATGCATTTTCAGCAGCCCATATGGTTATAAAGTAACATAGTTCATACATTATTTTTTTACTTTCAAATAATAAATCCATACAAATTAAATCTAATTACCTAGTTTCTTTTTTTGTAAAAAGATTTTTTTATTTTTATATTTCAAAAACATATCTTTTGGTGAACAGCCTGAGTCCAGGTTTTTACATTTTCATACAAACATGACCTTAGTTACACATTCATCTTTCCCATTCAATTTCATATCATATCATTACATTTTATATTTTCTGTAAATTTTCTCAAATATTCTTATATTCTTTACATTTATTTTATATATTTTCTATTCATATCTTAACATTTCTTTTTTTCTTTGAATAATTCTCCTGTCTTCATATTCATTATACTTTTATATTTTTATCTGTCATATTTGCAATTTCATCACATACTCTTGTTTCATTATTCAGAAAGCTCTGTCTTAATTCTAATAATTCAAAAAAAAAAATTCCACTAATTACTAATTTGAGTATACCACTCCTTTTTCTTGTACATCATATAATTAACTCCCCTTTGATTCATAACAATGATTTATCACAATATAATCACTTTTTAGTTATCACTTTATAAGTTAGTAACAATAATCTCATAACTACTACATAACACATATGCATTTTAGGCCAGATTCCGTATGGTATTTTCCCCCTTAATTACGTTCTAAGTCATTTATTATTTCAAGTACATTAATCTATTCAATTGATCATAGAGATTGATGTTTATTTTTTTGTAACAATCCTCATGGTTCATTTTAATTATATTCTTAATTTTATTAAACATATTTAGCCTCCTTATCATAGCTTCCCCTTTTCACATTTATTCCAATTATATCGATGGGTAATTTAACAGTATCAAATAGCCCAGTAGCAGAAAAAAAAATCAGTTCCAATCATTTCATTTTTAAAGTCTCTATTTTTCTACCTTCTAAATCATTTATTATTTCAAATGCATTTATATTACAACACATACCTTGCAGAATCCCCTTTCTTAGTCCTTATCTACCCATTACCTCTATGTCTCTAACTAAACAATTTCTTTTCATTCGGTTTTATTCGGTTTCCATATCTCCTTATTTCCTGGTCCTTTCTCTTATTACCTTTTTTTCCCTTCATTTTTTTCCTCCATTTCTTACTCCAATTTTTATCCCCCTCCCTCTTTAAAGCATTCTTCTGTAATTCCCTTTTTTGCTGTTTCCTTTTTCTTTGTTTGGCTTTCCAAACTTTTTCCTTTTTAATTGTCTCCTCAAGCCCTCCCAGTTTTAATTTCCATTTTTTCCCCTTCGTTTTAATGTTCGTTGTTCCGTTTGTTCATTAAAGCTGGCTTCTTCTTAAGTCGACTCCCCCCTTCTGGCACTCCTTGTTGTTCTCTGTTCTCTAGAATCTCCATTTCTATTACTTGTAAGGCAATACAGCACTTTTCATTTCTTTCTTGTAATATTTCCTTTATGTTTCCTAGTTCCATTTTTATTTCCATGAAAAATTCTGCCATTTTTATATACTTCTTTTAGATTTTTTTCTAAACCAATTGTCTAGTAATTGAATTCATCGTCTTTGATGTTTATTTCCAATGATCAGCTTCTATTAATTCCTCTTTGGGGTTTTTTTCCAGAGTGTCAAATAATCCAATATCCTAAGTTTAGAGTTGTGCCAAAATCACCAAACAATCTCAAAGTAATTTCTTCCTATTTATTTCTTTTATCTTAGAATTCTATATCTTCACTTTTCAGGGTTTGTATTTTATTGTAACAAAGTTCCTCTTTTTTTATATCAAGTCCACTTTTAAAAGAACTAAGCACTTTTTAAAGTCACTGAAATTTTCCCTTTACCATTAGGTGGCGCTCTCTGTTATGTCCAACTTCCCCCCTTCTTTCCACTTTTTTTTCCTATTTAGGGAAAAAGTTTTAAGTTTCAAAAATCCAATAAATCCAATTATCAATTACTGTTTTTTTTCAAGTTCATTCAAGTTCCGCTTTTAATTATACCTGTTTAGTGCCAAAGTCTATATTTATCCAATTTAAACAAATATTTTCTTTTAATTTCCTCCTTAGATTTAACTCCTTTCAAAGTTCAAAGCCACTTTCATCTGACAATTTTTCTTTTCACTTTCTCTGGTCGCCGCTTTCACAGTCTTTCTTATAAATTTCTTAGTATCTTAATTCCGGGGTATCTTTATGTCCAAATATTGCACCTGGTTACCTAGTTTCAAACTTTTTTTCTCAAAATAGATCTTGTGTGGCTGTGGCCATTGATTTCAGATTTATCAAGGCTTCTTTTGCCTATTTTAAACAATGACATTTTGTCTGTCTTTCTTTAGTCTATCCTTCTGATAATCATGATAAGGATAAATAAGTAGGTCCAAGTCATTTAAAGATCATTATATAAGGAGCACTGTACTCTGAACAGCATTAGCTAAACCGTTTACCAAGATCTTTGCAATTATCTATGGGGTCTATTTCAAAGATCTGACAATTTTAGGAATTATTCTATCAAAGATTTTTCTTGGTCTTCTACCTCTTCCCCTGATTGTGACAATTCTGAATAATTTTTGTTATCCTTTAGAATAAGTCTTAGACTCGAGAATGCAAAGAGGAAATGTTTAAAGATTTCTTAATAGCCTACTTTGAAAAAGTGAAGTGTCTTAATTTTCAATTGCTCAGACATCTACTTAGAAGAGGCCACAGTTGTTGATAGCATTTGCTTGTTTGATTGAGTTTGGGCACTGTTAACTTATACAACCTATTTCATAAAATAAAGTTAAAGATATACATAAAAATCAAGCAGCTACCAAACAGCTCACAATTCTTGATTGCCGGAGACAATAAAACTCAAACAGAACATCACATTCCAATAGAGAATATTTGTCCCCAAGGCCTATTGGAAGAATCAGTGGGTTTTAATTGCCTTTCCAAAAATTTTAAAGTTGGAATCATATGGAACTCAGGAAGGAATGCCATTCTAAGTGGTGGGGGGAGCAGTTGAAAAGTCCTACCTCCAAGGTTTACAAAGATGATATTCCTAAGTAAAGAGATTTAAGAGGACTTCTTATTGTATAGGCAGAAAATTGGAAGAATACCCATATCCTGAGCCATGCAGGACAGCCAGTAGTCTGATTTGCACCCTAGAGGTGTAACAAAGCATATTTAGTACAGTATCCTTGCACTTCTTTACATATTAAAATTATTGAAAAATTAAGAAAAGCAAGTGAATATGAAGGATGGCAATAGGAATAAACTTGGGGAACAAGAGGAACTGTTGCAACCAAGGCAATGGTGAGATAAACTAAATCTGAGTTTGGGGCAGATGGGTAATTTGAGAAAGCATTTCAAACATGACTCTCCCTTGTTCTCATTACTGTAATCTTGAAATTGGAATCTGATTTCTATTTAGGAAGAGCCCGTTTAATATAATGGCTAAGATACTAGATTAGAAAGCAGGAGGCCATGAGTTCTAGCTCTATTGTAAGCATGAAGCCATCTGGGTAACCTTCTCAGTGCTAGGAAGGAGGCAATGGCAAGGCACTTCTGAAAAACCTTGACAGAAAAACTGCAGGGACTTATACAGGCAGTCACCAGAAATCCAAAACTTCAGAGTGTAAAAAAAATAAATTTGACTTTCTAGTTATAGCAATTCCTTTAATTTTCACAAATGCTTCATGAATAACCACTATGACAGCCATTTTTGATGAGGGTCCAGATATGTCAGAGAAAATTAATCATAACAAAGCATTTATTTCAATAATTTATATTGAAAGAACTATCAAAAAAGATTCCTTATTCTTATTGAATAGAAAAAGGTGGATGATTAAAGCTTTTGAACATTTATTTGTTGTGTACCAGCAATGTTTAAATGCTTCTGATACCATTTTGCAGCTCTACATATTCATGGACCTGAATATCCTATAGTGCAGGGGTGGGCAAACTTTTTGGCTCGGGGGCCACATTGACTTTTAAAATTTGACAGATGGGCCGGGTCAGCACAAGATTTTTGGGGAATTTCCCCCCCCCACCCTTCCCCCCCTTCTTCTCCTCCTTCCCCTCCCCTCGGAGGCCCCCTGAGTCAGGAGTTGCTCTCGCTGGTGCAGCTCCGCGCGGCTCCAGTCCCGCGTTGCCTCGGGAAAGGAAAGGCAAAAAGGAAGAACCGCGGTGGCGCTTTGCAATGGCAGAGCGGCACCGGAGGCTCAGGCTCAGCAGCTCCTGGTTTTGCCTTTCCCTTCCCAAGGCAACGCGGGACTGGAGCCACGTGGAGCTGCGCCCACGGTAGCTACTCCTGACACCTGAGTGGAGCCCGGGCGGAGGGAAAGCAGTGGGCGTTCCCTGGGTGGCGACCTCGGCCCTGCCACCAGGGAAGCGGCTGCCCAGCTCTGTGTTGTGTGTGCGATTTTATGGTGCGCGGTGCGGGGTCTCTTTTGGCCGGCCCCCATTTTTTTTTCAGAGGGGAATTTTTTTTTCCAGAGGCGGGCCATATTAAAATGACCAACGGGCCGGATGTGGCCCGCGGGCCGTAGTTTGTCCACCCCTGCTATAGTGGATACTTTATAAGGGATTATCAAAAATATATTCTGTTTGTATGGGATTCCTGAAATCCCCCCAAAGGGATCTTTTGCATTGTTTTTCCCACTTGCTACAGAGGTACAGTAGCACCTGTGCTACTGTGGTCCAGTGATTATCTTCTTCTGAATTTAACATTAGCTATTTAATGATTTGTAGATGCTGATTTATAATGTTAGCACCTAAATGTTTTCTGTGTCTTGATAATGAATTGCAAGCCATTCTGATGATTTTGGTTGGCTGCGAAGTGGGATGAAAACAGATTTCAAAAAAAAAACATCAACAACCTTACATGACCCAGTTATATGAACAGGAAGAGATTATGTGAACCTCAGTCCTTAGGGAAATAATTGTGCCATTTTTCAGTATCTGCTTTTTTTTTTTTTTGCTGTAGGCCATTTTCTTCTTAGAACAGGAGTGGACACCTGTATCCATGGGTCACATGTGGGTTCCACCCCCCTTTTGTTTCTTTTTGTAATCGCCAGATTGAAAATAGGCTATTCATTTTCCTGTCATTTTGTGGCTGGGAATGCACAAAAACTGTAGTTTAAGTCTTAAAATAGACTTATCACAGTTAAGAGAGAGACTCCACCCCTAAAAACCTGCCGCCTCCAGAAAAATCTACCCCTGCTCATTTTGCATAATAGCTATAGTTATTTCAGACCTCAATTCCCCCTCCCATTTGTTAATATGGTTCTCAGCTAGAGAGTTTGTGCATCCTTTTCCTAGAATTTAGCCTGGAAATGGCTGATATAATTAGGACTCTTTCCAGATTAATATTGCTTGACAATTCCTATATTGCTCACAGTAGTACACTGCTGTTTGCACATGACTAAGTATGGTGCTTTTTAGCTAGTCAAGTATCTCAGAGATCTTTTTGACTGTTTCATTCAAATGCCATAGATGTGTGCTTGCAAAAATCCCATTTGTTGTGCTTCGTATCCCTTTATTTGTAGGATAGATATTTCTTTTGTTCTCATATTGTGGGTGTTTCACATCTTGCTTTGCAGCTGAGTAAAAAAAAATTCAGCAGAGAATCCATAAATAGCCTAGTAAAAATGGCAGACCTCTTACTAGATATGTATATATAATTCATTTTTATTTTGGAAAGAGAGGATAATATTGTCCAAAGAGTATTTTCTAAGGAGGTAATAGCTTCTAAATTTACATCATATGTCCAATATTCCAATATACTTTTTCTAGAGTACAGAGAAGAACAACAAATGATTATGAAACTAGAGACTAAAACTTATGAAAAATGATTGCAGGAATTGAGTATGTCTAGTTTAATGAAAAGAAGGACTAGGGGGTGACATGATGGCAGTGTATCAATAACTAAGGGGCTGCCTCAAAGAGGATGGGTCAACCTATTTTCTAAAGCACCTGAAGGCAAGACGAGAAGCAATGGATGGAAATTAATCAAGGAGTGAAGTAACCTAGAACTAAGGAGAAATTTCCTGAAAGTAAAAACAATTAATCAGTGAAATGATTCGCCTCCAGAAGTTTGGGTGCTCCAACATTGGAGGTTTTTAAGGAGAAATTGGACAAATGGTATAAGGTTTCCTGCCTGAGTAAGAGGTTGGATTAGAAGAATTAGAAGGACCAGGGGAGACATGATAGCAGAGTTCCAATATTTGAGGGGCTGCCACAGAGAGGAAGGGGTCAAGCTACTTTTCAAAGCACCTGAAGGCCAGACAAGGAATAATGGATGGAAGTTGATCAAGGAGAGATTCAACCTGAAAATAAGGACAGCTTGCCTTCAGAAGTTGTGGGAGCTTCATCACTTGTGACTTTCAAGAAGAGATTGGACAGCCATTTTTCAGAAATAGTGTAAGGTCTCCTGTTTGGGTAGAGGGTTGGACTAGATGACCTACAAGGTTCCTTGCAACTCTGTTTATCTGTAATCTGTTATCTCCAAGATCCCTTCCAACTCTGTTATTCTGCTATTCTGTTATTCTGTTACCAGTTGACTGATCTCTTTGAGCAGCCAGGCTACTATGCTCATGAAATATTTTGATTGGAATGGTCTGTGCCTAGATTACTTGAAGATGGAGATAAGTAACTCAAGCATTTGATAGGAGTTGGAGATGGAAGGGGAAGGAAAGGGGAAAGATGGATTTTCAATTTTAAAGAGCTCTAATCAAAAGTTACCCTTACTCCTACTATAAAATACTATCCTGTATGAGGACAAATAGTTTAGCTTTATGAATGTTTAAGACTTGCTTTTATCATACTTTTTCAAAATATGAAGGTAATTTTTTGTTGTTGCATTTTATGTTTAGCCTATCTGGCTTCCACATTATTATAAAATGGTGAGTGAACTACTGAAAGAATATTGAAAATATTTCATAAAACATACCTAAATGATATTAGAGAGAATTGACATTATCCAGAAAAGTGTAGGACTGGGTTTTTAATTTTCTCACTACCTACATATTTTTCTGGATTTGATATATTTGTGTGAACATTTGCAATTTTGCATTTTTACATATTTAATGAGACATCAGTTCAATTATAATTAGTATAATTTGTGGTGTAGGTTTCTCTTTTTTTTGAGTTCTATTGGAATACCAGGTTCTTGGACCATATTCAATTGTCCATGTGTTAATTAGGCAGTTTAAGTATCTGAAGACAATTAAGATAAATGAGATAAGATCAGATTTTATGATAAATCATATCTCATTATAGCATTTATTTTATACTTCTGTCTTTGAGTTCAGGAAGGCTGTTGAATAGAATTTCTTACTTTGCTTCAGTGTTTTTGCAAAGCTTTAAAATCACTTCTATCCAACATGTTTTGAATATTAGCAAAGAAAAGAGGAAAGGTCAAAGATTTCAGCTGTTCATTTTTGTATAGGTCAATCTTACTTTAGCTTCCCTGAGGATGTAGAAAAATAGATAGAATTTGACCATCTTCACTGCCTATGTCATGTTCTTGACCTGGTAAAAGAAAGAAATCCTGAGGTTAAATACTGTTTTATTGTTGTTGATTTAATTTTTAAACCTATAGAGTAATCATACACAACTGCTAAGACTAACTGCAGTTTCGCAAACCAATTCCAAACTGATTCTATTGTCATATGACATCCAAATAATTATTACAATACATCTCAAGTACTTGACTTTTGGCAGCTAGCAGTTAAACCAGCATAAAACCATATAAAATAGCCACACAATGGCACTAACAATCATTCCAATAAACACAACCATGAAACAGGCTCACCCATACCAAAAAGCACAGGCTCAATTCCAAAACCAGGCCTTTTCTTTTCACCTTGTGAAAAGCCAGCAGAGTCAGGGCAAAAGTGATCTCCATGGAAACGATGTTCCAGAAGATGACAGGCTCTCTTTATGGGTCCTGTGAGATGGCACTCCCTCATAGATGGAACTCAAAGCATGCTTCTCCTGCTAGATCGCATAGGATGGATAGATACAACCAGGGAGAGAAGGTCCTGTAAGTAACCTGTCCCCAAGCCATAAAAAGCTGTAAAAGTAACCACTAGCAGCCTGGTTTTTTATCTGGAAGCCTACTGGTGGTTAATGCAGGTTACAATCCAGAGGTGTCACATATACTAAATTACAGCTTCATAACTGTTCAGGCTGCTGCATTTTGCACAGCTGAAGTTTCTTAACACTCTTCAAGCCCTGTGTGGGATGTGCTGTAGTAATTCAAAAGCAATACTCCTCCTCCTCCTCTTAACAAAATAAAAAAATACTGTGTCTACCCCTCAAGATATCACCAACTTTGTTCAGTGAAACTCTGCATGTTCAGTTATTTGACTTCATACTGATTTGCACAGGTTTATTATTATGGGTTCCTCATTAGTATTAGCTGAATCTTTTTGCTGGTGTACTTCCATGGCCCTGGAGTTATTTTGTGATTCCCTCCTGACCTCTATAGTACTTTTTGAAGATGCTTCATTTACAGTTTCCTTTCCTTTTCTCAGTCCCATCTGCTCCAAAGCTGCCAGTGCATCAGTTACCCCTAGAATAATGCCCCTAGTATAATGCCCCTAGAATAACACCTTGCCATTTTAAATGAATGGGGGCCTATTCATGATTCATATGCACTGGCATAGCTTAAGTGGTGCCTATGCAGACATGAGCATTAAAATTCAGTGGTGATAAAGCCATTGATTTTAATAGAATGCTTATTTAGGGAGCCATTGGGTGAGTTCAGTAGTCTGGCTAGCAGTGGGCTGTAGCAACCTGGAAGAGAGAATTCAGTTTTCTGCCAAAGAAATTCTTAGCTGAGGGGACAAACCAAAAGCAAAATGAGTAGCTCTATAACAGAACAGACAATAGGGGATCACCCTCCAAAACTAACAGATTTTTCACTAACAGATTTGCAATTTTAACACTATAGTCTGTAAGTCGATTTGATTGTAGATATTTCAAAGTGGATATTATGGGAGAGAACCATATTTCATAGGAAGGAAGGAAAAGTCATGGCCACAGAACCAAGGTCATTAGGTGATATAATAATACAGGAAATTTCATAGAAATGTGATAATCTTTAAGTGGTTGTATCAGCTAAGAAAGCAAGTTCCAGCAAATGAGAAAAAATAATTGCCATTATTAACATTTGTAAGAAGAGAACCATGGTAATAATTGTTAGTGAAAAGATCTGGTGGCACTTTTTCAGTTACACTTTTTACTAAAAAGTATAAGCTTTTGTGAGCTGCAGCTCACTTCATCAGGCAAATGGACTGGTTAAACTAATGTAGGATTTCTTTTCAATTTAAATTCTGTATAATCCCAAGGAACTTTTAAATAAAGTTGAGAAGTAGTTGAATCTAAAATGAACAATGGGATCCCAACTACAGCAACAGTAAGCACCACTGGAAAATCTCTGAAGGTATTTTCAACTAGCAAAACCCTTTAGTGGGAATTATCTGGCCATTATAAACTTGTAATCAAACAGATGCACCCAAGAGTCACTTTGGTTACTGAAGTAATAGCTAATCTATAAATTTAGGAAACATATTAGCTTGGACTCCTGGGTTCATTTTATAAGCATCCTACCTGCCAATACTTCCTAATGTAATAGTTCAATTTTCTTCCCTCACAATATCCATAGTTTCCCTTTGCACAGTATTCCTCTACTTTATCTTGTAAAATTTGTTTACTTGGTTTTCTCTTAAACCTAGGCTGCTCCTGCATGAAGGTTCTTGCAAAATGATTAAATTGTTTTCGTGCATTACACTCCTTTCTAAGTGCAGGGCACTAGCTCTTCTGATGGAGGATGCCATATTTCATGCAACAAAAGATCTCAGGGTTACTTCTTTAGGGTTACCCTGAGTGAGAGAATTGGAACAAACTTCATGGTTGGTTGGTTGGTTTCTTAAATCTACCATGCTGACTATATTGCTTGCTGTACACATGGTGTATAGTGGCAGTTTCAACTATATTCCTTTGTTCAGAGTAAAATCAATATCCTCCAAAAGTGATTTTTATAATTTTGGGTCTGCACAACCTGGGGATAAAAATAAAATAAAATCCCTTTTATCAGGGATTCATTGAATTATCCAGAATTACTGTATAATTCAGGCTTAGCAGCTTTAAGTCACTAAGGAACTCTTTAAAAGATTCATACTCTTTTTGAAGTCTTTTGTGAAACCTAAATTATTCCTTTGGAGTTGGACTGCAATATTTTGTTGGACAGTTCCATTCTTTTTCCTTTCTTGAACAATTACATGCCATTAAAAACATCAACTGCTTTTGAGGCAATTTCTCATTTTTGTTCTTCTT
Organism: Pseudonaja textilis; assembly: GCF_049901715.1. Classification (NCBI taxonomy): domain Eukaryota; kingdom Metazoa; phylum Chordata; class Lepidosauria; order Squamata; family Elapidae; genus Pseudonaja; species Pseudonaja textilis. The sequence goes on along the minus strand of NC_141990.1, from coordinate 254,364,787 downwards.
TTTCTGTACAACTTGTGGCAAGCATATGATCAAACTGCTTATACTTGTTTCAGGACTCAAAACTATTACCATATCTTTGGTCATCATCTATTCTATTTTTTTACTTTGTTTTGGTGTTTTCTTGTTATCCATCCTTGCTGCTGTGTGAAGTTCTTGAATTGCTAAAAGATGAGAGGCCTGGACACTATTGTTGATTTCAGTCTATACAGGAACCAAGGACACATGTCCTGGCTACTTCATTTTTTGTATATCTTCTAAACAAAACTAAAAGCAGTAGTGCTACCCCATTACTTTTGAAAAAGGTGTGTTGATTTCTACACTAACAAGATGATTGCATCTCATTCCAAAAAATCAGTCCTCTAAAAAAGAGGTGTGTTTCCAAGTCAATTATTTTGATGAACTGCAAAAGTTCTGAAACAGTTTTAATTCCTCTTAATTCCTATATTATTTCTGCCTTACTTCAACCAGATTGTGCACTTTTTTCTCCTGATGTACCACCTGAAACATCTTGCTGACACATTCTGTTGTTTCTTTTGAATTTTTTTCATTTGAACCATTTTGCCGATGTAAAGATATTAAATTGTTTCATAGTTGTTTTTTTCTGTTGCTTGAATCAGTATTGATATTTTAGTCTGTATTATCATGTTTCATGAAGTTTCTGGATGAGTTTATGCATTTGTGACATGAGATATCATTAGTGTGCTAAAGTTATTACTAGTTGGGCTGCATTTCAGATGTGATTGATATTCTGATCCTCAGTCTGAAGATGCAAACATATTACAGTTGTAATCTCTTAAATTCCTGAACCCCAGATGTACATTTAATTGAACAAGAAATAAACTATGAATAGGATAAATATGCAAAATAACAAGGGAAGACTTTCATTCTTGAAAGTATCATAGATTGAGTTTCCTAAATAGAATTTATAATTGTAGAGATCATAAATTTTGCACCATTAATCATACTTCCATGTATAGTAAACATATTGTCTTAATAATTTAAAATACCTGAGAAAGATAACATTTGCAAAAGTCCTTTCTTTTTTAATACACACAATTTAACCAGATTTATTTATTATACTTTTAAATCTTATCTTGCCTTTCTATACCAAAACATACTCAGAGGAGCTTATAGCAAAAAACTCTAATTTACAGAACTGTTAATGTAAAGTCAAAATAAAACAGGAAAATGGTGATTGAAACAGTAGAGTTTAAATTAGGAAAATCCTTATATAAAATCACAATCTCTTATTAAAAGCAATAATAGGGCCAAAGCTAGGTTCTTAAATAGCAAGGGAATATAGAATTGGTCTCCATAATGAATTAACAGCTTTCTTAAGCAGCTTTGTTTGGTATGAGATATTTCACTTCATTCAGGTTAATATGCTCTATTAAAATTATTTTGCAATAGTGGTGAATATCTGTAGCTCGAGTGTAGGATGAGAGTGAAGGTTTGTTCTCCAAGCTTGTAGGTTGGTTTTCTGAATGTTTCATTACCAGGCTAGGTAACTTTAATTTTAACCAAAATAAGATGACCAGTCCTTCGCCATGATGTTTCAGCAAACTGAGCTTCGTTAATAAATGCAATAGAGATCATAAATATTTTATGATCAAGGAATTCTGCAAAGTGCATATCTACTTGTAAATACCACCTTCTCATTACTACATGCGTGTTCCATCTGATTGCGATGCCTAGGTATCTACCAAGATTGGAATGAAAAGGAAAATCTGAAAGAAATCCCATGGGTTGTTGATTTCCAGGCACTACTTGGGACAATGATTAATCCAAGCACACCTGGGATGTAAAAGGCCTGACTAGATATTATCTGCAAAATCAGTGACTGAAATGACCTATAAGGGATGTGTGAGAATTAAACTCTAATCTAAATTTTCCCTTCATCCCCTGGGTGTAGCTCCTTTTAGAACAAGAAAATTACAGTGCAGATTTGTTACAGAATCTCCAGGGCATTATCTTGTTGGTCTCTGTTGCTTTCAGATGCTGTGGGGAAACTTAACTAATGATTAGGGGCAAGATATTTTATTCTTTACAAACTATTGGGTTTAAAATAAAAAGCAACTGCTGTCTTTCTATTTAGCGCCATTTGTATAAATATGATAGTAGCAGAGATTAAATTACTAAAACCTCCAAGACTTTTTGAATATTTTTGGAAACAGGAATAGTCTGGAGGTTACTTGAAGGTTCAATCATTGCAACTGGACTAATTTTTATTGTTGTTAGTTTTGTTGTTGTTGTTAGTCCAGGCAGCTTCCTTAATGACTCAACCTTCAGACAATTTCAGACAACCTTCAGACAACTCTAGTTGGATGATTGAGAATCTTCATTGACAACTTGAAGCAAGAATAGGTTAAAGAGCTCCTTTAGTACCCCCAACCACTATGTCTGTGTCTTATTGTTTTAGTACAAAGTTTATTTTTAGTAGTTCAGGTTTTACTCTTTTTTAATTTAAGAATAAGTATTATCTCTAAATTCTGAATAGAAATACTTGCATCAAAATGCTGATAAAATCTTGTACACAAGGTTTGCTATGAAATTGGATAGGTTTCTGTTTTCCCTGATCTTTATATCCAGGAATTTGTAGATTTTTTTAATCCACTCCAAAAATAATTGTTTTTCCTAAAAAAAACTGTATTATAGGAAGTAGGTCTGTGCCAAACTTTTAAAAGAAGTACTTTCAAAGGGCATCGTGGTTTTAATAATTTAAGGTGGGGGAGGTACTTTGCCAATTTTTGTAAGCTTTTTTCCTCAAATTGTTAAAATAGTCATGTCCTTTCATATTAAGCTAGGCATGGCATGAACCATATTATTTCATTGGGAATCACCGGTGAAGTGAAATGGCTGTGCATGCACACATTTAGATCTGCCAGAATGTAGATGTGCAAGTTTGCTAATTGTAATTAAATTTTGAGAAATATATGGTATTTCCTGTTTAGAAACAGTGCTTGTATTTCTGGGATAATAGGAATGGCTTAAAATTCACTATTGGTCTTAAATAATTAATTTTTCCCTTATGAATCATGTCAGGGCTACACTTTATATAATCATATTTCACAGATACATTGATTGCATTTCCTGGCACACATAATCTATTAAATTCAGGATGTATATGATGTTAAAACTCCTAGTTATTGGGATCATTCACCTATTCTTTGAAAAGGGAAAGCATTAAAAATAGGCATTTAGATAGATCTCAGAATTTGTTCTTCTGGTTATAACATTTATGTTAGGGAGATACTGCAATGAAAATTTCCTGGCATACTATAGTTTGTCAACATTTTGGAAAAAATTCAAAATTGTGTATATTGCTTCTCCCACAACATGCCCTTTGTACAAGCAAATAATTGGTAATTGTAGTTTCTTGGACAAACTTTTAATATATTTAATCTATTGGAGAGATCATCATGTATACAAAAGTGCATAAGTCTGTTAATAGAACCTGTTATACTATGGATAAGTGTTTAGTCCAGATAATTTCCATAAATTAATATTAAGAAATTAATTCTTCTATTTCTTTGTGAATTTAATCATAGCATAGAATGTGCAATCCAGATTATTCTTTGAAATAATTTTATTGTGTCAAATTAATAATCCAAATGTAAGTATATATAACATTGAATTATGACTAATATTAATTAAAGAATGTTAGCTTCAATCTTAATAATAATAATAAAGAGGAGGCAAACAGAGAAAAAGTCTGGCATGAAAAATTAAATTATAAACAGAATACTTGGCCAATAAAAAAATTCTAATTCTAATTTCCCAAATTTTGATTAGATTGCTCAAAAAAATTTTTTTTCCTTATTCTATTACCTAAATAACCAGAAATCAACTGTTGATATGTACAGGTAGTCCTCAACTTACAACAAAGTTTGCTTAGTCACCGTTCGAAGTTACATCAGCACTGAAGAAAGTGACATGATAATTTTTCACACTTATGACCATTGCAACATCTCCATGTTCACCTGATCTACATTCAGATGCTTGACAACTGTCTCACATTTATGACAGTTACAGTGTTCCAAGGTCACGTGGTCCCCTTTCACAAATTTCTGACAAGAAAAATCAATGGGGAAACCAGATTCACTTAGCAACTATGTTACTAATTTAACAACTTAACAAAGTTAACAAAGTTAACAAAGTGGCAAGAAAAGTTGTAAAATGGAGCAAAACTCACATAACAAATTTATCACTGAGCAACATAAATTTTGGGCTCAATTGTGGTCATACATTGAGGATTACCTGAATTTGATAGATAGTGATAAGCATTATATGTCAATAATACATATTTTCAAATCAAATATATATTTTCCTTCTGTAGCTGTGTAGTCATTCTTTTAGTCAATAGTCCATACTTATGATGACCCAGAAAGCAGCACACATGTAATAAATTCCCAAATGTAAATAAATTTCCTTTAATGGTTCCAACTTGGCCCCACTGTTCAATTGTTCTCATTTGGAAATTAAATTCTTTCCAAAATAGTCTCCAAAAGAAAGAATTACAGTCCAAACTCAAAGAACAGAGAAATAAAAAACCAAACAAACAGCACTGAAGGAATTTTCACAACAGACCAGGATAATTAATTACAAACTTCAAGAAGATAACAAGGCACAGTCCATTGGAAGAATGCCAACTAAGATAACCCTCAGCCAGAAATAAAACACGCTTTGCTTCTAGCAATGCTGTGTTTTAAACATCCCTCCTATATACTATTCCCCCCAGCTGCAGCCAATGAGGGGAATCATGGCCGCTTCCTTTCCCATAAGCCACATTTTTTCCTTCTCGATTCTTCCCTGCCTGCCCTAGGATGAAGAGGCGATGGGCCTCTGACTGCCCAGCCGGCCTCTGCCCTTCCCCAGCCTCCTCCACAACTTCCAATCCCTGTCAGCTGATCCTCCTCTTCCTCAGAGTCAGTCTCCAACAGGGGCATGACAGTACTTCTTAAAAGATATAAATTCCAAGTAATAATGCAGCAGTAGCATCTTTACAATACAGTAGTTGATATAATTCTGTTCTCATCAAATGTTACAATAACCAGACAAGACCAGATCACATGAATTAAAATTCCAATTCCTAAATTGTACTTCGAACTACAAGGTGATAGTAATCCACCTTTATTAAATATTCACTAAGGTGTATAGCAAAGTTCCCTAACATTTCCGGCTTTGCAGACTGGCAGGGGAGAAGAGGGATGGTTTGCACACATGCGTGCAGCTCCATTTGCGTGAGCAATTTGAATGCATGCCTGCCACTCATGCAAATAGAGTGCACGTGCACTTGTTCGCTGGTCACACAAATGAGGATGCACATGCCTATGCACCCACTGACCAGCCATTTCCATGGCCCAGTTGCAAACCCCTCATGGCCCACTAGTGGTTGGGGACCCCTGATGTACAGCATATATAAAGATAAATTTATGATTGTACTAGCTTCATTTTAAAGTAGTAGGAAATTATTGTACATCATTTGAAGTAGTTTGTCATTTACCAAAACAGGACATTGAGTCTTATTATACTGCAGAAATTGCATGTATTTACTATCAATTTTATTTACTTACTCCGTATTTACAAACTATGTTACTGATTTAGCACAGGGGTCTCTAACCATGGCAACTTTAAGACTTGTAGACTTCAACTCCCAGAATTCTGGGAATTGAAATCCACAAGTCTTAAAGTTGGAGATCCCTGATTTAGGAACCACACTCCATTCTTAACTTCTACTATTTAGAAATAACAGAATCTGAACTAAAAAAAGTGAGTAATAGTTTTGTTTGCCCCATTTGTTAAGTGATTCACTGCAGTTGTTACCTTAGTCAAGCAGTTAAGTGAATCTGATTTCAACATTGACTTTGCTTATTGAAAAGTCACAAAAGGTGATCACATGATCCCAGGACTCAATAACTGTCATAAATATGAGTCACTTGCCAAGCTTCTGAATTTTGATCATCATGGAAATGCTGCAACAGTCATAAGTGTGAAAAACAGCCATAAGTCAGTTTTTTCAATACCATTGTAGCTCTTCATGGTAATTAAATGAACAGTTGTAAGTCAAGGATTTCCTGTTCTTTTCGTTTTATATTAACTGGCCTTAGTAAACAATAAAGGAATGCAGGCACTCTTCGTCATCACAAAATCTTTAAAAACAGACCTGTAACTTTTTTTTTTAAAGCCATCAGCTATTTTTCCTTTATGCAAAGTCAGAGATAATTTGCCCCCAGCTTTTTAAACCAATGAATATTGGGATCCTAATGTTAAGAGGAGGGCTGAAAGGGAAATATTTAGATTTGAAGTATGTTCTGACAATCAGACATATGCATACATTTGGAGATTTTGTTGTGCCAAGAAAGTTATCAGACAGTGGTTCTTCCAATTCCTACCTCATAGTGCGGTGATGGTGAACTTATGGCACACGTGTCAGAAGTGGCACACAGAGCCACCTCTGCGGGCATGCAAGCTGTTGCCCCAGCTCAGTTCCACTGTGAATGTGCACGCGCCTCTCTCCAACCAGTTGATTTTTAGGTATCCGCTTGCATGGGAGGCGGAGGGGAGCACGGGGGTCCTGTGCACATGCACAGGGGAGCAGGGGTTGCACTGGGGGGATCGTGCATGCATTGCATTATAAGTACAAGCATGCGTGCATGCGCACACGCAGGCATTTGTGCACTTTTGGCACATAGCGACAAAAAGGTTAGCCAGTCATATATTCCCTATGCCAGATTCTCCCCACTAAAAAATTTAACATATGGCAGAAATTGTAGGTAGTTCTCAACTTACAAGAGTTTGTTTAGTGACCATTTGAAGTTACATCTTCACTGAAAAAAAGACTTTCAGAGTAGATAGGGAAATGAAGGAGAAGCTAGGGGGAATTAGATGAATCTGATGTTAGCTACCTTAATCCTATATCCTCTTCCAATATTCCATGGTCTCTTAGATTAGATAAGTCTGAAAAGAATCACTCTTATTGTTAATAAAGATATGCTTGTAAAGAATAATTAAACTCTTGCATCTCTCTCTTACCCCTTCAGATAGAATTTCTTGATAGAAGACTTAAATTGTAAATTATATTTTTCTGCAATCATTTAGAAATAAGAAAGAGTGAAAACTGGCCAGTTGATTAGCCAAGAAGCCAGCCTGACTGGCTAGTTGCCATATTTGTTTCCTAGAAGGAGTTTCCTCAGAGAATGCTGGCTGTTTTGTATCTATTGGTAGAAAGTTGATGGACCTCTTTGTTATACTTTTCTGCATTTCAAATGTGAATTCATAATTTTCTCTGCAAGTTGCCTAAATCCTTAGTTTAAGATACAAACCAAATTAAATCACTAGATGTACCAGGTATATGGACACATGGTATTATCCTTAGAAATTGGTTCTTTGATTCTACAGGACCATTTCCAAAATTTCCTTTTATATTATTTTTCATTGCCAGAGCAGTAGTTATACCATTTCACCACCATATTACTTCATTATTATTTATTTCTAATGGACATTGCCTAATATACGAAAATGCTTTTCTAAAACTAAAAACAAAGAAATAATTTTTGTTTCAAAAATGTTTCCTAGTTAAATACAGAAGCATAATTTAAATCATGTATTTAATTAAGGTATATACATTATATATACTGTTTAATGAAGGTACATTAAGGCACAATAAATACTATAGTTTAATATTTTAGCTTAGAATATATATTTATTCTTTGAATAATTCAATTTCTTAAAGATTTTTTTAAAATATCACCTAAGTGAAATGTCAGTGAATTTTTAACCCTTCTTTTTAAGCCTTGCTTTTTTGAGCACACTCTCTTCAGTATTTCACTACGCTGGTGTTCAGGAAGGCACTGTAATTTTTGATAGAAAAAGGTGATCATGAACATACATGCCTTGTTACTATTTAAATTATGCAGATCTTGATGCTGTGAAAATTAGTGCTTGATGACGCCAAGGCAGCTGCACGTTGTTAGCATTGTAGGCTGTCAGATGATCATGTGGGATTCTTGCAGTATGCAACATTCAATAGGATTGAAAAGGGCTTTTGATGCAAGGCATAGCTTCTGAATATATTCGTGCCTTTTAGTTCCTCACTACAGCAAATCAAGCTCCCTTTAAATTTTAAAATGCTGCCTCATTTTTCTTCTGGTTGGTTTCATTTTGGCTTCACTAGAAGATGCCTCTGGTACATCTACGACTGAGGAGTTTATTAATGCTACTGTTGTTCAGTTCACTTTCTTTTCTGTTAGGCTCCTAGCTAGCACACAAGTGACATGATCGCACATTTGTTCAGCCACCACCATGCATGGTTTCTTCCTCAGCCTTCCCTGCATTGTTCCCTCTGTTAAGTTGCACTGTCATGTTCTCCTTTGCTATTAAGCTTTGTTTCTGTCTCTTTCCTTCTTCTGTTGTTTGCTATGACATTTTCCCCATGTTTGGTTACTGCACTATTATTTGATTAACGGGCTGTGAGGATGATGAACCTGCACACTGGAGGAGCAGCTACTACCGTGGTGATGAAGGGATATAATAACGGTCGCTATCCTCGGAATTCTCTCTACAGTGACTGCATTATAGAAGAAAAGGCAGTGGTCCTGCAGAAAAAAGACAATGAAGGATTTGGGTTTGTGCTCAGAGGGGCCAAAGGTAGGTGGATTTCTTTCTTTTTTTGTTTGTATCTGTGTGATTGGGGAAGTGCTTTTGTGTGAAAAATGGCATGCATTTCTGAAAATAAACAGGCATTTTTCCTTATGCCTTTGGTTGCTAGACAACAGTGTTCTTTCTGTGCAGTAGAGTACTGATATGGATTTACTGGTTTCTGATCGAGCAGTTTTGAGAGAATGTGTGTGTGTGTGTGTTTGTGTGAAAGAAATAATTGATTTGTGGAATAATTCAGGGGAGAAGTTGCCTAAATATTTTGCATGCCTGAAACCATCCCTGCTGGGGGAAGATAATCAGAATGCTTCATGTAAAGAGTTATTTTACGAAAATAATGTGTTAGTTGAAGGGGCATGTTGACTTTTTTCCTTGAAATGGTTTTTCAGCTTATTCAAAGTAAAACTACTGCAGCTTTAGGAAGAAAATCAGGTCATTTTTGTATTTTCATAAGCTGCAGGCATGTCAGATGGCCTTTTACTATGTATACTGTTTGAAAACTGCTTGTGTCTAAATATGCCATTTCTTTCCTATGCAAAATCTGTTTCCGTAGATTTATACAACAAATATAATGATCTGTGATCTGTTTTACTCTTTTGGCAAATTTTATACGTGGTGGTATATCCCAGTGTCTGTTATTAACCTCCTCCCCCCAATTAATAAATGGGCTGTTCCTTAGACTGCTGTCTTCAAGGAAAGGCTATACCATATGTACTTTATGGAGGAATCTCCACACCCTTGTCTAGGAATGCCACTTTCCTCACTAGAGTGTGGCAAATACCTATTGGGTTCCCCTAGCTATGTAACAGATTAACTCTCCTGGCTAAACATACGTTTTGGTGGGGTCATCTGGAAACCCAGTGACTTCATCACTGTGTCGATCAGCTGGCGCTGAGCTGTCTATGCAGCAAACAGAGCTCCCTCACTATACATCTTAATTTCACATGGAGTGAATTCTTTAGGTTAAAAATTCAAACACCCTTTGAAAACACACACTTTAAACTGTGTGGTTTATCTTAATCAAAACTGTATATGACAAACATAAAGCACGTATGTGAAACTTATACAGAATATGTGTCTAATGCACAATTATAGGATCTTTCTGTTGGATTTAATGGCTTTACACCATACTAAGTGCTAACTATGTAATTACCTGTTTTTCTTGATGCACTTCTATGAGTATTAAAAACACTATCTTCAGATGTAATCTGAATGTTATAAAAATTCATGGCTTTATATTTATTAGCAGTTAAATTCAGAGCTTTATTCGTTTGCTGATTAAACCCAAGAGTTTATTAATATTCAAGAAAATAGGAAGATAGATAGATAGATAGATAGATAGATAGATAGATAGATAGATAGATAGATAGATAGAAAGAAATTGGGTGTTTTATTTAAAGGCTTTCTGGCCTTGTAACAGGCAATATTTTATGAAATAACATTTCATGTTTTAAAAGTTTATTCAGATATGTCATTTATTATTCCTAAAGCTGATACACCAATTGAGGAATTCACACCAACGCCAGCCTTCCCTGCCTTGCAGTACCTGGAATCAGTTGATGAAGGAGGGGTAGCATGGCAAGCTGGCTTGAGAACAGGAGACTTTTTGATAGAGGTAGGAAAATATGGTTAATTGTTTTGGTGGGGATGAAAAATGTTATCCCTGTTTAGGGAAACTGGTCTTTCTGTCTATTGGCAGTAAGGCCTACAGGTAGTCCTCAACTTACAACCATTTGTTTGGTGGCTGTTCAAAGTTACAATGCAACATGACTTAATAACCAATCTTCACACAATTAAAACAGCACCCCCTTGGTCATGTGATCAAGATTTGAGTGCTTGGCAACCAGCATGTATTTACAATAGTTGCAATGTCCTGGGCTCATGGGATCATCCTTTGCAACTTTCCCAGCATGCTTCTGGCAAGCCAAGTCAATGGGGAAAGCTGGATTCCTTAATGACCGCATGATTAACTTAACAACTATGGCAGAAAAGGTCATCAACCTGGCTGCAACTCATTTATCAACTGCCTTGTTTTAACGTCAGAAATTCTGGTGTGCATTGCAGTCCTAAGTCGAGGACTATCTGCAATTAGCCATTCGATGCCATATTACTTTTTGCGTATTTGTCTTAATTGTCTTATTTTTAATTTCGTTTTTTTTAAATATTAACACAAGTTGTACCATTATAGACATGTAAAACTCTAGACCTTGCTGTGTCCATCCCTGGCAACTTTAAAAGCTGTGACTGTCTGAGGAATTCTGGGAGTTGAAGTCCACAAGTCTTAAAGTTGCCAAGGTTGGACAGCTCTGCTCTAGACAACACATTGTTTTACAGGTGAGAAGCCTCCAGGAGAGTGTCTATTAGATCAATTCTTTCTTTACTTTGGGTAAATTTAATTTTAAGAAGAAATGAATTGATGCATTGTATACAGTACTGTGTCTAAAAATGAGTTCTAGTTATTAGACTTACAGTTCACATACATAACAGCAAGTAAGAGCCATTTGGTCTAAAAGTAGTAATTCCATCTTTATGATAGCAGACTCCAATATTTTCCCCCTGGCATCATTGGAAAACTTTGTATATTCATTTTAATGACTGATACCCTGGAATTTGATTGGTTTTTAATCACTTGAAAGAAAAATGCATCAAATTATTAGGCATCAGAGAGTAAATGTATAAACATGTTTCATAAAAAGGGAGCAGAATTTTGTCAGATATCTGATTTCAAATGTTTATTTTCAAATATAATTTCCAGAGTTAAGATACTTGTTTTTCTTAAGTTTGTGAATGTGATACCTGGATTAAGATACCTGTACATTTTAGCCTATACTCTCAGTGATAAACCAGACTTCAGAAATAGAAACAGAGATCTTTCTGATTTCTTAACATTGTTTGGGCATTTATATTTGCATTTAGCTGATTTGTTTTCTTGGTTATATTGATTTTAGCAGTATATATTGAAATAAAATGAATTGGATGTTTGGTCTTTCTGTTTGTATAATCTCTGAATATTTGTCTTTAGACATTTTTCATAGTATTAATTTGCAGATTAATTTTAATACTTGTGTCAATTTACTTTTTAGAGAGTTTATTTGGGAGATGATTGCATAGATATTACAATTTAAACCTCAACTTCAAGGGCATTTTAATGTTTAGTCATTGTTCATAATGCAGTAACTAGCCACTTGTATATGACGGACTGTACTGCAAAGAATTCACCTATGGTGGTCATAATTGAAATACATGAGTAGGCAGATCTGAAAACTGAACACATGACCTGTAAGCTTTTGAGACTTTGTTCTGTGAACAGCAAATATTTGAAGTATTTTTGGGTGTCCTGAAGTTTCAAAATGAATTTACCATGAAGAATGCATAGATTGCTGCTCAAGAAACACAAGCTCCAAACCTCTTTCTACTGTAAAAGTTGTTAAATGTGGTTTTGGATGCTGGCCAATGCCACAAACTGTAAGTGTATGCCAGCATTGCAGTGATACCTCTCTTGGGTTGCTAAATGATGTAGAGGAATAATTATCTTGGGCGAGCATTCAGTAAAAATGTAGAAAGATAAACTCTGAATTTACAAGGAAAGCATATTGGGCTTTGCGTAAAGTAAGAGATTTTCTAGAAACTTACTTCAAACTTTTGGTTATGCAGATCCATATGTCTTTTCAGCTGTACAGATCTTTTGGGGAATATTTTTTTTTCTTTCAGCAGTGGTCTTGAGATATAGTACTGTATATAAACTTTTTTCACTTTAGTTTGTATACATGTAGCAAGTAAACAAGTAAACTATGTGCTTGGAGAACAAGGTTGCAATGTTTGCATGTTCTTTGAAAGTAAAGCTTATTGGAAACAATGACATCTAAATAAATTTGAATAGAATTGTTAAATATTCAGAAATCTATGAAACAAATGCTTCCCTTTCAGATGGAATGTCTGCATTGTACAGTAGACAGAGTAATACATTATTATAATTTGGGAATTGAACAACACCCTTAGCAATTCAAGTAACTGGAAGCAATAAAATTGAGGATTGTTGTAAGGAAGAGAACAGAGTACTAGGTTTGTTATTTATAAAAAATAGTAAAGATGGGATGAAAAACAAGTAAAGAAGAAAAAGAAATGGAAACTGTCCCAGATGAGGGTAGGCATGATCAAGGAGTATGTCTCAAATATTGTTGTCTGTGAAGATTTATAGTACAAGTTCCTAGATCTCAAACATAGAATACTATATCACATAATTTTATAACATTTTATCAAATAAATCCTTTTTTTTTTTCATTTAAAATGCTATTAATTTAATGTTTTGTCAGATTTCATTTATTTTGGACATCATCTTTAAGGGTCATGGTGAAAGGTATATTTTTATTTATGTAATAGGACCTCTTATTTCTCTTCCCCTCCACCCACCATTCACCACTGCATTGCATCCTATTAGCTCTGGATGACCCTCTAATCTTTTATAGCAAAATCTCTAGAGAAAAAGAGAATCTCTTCAAAAGTATGATAGAAATATAGCTTTCACCAGCTGGTTACTTTTGGATGCAGCCCAAGATATTAACTCTTTTGTCTAGTACACATTTTAGTTTTTCTATTAAGCCCCGTTATTTTTAAAGATTGCTAACATAACCAAATTTTAAAATAAGCCTGTATATTACCATTTTTCACCCTACTGAAAAGAGAACTCTGCAAAGATTAGCCACTTCAGCCATTTTTAAAATAAGAATATACCCAAAAAATTGGCTGAGTCAGTCTGTCTTTGGCAGTGGAAAAACAACTACTACTAGGCACTCTATTTCTAAGCAAAGCCTGTCCCAAATAATGCCCATGATGATAGATCAATTGCTTGCACTTTTAATTATGACGTTAATGTTGCACAATATTAATTCTAAATTATAATATAGGAATCATGAACATTATACTTTAAATACATTTGTTAATGAAGAATAGTTTACTGAATTCACAATTGTTCTGCTAGTGTGTATTTAAGGAAGTTGCTTGGATTTTTTTTTTTTAAATTCCATACATATTTCATCTGAAGAACAATTAATTCCAGTAAGAACACTAAGTAAGGTTCACATGTTCTTTTCACTGCTGTGAAATTGGATTATGGTAATTTTGGCAGTGACTGGCCTTAATGCTTGTTGCCAAGTGATAGAAAATCCTCAGTGACTCAGATATTTATAATAATATATGCTTGCCCTCAATCTCAGGAATATAGCTGGAGAGCTATTATTGTAAAGGAAAAGTAAACTTTTTAACAGTGTGTTCCTGTTATTTCATACAGGTTATTAATGCTTGTACGGGTCTTTTGTGATAGAAAATTTACTTCATTTGGGTAAACTCATTTTTTGCCCTTAGCCTCTCAGGAAAGCTAGACTGTTAAAAGGTGGAGAAATTTGCTAATTATAGTAAAAATTAGCAGAAAATTACCCAGTTTTATTATTTTTAAATATGATGAATTTGCAGTAATAAATTGTTTTACTGCTTGCATGTGCTACACATACACCACAAGCTATAATAACTTCCTAAAATCAAACAAAATAGAAAACTAGTACTTTTTTGCATTCATTGCATGTCATTCATCCATGTCATACTGTAAATTATTTATTTGATTTTGGCACTACCTGATTCAAGATTGACTCTGAAATTGTATACAAACAGAAATGTATGTATGTACGTTGTATGAGGTGTAATTGGGGCTTCATGAAAATCCCATTTAAACTATTACCTATCTGGAAATATACAAGTTAAATATAACTATGTTTCTTAAACTACATATGAGATCCAGTTTAGGGTAGTGGTTAAGGCACCAGGCTAGGGATTTGGGAAACTGTTCTAGTCCTATCTTAAGCGCAAAGTTGACTGAATGACTTTGGGATGAACATTCTCATCTCTAGGAAGAAGGGAATGGCAAACCACTTCTAAAAGTTTGTTCTAAAAATGCTGGGGGTCAAGATTGACTGACAGGTACCCACCCTTCTCAAGTTAATATAATTCCACTTGACTTCTACGGTGCGCAGCTCTGTTCCAACAAATATATAATTTATTGATGTTAGTCAGTTCTAATGTATCATCTTCTTGTTGGGATAGTCCAAGATGCACTTTTTATGAGCAAACATCTCCATGACGTTTCTAAAATTTTGGTAACTTTTACAGTGCTGTGATTGGTATCAGAAGCCAAGAGATTTCAGTGTGTTTAGGAGACTCTGATTGTTTGAAAGGAATAGTGCTATTTACTGTCTGTAATTACATCATTAAAGGTTAAAGGTTTCCCTTGTCCAGTTGTGTCTAACTCTAGGGGGTGGTGCTCATTTCCATTTCTTAGGCGAAGGAACTAGTGTTGTCCGTAGACACTTCTGTAATCATGTAGTTAGTACTTAATTAGCATGCTTTTGAATTGCTAAGTTGGCAGGAGCTGGGGAAAGGGTAGGAGCTCACCCCATCATGTGGCACTTGGGTCTCGAATCTGGGCTGCCAGCTTTCCAGCTCAGAAGTTCAGCATTTTTAACCACTAAGCCATTGCCCCTACCCAATTATATCATTGTAATTATTATATTAAAAAGACCCTCAACCTTTTACTTATCACTTTATCTCATTTGTTCCTTTGTTTTATTCTACTTATTAGCTGTACAAATATGTATTTTCTTTTTTCCTTTTAATACAGTCTTTGACAATACATTTATAAATCAATAAAAATTCCAAATTTGAAGTCCTTTAAAATTGTCTACCTATGCCAACTTGCTGCCCTCATTTTATGAACGAAACTCTCATGATTTATAAAAGAAACTGGCAACACAGAGTCTGCTTTTGTGTTTTCAGACAGCATCCTTGGTAGCTCACCAAAACTAAAGAAGGTCACTCTATAAGTCACTTTTTAAAGTGATTGCTTTGAAGTATATTTTAAGGTTTGCAGCTGCCATGATTACTATTTGTATCTGTATACATGAGATGCATTTATAGTACAGGTAGTCTTCAACTTATAATGACAAGGGACCCCAAAATTTCTATTGTTAAATGAGACATTTGTTAAGTGAATTTTGCCCCATTCTATGACCTTTCTTGCTGTAGTTGTTAAGTGAATCACTGCAGTTATTAAGTTAGTAACACGGTTGTTAAGTGAATCTGGCTTGCCCATTGACCTTGTCAGAAGGTCGCAAAAAGTAATCACATGACCCTGGGACACTGACCTCACCCTTTTCCTGAGAGGTCTGTAGGGGGCGTGCATAAGCGCACCAACGTGCCTACCGTCCCTGTCCTATTGTTACTTTTATATATATATATTATTTTTCTTATATGTATCCATGTATTCATAACTATGTTTTTACTTATACCTATTATCTTGTAAGCAATTGACAAATAAAAATTAAATAAATAAAAATAAAATAAATAAAATAAATATGAATCAGTTGCCAAGCACCTGAATTTGGATCCTATGACTATGGGAATGCAGCAACAATTTTTCAAACTTACTGCAATAAGTTTTAAAAATGGTCTTAAGTCAATTTTTTCAGTGCCATTGTAACTTCAAACAGTCACTAAATGAACTGTTTTAAGTCAAGGACTACCTATATAGATGCAGATATATAGTAGTTGGAAATATTCAAGCAATCAACTGCTTGGAATTTGTTGGAGGTAGGGATTTCCTCCTGCTGCAAATTGTAGGTTTCTAAGGGGCAATTTTTCTTAGGACTACAGCAGGGGAAGAAAATGCTCTTGAAAATCCCTCTCAGTGTCCTTCTTTCTTTTGAAATGCTGATAATTATAAGCCTTCCCTCTCCAGCAGCTATTTCTTTAAAAAAAAACACACACATGAAAAGCAAAGGCACATTTAATCCTACATCCAATTTGACCATGAATATTAAGTACTCATGATACTCAGGATGGGGTTTGCTGATTATAGAATAAATGTGTATTGAGATACTTTATCTCTCATCTTTATATCTTGACATTAGATTGAATTGAATTGCACTGAGAAACAAGGGAGCTGCCCTTGGGAATGAACGAACACTATTAAGCTCCTTACTAAACACCAAGTGAAGGCAATGTAGAAGTTTTTTTGTTGAGCAGATAAATATCCCAGTTCCTTTTTATTTTTATATTTTTAGAACACATTTTATTAATTTTCAAAAACAATACACAAACCTACAAAACATAAAATGTAAGAACATAGAACATCTTTTAAGAAAGCAAATAAAACATCTTATTTAAGTACAGCATAGTTCCGAATTATCCCATTTCCATACAAACACAATTTAATATGCATCTTATTTATTCAACTTCATATCTTATTACTCTTTTTCCAATTTCCCACTATTTTTTCCTTTACTTCTATTCAGTTTTATTCATTAAACTTATACTTTCATCTATCTTATTTACAGCTTATAATATAGTAAAAAACAATGTTCCATAACAAATTAATTAGTTAGACTCTATTATTAAATCTTAGATATTTTACACATTCCTTACAATATTCTATTAACACATATAATATTCCAGTTTTCTAACTCTATTTCAAATACAAATACTACAGTATAATCTTGTTTACTTTTGCAGTATCTCTTTAAATCATATTTTACCTTTATCTCTAAAAAAAACCCTGCTTTTTAGCATCTTGTTTTAAGCCTTTATAACTTCTTTTTCCTTTTTCCCTTCCTTTCTTGTCAAATCTAATCTTTTTACCCCCCCATCTCTCAATCTCCACCCCTTTAGTCTCCCCTCTCTGTTGTATTTCTCTTTTCTGTTGCTTTCTGACATATCGATTTTTCACCTTATTTTTCCCTTTCTTGGTTATTTTTTTAAATCTTGAATTCTCCATTTTTTTTCTGCCTTTTCCCCTTTCTTCATCAGCTAAAATAGTTTGTCCATTAAAGATGGCTTCTCCTTCTTCATCCCAACTTTCTGATTGCTGTATTTCCTGATAGGTAGAAATCACCATTTCTAAGAAGTGGAAAACAGATCCAAAAGAGCCCTTGCCTTCTTGTTCCTCTTCTTTTAGCTTTTTAAATTCCATTTTTAATTCTTCCACAGATAATGCCATTGTTTTATTTTTATTTTTTTTAAAAAATCCAAGTGTTTTTAGACTTTCAAAAAATAGTTTGCAAGAGTTCCAGAGTCATCAAGCAATCCAAATCAACCCAAACTGTTTCATTTAGCACTTTCTTCTTTTAATACTTTCTCTTCCTGGGGTAGAGTTCAATTACACAATTCCAAAATGATTTCTTAGAAGTCTTTATTACAATTTAATCTCTAATCTTATAAACTCCAAGCAGTCTCCTCCAACAGAATTTTAATATAAATAATTTGCCTCTCCCTTCCCACTTATAGCAAAAAAAAATGATTTTAAAATATCAATGTTCAGAAATCTTTAATGTCCCCTTGGCTTTAACTTTCAAAATTAGTTACCTTCTGTTGCCAAAGTGGGTGTTTCCGATTTCCATTGCTATCTCCGTAGGGAAGGAGAGTGAAGCAGAAAAAACCTTTCCCTTTTCACTTTCATCTGCAGCTTTTTACAATCTTCTTGGGAACAATGTATCCTTTAAAGAGCTAAATTTCCAGGGTGTTCAGATGTTACTTATTGTCCCGGTTCAGCCAAAAACTTTCACTTTCTCCTCTTCCTCCTGCACAAAACTTGTCCGGCTGAGAGGTTCTTTGTGGCGACCATTGCTGACTGCCGCTCCACCGCCTTTGGAAAAGGGAGTTTAGCCGGCTGAGGAAGGGGATTGCGATGTCCTGAGACCCCTGTCCGGATCTCCCCTGTCTTCAGTTATCCCTACAGGATAACTATAGCCTCCAGATCCAATTGGATCGGAGGCACTCCAACAGCGAGCGCGGCAGGGATCACGCACAAACGCGAATTCCTGCCGCTGCCGAAGCCTGACAAACCGGAACCCAATATCCTAGTTCCTTTTTGTTGTCTTGATAATCTTTTCATATATGCTTAAATTCATTTTTATGCCTCCTGTTCTAATAGCCTTAGATCAACTACCAAAGCAGGAGAGAGTAGAAAAATATTAAGAATTATTAATAAAACATATTGCTGATTTTTTTTCCTGCCTGAATGCTATCCTAAAGAAAATCTTCTTCGCTGTTTTTCTAAAGATACTGTAAATGTTAGGGATACTCCCTCTCTCTCTCTCTCTCTTTCTCCCTCCCTCCCTCCCTCCCTCCTTCCCTCTGACTCATTCCTGCCCCCAGTTTAATTTTGTAATTTCACATAAAATTAGCAATATAATCAAATATATATCCATAAAATGTATTGATTTTATATCTGTTGAATAACCATGGGTTCCATGAAACAAAACACTCATGTGAAACATTTAAAAATCTGTTGATTAACAATTGTAGTTGGATTGAAATAATAGATGTAGTGTAAATACGGTCTGCATATAGTGTCTAATAAAAATATAACTGATTGTGAAGACTAGATGGACTTTTAGGCAGAGGTACAGATTGGATCAAATCTTGAGTTGCCTCTTGGTGATCAAATAATTCTATTCCTTTGTATTTTTCCATTGTATGACATCCTGGTCTCCTTTTGTTGTAGTTGTATGGTTTGGTAGAATGGGAATCCCTATTTGCAGAAAGTGAATCTCATTAAGGAAATTAAGCACTTGATACTTTTGTCAGGCACAGTCATAGGGAGCTTCTGGTTTGACCTACCCCCTGGTGCCCGGTATCTAGCCATTATGACCAGATGTTTGCACCAGACGTTTACAAATACAGAACAGTAGGTAGCTCAACAGTTGCCACTTTGAAAAACACTTTTTGTGGACAAACATACAGACATGTTTCTCAGAGCAGAAAAAGCTTTTGTTTTGAGTGCAAAATTAAGAAGTTAACATAAAGTGACTGTTGGTAGCTAGCAAATTTGCTCAGATTGGTTGAGTCATCTCTTGTCTATTGTTTTGGTGTCAGTTCTCTGTGAAGAATTGGGGAGGTGGGGAAAGGCATTCAAGTTGTACATGAGTCTTGGTGACCACAAATGATCATGCCCTTCTTTGTTTTCATTTTGAAGCCAAAGAGCTTTGGAAAGAGAAAAGCTGGAAATGGTCTAGGGACAGAATCCAGTCATTCTCTCCACTGATGGAAAGTATGCAAAGATCCACTTAGGTGCCATTAAATTTTAGCATAATATATTAGACCCTGCTTTGTGACTAAAGCTAATTTAAATTTTGCCTTGAAGAAAAGTATTGATGGCTAAATTCTTTTGAAATCGGATCCAAAGTTTGCTGAACAACTTTGCTGAAAGCAACAAACTTCCTTGCAAGGATGAAAGGGTTAATGATGAAGAGTTATATCATTGCAACTATGACATCTCTTAGGGGTCTGAAATCTTGTTAATTTCATTTTATTGTAAAGGGTTTTTTCTAACTTACTGCTTAGTTTCATCATAATGCATTGAACCTATTGAGGAAAAGTTCTATTTCCTAATTTCTTCCATATCTGCTGCACAAGCTTTGTTGCATGTATATGTCCAGATATTTGTTTCACAATAATAGAATTGTGATAACATTTTTATATATGGTTGTTGCTGAGTTATTTTTTTCTTGCTGGGCATCTGGGTTGGACTGAGTCTAAGACAGTTAATAATTTTTTCTGTGTTGCAATAGATATTGGAAACCAAGGGTTTCAATTCACTTAAGTGTAGAGTTCCTGGTTGTTTGCGGTACCATGAAGGTGGCTATTCAAGGCTATTTACTGTCTTCTTATAGTTGTCATATTTTTAAAATATTTTTTAAAAAATCTGTCTTATTATTTAATCTTACTTCTTACATTTTAATGTAGTCTTTGTTTCTCAATGTATTACTTAATCAATGAAAGTTCTACTTACAAGATTGCTCTCTCCACCAGCCTGGGTTATAGAAGAGGCTGGCAGCACTGGCTCTGTTTATTTATTCTCATTTTATTTACTTTATCTCTATTCATTGAACAGTCATCTATCATCAACTTATGGGCTTTTAGTTTGATGTGCACTGAAAACAATTATTAAGACAGATTCTGACATTTCATTTTAGTTTTTACATTCATAATTAAATCTATGTTTTCACTTTTCTACATTGTCTGTTCCAGAGGATCAAACTACTTTCAGTTGAATCCCTTATATTCATTTGCCTCCTCTTAATTTCACAAAGAAATTTATTTTCCTCATTACATTATTTCCTCATTCCATATATACTTTACCAATTGTTCTTTTACATTCAAAGTAATAATTTTCCATTTGTTACGGTTGGCACAAAATGTGTCTATAAAAATTCATCTCCACCACCCCTAATGGGTGTCATCAACTGAAGCTTTCATATTTTTAATATTTTTAGTAAGATAAGGAATGGATTAGATCCCTAGTCATATATGCCCCATGGGCAGCGCTTGGAGACTGCTCTTGCATGCTATTATTTGTTTTTGTTTCTGAATAATACACAATTCCAGATCTTGTGGTCTCTATAGATTATGGTTTAGCAAATTTTGAGAACATTGTTAAGCTTTGTTCAATAAATTATAATTAAAGCAACCTTAGTTAGAACTCTAATTAAAAAAACTATTAACACGCTGTGTAAACAAAGCCAATCTCTTATAAAATTTCATTCTACTGTTCATCACTATCGTAACTAAAAATTTAAATTACTAGAGTTGGTTCTATATGTAAACTGACTACCTAACATTTTTAAAATTACTCATATTAACAACCATGACAAAAGCCTCTTCTTCCAATGCTTGGAAGGCAACAAAAGAAAATACTTTCTTGCTTTTAATCAAGTCACACCAGATTATTTCCTTGGATACTCTAATTAAGGATAGATTTATTTATCCGTTACACTTGAAACACAGCAGCATATCTGCCTCATTACTTAATATTCACTTAGCTACGCTGTGAGTATATTATCACTCAATTAACAATAAGCAGCTATTCTTGTGGCATATTTCCTCAATTTTTCCACGGTTTTGTTTTGGTATGAATTTTATTGATCATCAGTTTAAGCACTTTGAACCTTCCATGCCTAGTTTCAAGCAAAAACCTGAAAAGGATGCAGCTGCCTTAAAGAGATCCAGCACATGAAATGCCATGCATCCCAGAGCACTTGAAGGAAAAATCCATGATAGTTAGTGTTGCTGCTGCATTTCCCCCTAATTTGGTGATATAGGAAGTTTGATTCTTTTAAAAATGTGCTGAAATATTTTCTGATTTGTTTGTTTGTCTTATAATTTTTATATTTAGTGTAACAATTTATTAAAACAATTAATAGCTTCTGGAGGAAAGTTTAATAAAATTGCTGTTGTTGTGTATAGCACCTTCTTCTATTAAGAAAATACCTTGTAAAATGGATGCTATAGAAATTACTGTGAAAATATTGTTCTTCTAATATGCTAGATAAAAGCAAAAAGTCTACTCTAGATTTTCTTTAAAAAATAAAGTTTAATAAACATTTGTTTCTCTACTTAAATCAATGAGTTGAAAGCTAGTTGTCTACTGTATTCTAAAAGTATTTGGAAAGCATTTTTTGACTTGGAAGAAGTCAAGGATTAAGACATAGCACATTCACAAAGGACTTCCTTAAACATTTCTCTATTCTTGGATCACCAGCATGGTATCCCTGGCACGTTTCTGCTCTATCTTACTTTCTAAAGAAAAGGAAATATTTAACCTCATAATTTCAGCATCACTTGGAAATACACAACAGAAGCTTCAATTGGCAAGAAAATCTTTTCCAGCCATAAATAATGTTCATATCTTTTGCTTTCTCCTTGGTTCTGATTTATGTTTTTCATGATCCAAAAGGTTTGTGGTGCATAAATCCATTAGCCCAGTCTTTTCCAGTTTGATATATCTGGAGGTCACTGGATGGAGGAAGCCTGATTTAAATTTTGATAGCTTTTAGCCTTAGAGCCATTACAGTAAAGGCTAGAGAGTCATTCATTTTCTGTAGTCCTACTGTGAACCAGTTGTGATATTGAAGTTTATTAATATGAACATCATTAATTCCAATGGAATTATTTAAGAGGCAGTATCTTGATGGAATAGCACATATTATATTAAATGGCATCTTCAGCTGATTAAAAGGTAAAGTGGCATGCATTTGATAATTATGGGGAAAAATTCATTGACAGAACTGTAGAATTCAGAGACTCATAAGATAAACCTCTTTTCTAATTAAGCAAGTAATATCCACTGCAAACAATCACTTGTTGAATATGCATGTGTTCTATTCAGTTGTGGTAACTATTATACAGTTCAATAACTTTTCTGATTCATTCTAGAGAATGAAAAGTCACCAATCTATTTTAACATATTACTTTTGAATGGTTAAGTAATTGTACATTATCAAGTAATTGAACTCAGGGTAGCATGCTACATTTAAATTTTAATAATTGCAAAAAAGAAAAAAGAAATTTGTTTTTAGGGATACATCTTCCCCTTCTCTTTCATTTGGATTGCCAATTCTGCATCAAATATTAATAATTGCTATTGGCTTTTGAATGCTAAAAACTATATTTCATATGTGATTGTTGTGTGACATACTGTAAATAAGAGAACTATTCTTGCTTGAATTTAGTTAGACTTTGTGGATATACAGTACAGCCAATTTTGCCTTTGTAGCATATCCAGCAAAGAGAAAAATAATGAAAGTTACTAGATTGTGTCCAATCTAAAGTTCTCTTTTGGGGCAGAAATGACCAAGGTTATATTGCAGGGAAAATGAAGGAAAAAGAAGAAAAGAAAGAAATGAAGATGTCCAATAGCAAGGCAGGCAGGCTTCATTACAGTGATGATGGGTATATCATTGCAAGACCCAAGCAGACCAGGTTGGGGAAAGATCATCTGGAGGTCTTTCTACTGTATGCAGTCACTAGAAATCAACATTGATGTGATGCCACATAATCAATCAGATGCATGTCCAACACAGCTTTAGAACTGTGTTAATTAAGATTACAGTAGAAGTGAGACAGTGACCAGCTTTGGATTGTTATATTGCTTCCTGAAATTAATGTTAATCTAAACAGGGCTGATTCCTCTGATAGACAAGGTTAACTTTCAGTTTTCATGGAAAATACATATCAGAGAAAAATTGGCTTCATATAGCTTCTCTGGTGGGACATTCCAAAGGGTAGAATATAACAACAGACAAACACCAAACAGGAAGCATGGAGACTTCCAGATACAGAATGGCAGCTTGTATAGCAATATACACCTTGGAGGCTTAGCTTCAGAACCAGGCTGGCTGATTCTTGCCAATCCCTAAAACATTATAGACATTTGTCCTAGCCAAATTTGATGCACTGCCATAAATAGTCACTGAAGGCAGATGCCAAAAGATTCCCTACTATAAAAGAATCTGC
This sequence comes from Pseudonaja textilis, assembly GCF_049901715.1. Classification (NCBI taxonomy): domain Eukaryota; kingdom Metazoa; phylum Chordata; class Lepidosauria; order Squamata; family Elapidae; genus Pseudonaja; species Pseudonaja textilis. The sequence goes on along the minus strand of NC_141990.1, from coordinate 254,340,796 downwards.
CCTTGTGATTGATGAGTGTCACATACTGTACTTTTGATGGGGATTTACATGCTATATGAATTAGATTCTGCATTTTTTTAAAATGCGGAACATATAGTTTTGTACAATTGTTTATTTATTTTTACCTGGCAGTCTATACGGCAATTGTTACTTGCAATGTGGCCACATTTTGCCCATTAATTGTGAAGAACAACAGCAAATACTATCCAACATGCTGAGTTCCTTTTTAAAAAATAAACACTATTTTAGAAAAATATCTTCATATAAATGATTTGTTGTGGCCTCTTTGATTCCTTCTTACTATTGTTTCTATGAATTATGAGGGGTTTTATGTATATATGCTGGTTTAATACCATAATAAAACATTTACGGATGGCCCTTGCTTAATGACAACTCATTTAGTGACTTTCAAATTTAAGATGATGTTGAACAAGTGATACTGATAACTGGTTCTTGAAGTTTCAACCATTTCAGCATCCATTTAACGTAGTCACAATCTAGATGCTTGGTACCTGACTCGCAATGACAAGACTGCAGCCTATCATAGCCACACATTATCTTTTTGATCTTCATTGCCAACCTCCAATGCAAAGACAATGGGAAAGCCAGTAGGAGGTCATAAATGGAGACTGTGTCACATCACACTTAACAAAAGTGTGGAATTTGCTCAATGTGTCCCATCCCTTTAATTTTCCTAAAAATCCTTTAAGATCTGATTATGCCATCAGGCCTAGGGGCCCCAGGAACCTGGAGACAAATTTAGTGAGGTGTGTGTAGTTATACTCTCTTTGCTTGGTTTTTTGTGTGTGTGTGTGTGTGTAATAAATTAAATAATGATGGCAGTAGGAATTACTGTCACTAGACAGCACAGTCACATGACATGACTGCGTTGCTTAGCAATGGAAATTCTTGTTCCAATGGCCGTTGTTAACCAAGGACTACCATATTTACCATAGCTTCATCTAAATCAAATGGGATATATTGCATGAACTGATTTTGTTATATGTGCTTTTTGCTGGTAGTATTCTATTTTTCATTGCCCATGTTATTCTGTCATAAAATATTATCGCTTTGGGTATGGAAAGCAAGCAGTGCAAATATAATTCAAATCTGTGTGGAAGGTTTAGTCCTGGTGGAACAATAGTGACTCATTGCACACATGGATGAAGGTGAAATTGACCTTTCTGTTCTTTCTTATATGCCTGTAAGATTTTGGTAGTAAATACCAAAATCATAGGACCTTTTCTTTTGATTTTTTTTAAACTACTCAGAAATGGTTTTGGCGTACCAAGAGGGCAGGACCTTTGAAAAAGTCTTCTCTTCAGAATATCTTGGCAAGCATTTTCCCTTAACAATATAGAATAGAATAATAGAGTTGGAAGGGACCTTGGAGGTCTTCTAGTCCAATCCCCTGCCTAGGCAGGAAATCCTACACCACTTCAGACAAATAGTTATCCAACATCTTTTAAAAAACTTCCAGTGTTGGAGCATTCACAACTTCTGGAGGCAAGTTGTTCCACTGATTATTTGTTCTGTCAGGAAATTTCTCCTTAGTTCTAAATCGCTTCTCTTCTTGATTAGTTTCCACCCATTGCTTCTTGTCCTCCCCTCAGGTGCTTTGAAGAATAGCTTGACTCCCTCTTCTTTGTGGCAGCCCCTGAGATATTGGAACACTGCTATCAGCATTCTTTTCATTAGACTAGACATATCCAGTTCCTGCAACCGTTCTTCATATGTTTAGCTTCCAGTCCCCTAACCATCTTTGTTGCTCTTCCCTGCACTCTTTCTAGAGTCTCAACATCTTTTTTACATCATGGCGACCAAAACTGAATGCAGTATTCCAAGTATGGCAGTATTCCAAACTGACAAACATGCAACCCCTCAATATTTGTACTAAATACAAATACTAAGTACTAAAAGTTATGTCATCATGGAGATTTATTTTTTCCCTCAAGCTATCCATACTGTGTTGCACAGATTTTGAGACAAAAGACTACCTTGTTGTCATCGGTCTCCGACTTTCCCTTGTAACCTGACAAGATGTAATCACATGGAATTATTGGTTTAGAGGTTAGCTTGTAAAAACATAGATTGCTGATATCAGTGTCCATAGGGCTTGGCGACTCAAACCACAAATATGTAGCTGGATCTAGATTGCTAAATCTTGATTTGTAAAACAAATTGTTAGGGCCAGAAAATCCCATTTCATTTTCAATCTTTCTTTTCTTTATGAGATTCTTGTTGGCTTTAAGCTTGTTAGCAGAATCTCTTCTCTTTAAAATTTTCACAAATGTAACACTTGAATGTTGTGGAAGTGTGAGAAAATGTTTCATGCATGTGTATATAAAAAACTGTGAAATGCATTCATGATTGTAAACGGGGGAAAATAAACATAAAAGATAATGGTTTCCCTGTTAGCCATGTCCGACTCTAGGGCATGAAGCTCATCTCCATTTCTTGGCTGAGGGAGGCAGTGTCCTGTGAAGACAATTTCCATGATCATGTCAACAACACTTACTGCAAAACTGTAAAGATGTTCCTACAAGGCATTGTATTTTTAAAAGGTTGAAGGTGATGTACAGGTCTATTGGATAGTTTTTTTCCCTTCATTTTCCCCTTCATTCAGCCTTTCTGGTGAAAATTTGCATAGTTTACAGCTGTAAAAATCATGAGCTTAACAATACATGTTTTTGTCTCTTTTATGCCTCTGCATTTTAATATTTTATTTAGATTTACCATAGTCTTTCAAGTAACACATGTCTATTTTATGGCCACAACTATCTCTATGAAATTTTGAGCATAGAGAAATAAAAGCTGTTACTGTTTCAACTACTTCATTTATTGGCATTGTGTTTTAACATCTTCTAGGGTTCCATTTTTGTTTTGTTTTTTGACTGATTGTTTTTCATATTGAGAGGCAGTCTGACATTCATTCTCTCATTTCACTTTCAGTAAGAAATTCCTTCTTCATTTTCAGCAGAAGTTATTGAAGTTTCTTGAAACAATTCTTCTCCTTCTCCATCTTCTTCTTCCTCTTCCTCTTCTTCTTCCTCCTCCTCATATTCCTACTCCTACTCCAATATATTCTGCTGATATGTTAAATAGTCTGATAATGTTGGGACACTGGTTTTTCTTATTCTGAACATTTAGTTATTCCATACTCCATTCTAACTGTTACTTCCTGGTCATCATATAAGTTGCTCAATAGATGCATGAACAGGTCTGACATTGAATTTACAGAAGCTCAAAGAAGCAGTTAGTGACAAATAATTTTGGTGATCTAATGTCATTTGGATCACTAAGAATCCAAAATAACTGAAAAAAACATTATGGAACCATGTATCCCTCATCCTCTATATGTGCACTTGATTTTTTGTTTCAAAATAAGACCTTGCATTTGTTTGGTTATTTATTTGTTCAATTTTTCTAGCTGCCCACTCAGACATGTCCCCGGGTGATTTACAGTGGTTAAACAGAACAGCCATTTAAAAAATCATAAAAGCAGCCATGCTGGTGACGGTGGGAGAATCTATCACAATTGCTCAAATTCATAAATAAGCTGGGATGATATTCTGGCTCAGTGCCTGAGGAAAGAAACAGGTTTTCAGAGGTTGTTTTTTTTTCTTTTTGGAAGGATAGTAGTGCAGGGGTTCACAGATATTCAGGAGAATGTTAAATTTCATTCTGTTACTTTCAACATTTTTCTCAGGCTTAGTTTTCTTAGCACCCTACCCAATTTTATATCAGCTCCAAATCTGACATGTATTCTACCCATCTCTTTAAATAAGTCATTTACAAAATCATTAGCAGATCATGCCAGATTAATCTTATTGCATTCTTTGACAAAGTGACAAAATTAGTGGACCAGAGGAATGCTGTCAATATAATTTATTTGGACTTCAGTAAGGCATTTGACAAAGTAGACCATAATTACTACTTGATAAAATAGAAACATGTGAGTTAGACAGCATCACCACCAGGTGGATTCATAATTGACTGACCAATCACACTCAACATGTAGTCCACAATGGAACTGCGTCTACATGGAGAGAGGTATGTAATGGTCTCTGTTTTAGGCCCAGTACTGTTCAACATATTCATCAATGATTTGGATGAGGGGATAGATGGGGAACTCATTAAATTTGCAGATGACACCAAGCTAGAAGGAATGGCCAACACTCTGGAAAATAAGCTTAAGATACAGAAGGATCTTGGCAGACTTGAACATTGGATGCTATCTAACAAAATGAAATGCATTGATGAAAAAAGTAAGGTTCTACATTTAGGCTAGAAAAACAAAATGCACAGGTACAGTATATGTGGTACTTTGCTCAATAGTGATGACTGTGAGAGGCATCTTGGAGTCCTAGTGGACAATCATTTAAGTATGAGTCAGCAGTGTGCTATAGTTGCCAAAAAAGCCAATACAGTTCTAGGCTGCATAAACAGAGGGATAGAATCAAGATTATGTGAAGTGTTAATACCACTTTATAATGCCTTGGTAAGGCCACACTTGGAATATTGCATCCAATTTAGGTCATCATGATGTAAAAAATATGTTGAGACTGTAGAAAGAGTACAGAGAAGAGCAGCAAAATGATCTGTCATATTCAAAAACAATTTTCTGGACATACAGTATATATCACGGGTGTCAAACTTGATTACATCACATTACTTCATGTTAAATATTGTGATGTTTTTTTGCTTTTGCAGAGCTGGGGTGGGCGTGACCTGCCTGTGATACATCCGGCCTATGGGCCGCCAGTTTGGCAATCCTGGTACATATAGCACATAGATACACACACATGTGCGTACACACACACACACACATACTCCGTGTGTGCGTGTATGTGTGTGTACACAAATACACGCACACACACACACATATATATATGGTATATGTACATATACCATATATATGGTATGGTATACATACATATAAACACACACATATACACATGTGTTTGTGTAGTGTATCTATATATGTGTGTATGTTTATATATGTGTGTATACATACACATACACACACAGAGTATTTCTCATCTTCACCCATAAATCAAAGTCCTACAAATAGAGCAACCATGCAGTTTTGCACACGTTGGATAGTTGATATGTATGCTCAGAATGATTTCTAAGGTCTTTACCTTTAAATCTTGTCCAGAAATATAACCAAAACTCTCTAGAACAAAACTAAGGAAATCCTGAACTATCAAAACTTGTGAGGCTGACAAACTCAGGAAACAGAAACCACCTGGTTCTAAAAAAAATTTTTTTTCAGTAGGGTAATGTAATGCAATGTAGCAGAATCTTGAAAGCCTACCTAAATAATTCTCCTGCACAACTTATACTTAGTGTAATACATTATTGCTAGTACTAATTAAGGCAGAGTTTTTCTGGATTTCTTTTTCATGCTTTCCCCTCCCTACACTCAAGCATTCCTACAGTAGGGGCTCAAGTGGGGTGTTACTTCCTCTGAGTTCTCAGGATCTGTTTGGTTTTCATTCACACTAGTGGGTAACATGGGGGCATTCAGGGATACTTATGGATGAGAATAGGACCAAAAGGCTTCCTACTATAGATGCACTCCTAATTCTGGAAAGAAAGGACAAAAAAATATTTTGAGTCCTAATCTATTGTATTGTTGTTTGACATATCTTTTGCCAGTGGCAATCACTGGACATAAGTAAAATCAACACAAATTAATATGAACATCGTTCAAAACATTTCTTTTGCAAAATCAATTCAGCTGACATCAGTAAGACAAAATATGAGCTGTTTCTTTATAGATTTATCAAAAAATAAGTTGCTATTGAAATTGTGGGAAACCACAAATGTGCATCTATTATAAATGCTTAAATTTAAAACAATTGAAATTTGATAGTTAAAATTGCAGTTTCTTTGAGGGAAATGTTTAAAAGCAATTTCTGAGTTCTCCTATTTTAAATGGCAAAGTATGCTGACTCTAAAAACATGATGGTGTTTCCAGTGATTGTGCATATTCTTCCAGAAAGGTCAGGTGTATCTGAATCAAGTACATTAATTTGAAATCCTATATTGTGTCTTTTACCTTAGGGTGGGAATTTCAGGAAGGAGGAAAAGTGTTATGTGGGCATAGACCATTTATGTTTTGAGTACTAACTCATAACTATCAAGATAAATTGCTGACTTTTAAAAACAAATCAATCTTATTTTCAATCAAAAATTAAATACCTTAGTATCATTACTAATCAATCATTTGACTATACTTTTATTCATTTATGTTTTACAAGATAATCATAATTTACTTAGTTTATTTTATAACAGTTCATATTATCATCCCGAATCTATCCTAAAATCATTTTATAGATATAATAAGAAAGAAGTACATCTTTATATATTTATTATTTTCTAAAAGTCTACATATTTCATTGCTGTATTTTATTGTCTAACCATTGATAGAAAAGATCCCAAATTTTATAAAATGGTTTATCTTCTTGTTCTCTAATTTCAAATGTCAATCTACTCATTTCAGCACATTCCAATATTTTCTTAATTATTTCCTCCTGTGATGGTATTTTCTCATTTTTCCAGTTTTTAGCAAATACAATCCTAGCTGCTGTTAATACATTTACAATCAGGTATTTCAAGTCTTTACTATATATTTCAGGTAAAATTCCCAATAAAAATATCTCTGGTTTCAAGTCTGTATGTTTTTTTGTCATTTTTTCCAACCACATGTGGATTTTAGTCCAGTATTTTTTAGCATCCGCACAAGTCCACCACATATGGTAATATGAGCCAGGTGTCTGATGACATTTCCAACATTTTTCGTATTTATTCTTGAACATTCTTGCTATTCTTGTCGGGGAAAATGCCACCTGTAAAACATCTTATACAAATTTTCTTTATATGCTGTTGACATTGTCATTTTATAATTTTGAGACCACAATTTTTGCCATTTCTCTAGATCGATCCCATATCCAAAATTCTTCCCCCAAGCAATCATAGTTTCTTTAACTTGTTCTTCTTCTAATTTAATTTCTAATAAATATCCATACAGTTTTTTAATCACCTTTTCATCAGTACCTGTCAAAATCTTATCTAAATCAGTCAATTTATCATAGAAACCTTCCATTTTAGAATCTTTATCATACCTTGAATGTATTTGCGCATATGAAAACCAGTTCATCTTTATACCTTGTTCCTCTAGTTTTGGTAAAGATTTGAGTTCACCCTTTTCATTTAATATTTCACTACATCTTGCTGTCAAATATATCCCCAAGTACTTGATATCTAACTGTTTGTTCCTTTTTGTATATTATAGGATAAGAAAATGCTTCAATAGTTGATAACCAGACTGGAATTTTCAAATAACATTGTCTTTTAATCTTCTCCCAGTTTAACCACAGAGACTCCTGTATATAATGTCTTCTAAAATACCCCTGTGTTTTAGTTCCTTTATATCATAAAAAAGCATGCCACCCCCAAAACAAATCATGTCCTTCTAATGTCAACAATCTAGTATTTCTTAGTGTTATCCATTCCTTAACCCACATCAGATTTGTAGCTTGATAGTACAACTCCCAATTAGGCAAACCAAATCCTCCTCTAATTCTAGCATCTTGCAAAAGTTTTAACTTTATTCTCGCTTTCTTACCTTGCCATATATATTTCAACACAATTTTATTTAAATCTTCAAAGTAATCTTTTCTAAGCCTAATTGGAATTGTTTGAAACAAATATAAAATTCTGGGTAATATATTATATATCCTGATTGTTGAAATTCTCCCTATTAGTGACAGTTGTAAATTTTCCCATTTCGCCGGATTTAGCGCTATCTGCTGTTTAAGTTTGATATAATTATTCTCTTTTAATGTACTACATCTTGCTATCAAATATATCCCCAAGTACTTGATCTTATTCGTGACCTGAATTTTCAATAGGTCTGCCAGTTCTTCCTTTTGTCTTAATAGTATATTCTTCGTCAAGATCTTTGTCTTATCTTTATTTATTTTCAAACCAGTCACCTTTCCATATGTCTCTATCTTTTCTATCAATGTTGATGCTGTTTCTAGAGGGTCTTCTAAGATGAAAACCAGCTCATCTGCAAATGCTTGCAGCTTAAATTCTTCCTTTTTGATTTTCATTCCTTTTATATTCTTTTCATCTCTAATATTTCTATTTAGCACTTCCAAAGTTAACACAAACAACAAAGGTGATAGTGGTCACCCTTGTCTTGTTCCTTTTCTTATATTGATAGAGTCTGTCAGTTCTCCCTCTATCATTACCTTTGCCGTTTCCTTATAGTATATAGCTTCTATTGCTTGAATAAATTTTCTAGCAAAACCCATCTGTTCCAACAGTAATAACATGAATCGCCAATTCACATTATCAAATGCCTTCTGTGCATCTAGAAATATCAGAGCCACTTGTTTTTCAGGATGTGCCTCGTAGTATTCCAAGGTGTCCAAGATTACTCTCATATTGTCTTTAATTTGTCTCTTTGGCAGAAATCCATTTTGATCAGGATGAATAAAATTATTTAAATATTTTTTAAGTCTTTCTGCCAATACTGAAGCAAGATTTTATAATCTGCATTTAGTAGAGAAATAGGTCTATAGTTCTTAATTTGTAATGGATCGGCCTCCTCTTTCTGGAATTTTTGATTGAAAATATGAGATTATATGCAATGTAATTGTAATTGAAGACTACGAAATGGAAGCACAAAACAATTTGTAAACCAACCGGCACACTGTTTGCACACATATGGAAGATAGCTTGATGTTTTTATGTTTTGTTTGTTTATGTTTCTTTTTAAAAAACTAATAAAAATTTAAAACAAAAAACAAAAACAACCAAATCAATCTTTCACTTTAACTACTTGAATAAACTATAAAAAGCCATTTCCAATCTTATTCCTATAATATAATCCTTTTCAAAGGATGTTTTAAATTAGTCATTGATAAATGCATATATCATTTGTAATGGATACGTGAGAAGACAAATGACTGGACAACAAGCAGAATGTGAGCGTAATAGACTATAACAATTATTGCTGCTAGCAGCACTCTTTCGTAGTGCTAGTTTAGTAACTCAGAGTAACAGTCTCCTAGCAACAAGCATTGCACTGTGTCACTAGCTGAGATGTAAAGCTTGCGGAGGAGAATTGGGGAAAAACAGGACAGCTGTTGCAGCTTTTAACACTAGCCATTGAACTTGAAATTTTACCTAAGATACTTTGAAAAGGGAACAAGGTAGAACTCATTTATTTTGAAAATAGCAAGTTTATAATTACTTGCTGCATATCTTAATCCAGAAGTCAGTTGAACGGGTAAATGAATCTATCTCCTTTTAAATAATTAGCAGATGGATGGCATTTTTTTCATTTACAGTACTGGTCTTTAAATAGTGCTTATTTAAACTTATACCTGATTATTTTTTCTAACAATATGTTGAACAACGCTCTTCAGAGTATATGAAGAATCGCTTCAGTCTTGGCTGGGGTGGATGGTGGATAGGAATGGTTCCCTTCTACTCTGCTCCTTACATCTCTGAAGTTTTCTGATTTATAGAACACAAGTTAAAGGAATATAAATATGCTTAATCTGCATCAGATGCAGGTGAGGGTGAGGAGTATGCTTAGGATGGCAAAGTGAATTCTTTATGTCTTTGGGAGCATTGCTTTACAACTGTCCTAATCCCATGGTTTTAAATCCCTCTTTGAATGCAAGCAAAAGACATTTCACATTTCCTTAAGTAATGATAGGGAATCAAATGGTGAGGTTGAGGGTTTAAGTACAGTACATGATGGAATCTGTACATTCCATGCCTTTTTTCTGTTCTTATGACTGCCCTGCATAACATGTAAAGATTTACAGAGCCAGATAGCAATGCAGCAATGACAGTCTGTTTCATACTTCAGTACATATAGGTTTGCTTCATTTTATGCTTCATGCAAATTTGCTATTACTCAATTGATTCTTGTCATGTAAGAATTCATTTTATGTGGGGAAAGAATTGCTAATATGTGATCTGTGCCAGCATAGTCAATTTGTGCCAAAGATGCTGCAGAAACTACTGGAACATTCCTCCCCGCCCCCACCCCCCACCCAAAAGCTCTTTCTGCCTTCACCTGCATATTTTTATCAGGTTGGTGGGGAAAGGTTTCATTGGATGCATCGGTTGCCAGATTTGGTTTCATTGTGTTTTTTGTTTTCAGTGTTGTTGGGAGTCAGCCAGAGTTATGTTTTTAAGATGGGCAGAATCTATGTCAAATAAATAACATAGTGTAGTTGTTCTATCTGTGTTTGTCATGTCCTTCCCTTGTACACAATTGTGATTATTATTTCTAGAAGGTCAAAATAGTTATTAACATTTTGTCCAACTGTTTATCCAAAAGGGAAAAGACCTCTAGCACTAGAAATACAGGTGGATTTATTATATCACATTGAAGCTGGTGAATGATCCTTAGTACATGAATCCTACCTTTTGATTTGGGCAAATCTATGTGTGCACAATAACAAAGAATGCTAATAAAATCTGTTGCACTAGGATTCATTCTATCTCTATTTGCTATGTTAACCATGTGCATTAGAAATCCAGCTGTAGAAAATGTTTTTATTGTATGTGAAACAAGGAAGGAAATATTTTTGAGTAACGTAGTGTTTAAGAAAATGTGTCTAAAAAGTTATGAGAGGTGCCAAAGTTTAATACCATACTGCACAATCTCCTTCTCCTCCCCACTCCTGTATGCACTCTTTCATGACCTATATAACAATTCTTCCTTCCCTTCTTTCTCACCACAAACCTGTGAAGAAGGTTAATCTTTAAGAAAGTGATTGACTCAAAATCATCTGGTGAGTTTCTAAGGCTAAGAATGGACTTAAACCTTTGTCTCACTGATCCTAGTCTAATATCTTAAGCACTACAGCACGCTAGTACACTGATTCAGAAGAAATAATAGAAACATATTTGTCACATTGTTCATAGTAAAGCAATTTTTTTTAAAAAAATCCTGAAACACGACTGGAATTTTTATCAATGAATTTTTGAAGCTTAGTCAGCAGTACAGCCATGCATTTTATCCAGAAACAAAATATTTGGTTATAGGCAATATTTTTCAAACAAAATATTTGGTTATATCCAATATTTATCAAACACACAATTCTAATAGTTCACATGTGTTGCTTTTATTTAATAAATTTCTCTTCAATAAAAATAATCAAAGGATTAATCTCCCAGCATTTTTCATAAAAACTCATATGTAAAGAATTTATTTAATGGTAAATATGTAGATGTTTGTAGTAGACATGTATAATTTTTAAAAAATTACTAGATGTTTAATCTAGTTTATTTATTGCATGATCCTTGAAATACATTTCATTAAATCCAAAGGAGTATTCTCTGGTAAACAGTTTTTTAATCCAGCATTTAAAAGAAATAGGAGTTAGCCAAAAACAGCTAAGTTCATTAACATTTGTTAAGTGATAATACTTTACAGCTACTAGGATTGATTTTTAAAAAGGTTACAAAGTGTCTGTTGTTTTGTTTTGACGTGAATATGCTAGCTGGTGTAAATGACATTAGAAAGAGATTTTTATTTATATTCTTAATTTTTTTTTCAAAAAAAAAAAAAGTATGTGTTTCCGTTTGTATTTTACAGAATAGTTGTAGAACATAAGGAACTTCAGGGCTGTTTATGCTCTATTGCTGCCACTTGATAAGCCAGCAGGGCAAAGGATAGAAGATTTTGAGACTTTGGTTCTAGGCCACTCTTTCTGCCTTCTCTAATCACACATTATTCCTTTTTCCATCATGTGTAAATTGAGAGTAATTAATTATTCTTCTGAGAATAGAAAGGTTACAAAAGGAGACTCTGAGAAGAACATCAGGTTTTTTTGAAGAAATACGACTGCTAAATTCTAAGTTGCTGCAGATGACTGATAGCAATTGCTGTTGCCCAAAATCTGTTTTAGGAGGCTAAGGAATTGAGTGAGCCTAACTCAAGTCCTTATAGGCTGGAAACGCTAAGCATCCTCTGATCAGTGTTTTTCAACCTCGGGAACTTTAAAATGTGTGGACTCTAATTCCCAGAATTTATTACCAATGATAACAACCTCACAGTGCTGCATTTACCATATTATGGTAAAGGCTGAAAAGCACCAAAGACATTACAATTATTAGATTGCAATTATTCAGTATTTAATAACATTGAATTGATAACTTTGTACTTCCTGATCTCTGATTTGGAATTATTAGTGGGCTGTCTCCATCTGTCAATCCATCCATCCATCCACCCACCCACCCACCTATCTACCTACCATATTTTCCCCCAAATATGACCCACTCTGAAAAGAAGCCCTATCACATTTTTTTTAATGCATGCAGTAAAATTAAGCCCGAATCCCAAAATAAGTCCTAATTAAGGCCCTGCTCACCCTGGAGGGGAGGGGGGGTGGCACAAGGCAGAGGGGTGGAGCTGCTTACTTACTAGACCTTGCACACCCCAACCACCTGCCTCAATTTGCAGGCTCACTTCTTCTGTGGCTGCTTGCTGCCATTCGCATGCATTGCCCCAGGCCTCCATTTCACTGTCAGAGCCTTCTGGAAAGCCCTCTTCAGCTGAGAACTCACTGTTTCCTTAACCTCTACACTGAACTGGTTCCCTATAATGTTTTCTACATATTACAAATTCTGTCATTTCCACCAAAGGCATAGAGAGTTCTGTATCTTTTTAAAAAAATAGGTTTTATTGCAGTTTTCAAAAAATACAAATCTTATTTATATTCATTACAGCATTTTGGCATCGACAAATACATATATCTTATATACCTTGTTATATACACATCTACACTGATACTCTCTTGTTTTATTGGCATCTTAATTACTGTAGTTCATTAAACTCATTTTCCCAAAGCCTATATTATGCAGAAATGTGACCTTAGAAATAACCTTCGTTATTTCTTTAGTTAACAAACCTTTTCTTAATAACCTAAGAAAAGGTTTGTTAACTAAAATCAAATTGTTGTGTGGCCAACTAAGTATTTTAAGGCATCTGCCTGATGCTGCTATATGTCATTTATTGTTCCTTTTCTTCTCACATGTTGGAATATATTATAGCTAGTTCATCTATAGGGATCAGAGCAGAAGAGGAGCATAGATTTCCGTGCCTCTGTTAAAGTTTGTAGCTCATCAGGGCAGAATTACAAAATCACATTTTCAACATGAACAAACCATAAATCTTCCTCTGAAGGGGGAATATACTGTCTTGCAGATAGCACATCCTTTATAAAGAAAAGAAATTTCATACACTGCACTGAAAGGTATGATCTCCATGTACTGGGATACAAATATTTATGCTTATATGCCCTTCTCAGAATAGCACAGGATCTTGAATGATTTGGGTCCTGTGGGCATAAATGGTTACTTGAATATACATTGATGTGACAGGCTTGGGATCATATTATAAAAAAGGGAGAAAGAAGGATTAAAAATTCAAGATTATCCAGCGATTGCTGTAACACAAGAAGGAAGCCACCCACATATTTTACTGCCAAAGCAGAACAGTAGACCTAGGTATACTATACCTAAATGCAGCTACTTTGGCACCTGAGGCAGAACACTATATTCTGCTTTGCTCTCTCCTCTTTTCCTCCCAACTAATGAATACTGTAATAAATTTTCTTCTTGGTTTTGGTGCTGCTCAGATACATAGAGAGAAGCTATTGGGATGATTGCCAAGAACTGTTTTCCATGGCCCCAGAAACCAACACCAGAAATAACAAGAATAAATTGTAGGTACCTAGATTTCATTTAAATGTAAGAAAAAAGTTCCTGACACTAAGACTTTTAAAAGAAGCTGAACAGCTGTCTCTTATGCATGATTTAATTGGTTTTCTTTTCTTTATTTTTACATTTTCTATTTTTATTGATTTAATTGGTTTTCATGCACATTTCAAAAAGTTAAATTGAACCTTATGGTTCTTTCCGATTTCTGTGATTCCATTATGTTTTTAAATGTACCTGGTTGAAAACTTCTGATAAAAAAAACACCTATGAATTTGTTCTTGTGTGTTATTAGTGAATTGTGTTTTATTAGTTCATTGTGGATTATATATAATCAGAGTTATTAATGATTAAGGGTTATTTATATGTATATATACTTGAATAGAGTATGTAACTAATATAAACTCACTGATTATATGGTAAACAGCTAGCTATTTCATTAACCTTATTGTTAAAAGCCATATTGGTTTTAAGGCCTATCTGAAAGGTTGAAAAGCAGTGGATGCAATGAAGAGAGTTTTTCTGCCTCCATTATATTCATATAGAATAGGTTGCTAGTGCTTTTCTGTGTTGCATTGCATGTCTTGTATCAAGTATTTGTATTGTGAAGTATAGCTAGAATAGCTGGATTGTCTTTATGAGCAATTTTCATCATTCTTTGCAGATAATTTGATTGGATTTTCTGAGATTGGAAGTCCAATATATGAACATATTATAGAGAAATAACCTTGGCTGTCTCCCAATTGTCCTGTTTATGTGCATTTTTTTCACTTTATATACCTTGAAGACATTAATAGGATATGTGGAAAGATCAGAGCTATTGCTACCTTGCTGCTTAATTTTTGCCATCCAGGATGATTTAATTGGCTAAATTGGGACTGGACCTATGCTTAAAGAGTGATCAGAGTTTCCTTGAGTACGGGAAGTGTTTTTACTCACTTTAAATGAGGCAGTAAAAAAGCACTATATCTTGAAACTAGTCACGAATTTTCAATTCTTTGAAAAGTAATTGAGAAAGTCTTACAGTTCCAGGTATTTTGTATGAAACTAGTTGTCTAGACTAATTTCAACTGAGATTCAGTACCAAAATTACTTTGGTTGTTTGTTTTTTGTTTTGTTTTGGAAAATTTGAGTTAGAAATTAGATCAGGAAATGCCACCTGATAATTATCCTGGATTTCTTGGTTGCTTTCAGTATCATTGACTGTAGCATTCTTCTTGGCTATCTTATGGTTCTAATCCCCAGTTGGAATGTATTCAAAGGGCAGTGCTGAGAAACTGCTCTTAAACCCTCTTTTTTTTTTAATTGGGGCAAGAAGTATGAGATTTTGCTTAGAAATAGATAGGCAGCTAGGATTGTTGCTATATTTTATTTATTTAATTTATACGGCCGCCTATTTTCCCATGGTGACTCAAGGCAGCTTACACAATGTAAAACCATATTTAAAACAAAAAAATAAAAATAAAAAACAATAAAAACTAACAAAAAGAATCAAATAAATTAGTAACGTACAATAGAACAAAATTTGGAAAAAATTTAAAAAAATACTCTGTATATAGAGTACTGTGTACTCCAGAGGTCTCCAAATTTGGCAACTTTAAGACTTCTGGGAGTTGAAGTCCAACAGTCTTAAAGTTGCCAGGTTTGGGGACCCCTGATGTATTCTATATATATCATTGCTATATAAATGTTTGTTAATACACAAATTAATGTAAAAATCCTTTTTGATTGGCCTTACCTCTCCCTGTAAGCCTGAGTGATCAGTTCTGATCCAGAGTATCATTAGGCAGGAATATTGGATAACCCAAACATGATATCTGCCTCTTCAGCAGTACTTGTTTTTTGATATTCTGTATTAATATTTATATAGCAGAGAAGACCTTATTTCAGCACATGGTGAATTACTTTGAAAGGAGGAACTTCAGTGGTGGACCCAGAGCCTTATATGTTTTGCTTGGTGGTGGTCACTTTAGCTGTCTCTGGGATTCATCCATCTATAAACGGCATGCCTTTCTCCTAGAGAATTAAGTGTTCCCTATTATCTCCTTCTTGGAAGCCTAGAGTCTTCCTATCGCTTCTGATTTTAACTTATCCATCTGACTCCAATTCTCCATATGGTTACTTTTCTGCCACTTGCAATTGTTTTCTCTTCATCCTCTCTTCATCTTCTAAAATGCTTGCGCTACTTTTAAAATGTACTTGAAATAATCAAATCAAATGGCTGCATAAACACTAATAAGCAATGCATATATGAATCATCTCAGTTTAATGTTTTGGTATGAATTATTTCAGTTTAATATTTTGGTGCAGGTCTTTTGAGATCCTTCTAGAGATGGGTTGCTGAGTTCTGTAGTAATTGAAGTTTCTGGTTTAGACATACAGGCAGCCTTGTGGAAAATACATTATAGAGTCAGGTCTAGAAATCAGCAAAGCACTTGTCACTACTTTAAAGTCTTTTTTTCCGAGAAAACACCTACAGTAATTGGCATATTATGTGCAAAGAATAAAGGATTCTCCTGGTCATTGCCAGAATGGAAAATGAGAGGGATAGAAAGAGAGGGAGGGAGAGGAGGAGGAGGAGGAGGAAGAGGAGGAGTAAACTTGGTATTTGTTAAGTTTGGGTAATGAGAGGCTGGACCAGAGCATGAGTGCAACAAATACTTTATTGTAATAATAAAGGACTGACGTGCTAGCCAAGCCTGGAACTGGCTCGCAACGATCAGCGACTGGTTGGACCCCGCAGCCTGCTTTTATAGCTGGCTGCTGGGGAGAACCAACCAATGAACGTGGGGGCAGCCGCCCCCGCAACGCGAACGGACCTGAGTGGGAACTCCTTAGAGTTCCAGGGACATAACATCCCTTTCCCCCAGATGCGAACACGCATAGTCTTTGAGGTAGGCAGGAGGTTTATGCTGGCGCCCAGAACGGCGCAACTCGGGTTGGTTGTCTGTCAGTTCAGAGTCTGTAGGGGAAGGCAGGATCGGTAGGGAGTCACGAACGCGTCCCTCGGTTCGGGTTGGCTCGGGACTCGTAGGGCTGGTCACTGGGGACGTGCTTCCGTTGACTGGTTCGGACTGGTCAGCCATCTGGACGCCGCTGTCCGTGTTCTGATTCCCTGGATCGGCTGCTGGTGTAATCTGGTCACCGGAATTGGTGCTGATGTGGGGTTGATGTTGTGGCCTTGCCCCGGTCTGTAATTCAGATTCACTGCTGACGAGGGTGTTGTGACGCCTTCGCAGCTGGTCTAGGTGTCTTCTCCAGACTCGGCCATCCTCCAGTCTGACCCGATATGACCTGGGTCCGGTGAGGGCCACGATCTCGCCCGGGATCCACAATGGGTCTCCAGCGAAGTTCCTCGCGAATACGGGTTCCTGTAAGACAAAATGCCTAACCCCCGATGTGGAAGCGAGGGGAGAGTCAGGGCAGTAATGTGGGTGAAGCCTGTCCAATACAGTCCGCAGGCGTCTGCCCATCAGGAGCTCAGCTGGGGACTTATTAGTGACTGTGCACGGAGTTGAGTGCTGGCTCATCAGGAAACGGGAGAGTTTATGGTGCCAGTCATCCTTGCTGAACCTAGCTAGAGCTTCTTTAGTGGTCCTAACGGCTCTTTCAGCCAATCCGTTACTGGCAGGATGAAATGGGGCCGTGAAGATGTGGCGGATGCCCAGGTTGGCAGCGAAACGGCTGAACTCGGCTGATGCGAATTGGGGGCCATTGTCGGAAACAATGGAGTCTGGAAGCCCGTGTGTTACAAACAGGCGAGTTAATACCTTGGTAATCGCTAGTGTGGTGGTTGTGGATAGTTGTGCCACGTCAATCCACTTAGAGTAGGAGTCCACGACCACCAGGAACATTTTTCCGTGCAATGGGCCGGCTAGGTCGATGTGAATTCTGGACCACGGAGCGCTGGCGCTTTCCCACTTAGTGGGGGTGGTAATTGGGGGGGGCTGGACGGGATTCCTGGCAGGGATGGCAGGAGCTTACCCATCTGATGATGTCCTCGTCGAGGCCCGGCCACCATACGTAGCTGCGTGCTAATGCCTTCATTCTGACGATGCCAGGGTGCCCCTCGTGCAACGCCTCCAGAACTCTGGTACGCAGTGAGGTCGGGATGACCACTCGAGTGCCCCACAGCAAACAGCCCTGCAAACTGGATAATTCCTGCAGGCGGGTCTTGAAAGGTGTAAATTTGTTCTCCACATCACCGCCCGGCCACCCCCTCCTCACCCAGTCTAGCACCTGGGCGATAGTTGAGTCAGTCTTGGATTTGGCCGCAATGTCAAGGGCAGTGATGGGGAGGTCCAATTGGGTGACCTCAAAGATAGCATGGACCGGAGCAGGGTCTACAGCTGGAGCCGGCAGGGGGCAGCGGCTGAGGGCGTCTGCGTGGGACAATGTTTTACCTGGGCGGTGTATGAGTCTATACGAGTATGCCGCTAGGAAAAGGGTCCATCTCGTCATTCGAGGAGACAGGACTTGAGGGGTCTGTTTGTCCCCCGCTAGTAGACCCAGGAGAGGCTTATGATCTGTGACCAGCTCGAAAAAGTGGCCAAAGAGAAATTCGTGAAATTTCTTCACTGCTGCGACAGCTGCTAGAGCTTCCTTATCGATCTGGCTATAATTGCGCTCTGTGGCAGAGAGCGTCCTGGAGAAAAAAGCGATGGGGGCCTCGGAGCCATTGGGGAGCCTGTGGCTTAACACTGCCCCAATTCCAAAAGGGGATGCGTCTGCTGCTAGCACTAATGGAAGGTTGGGGTCGAACTGGATAAGGACCGCCTCTGACGTGAGTAGTGATTTGATGGCGCGAAAAGCGGAGTCTTCTTTGTGACCCCAGTGCCAAGGCGATTTTTTATCCAATAGTCTGTGCAGGGGTTCTGCCACTGATGCTTTATGGGGCAGGAAGGACGCGTAAAAGTTTAATAGCCCCAAGAAGGCCTGCAGTTCAGTTTTGGAGGTTGGAGTGGGTGCCTCGTGAATTGCCTTAACCTTGGATTCCAGGGGGTGAATGCCTGAGGCGTCAATTTTATAACCCAGAAAGTCCACCTGTCTAGTGGCAATGGCACATTTTTCTCTTTTTAATTTGAGGCCATGCTGTCTGAACCTCTCTAACACCGCTCAAACTCTCTGGAAGAGTTGGGGTCTGTCCCTGGCCGAGACTAAGATGTCGTCGAAGTAGGGTACTACACCAGGGAGGCCCTGCAAAATCCGCTCCATGAGGGATTGAAAGATGCCTGGGGCAACACTTACGCCAAATTGGAGACGCTTACACTGGAAAGCACCCCTGTGGGTGACAATGGTCTGGAGTTCCGCTGTTTGGTTGTCAACAGGGAACTGTTGATATGCTTGAGACATGTCCAATTTGGCAAAAATGCTGCCAGGTTCAAAAGTGTGTAATAAATGCTGAATGACGGGCACTGGGTAAGCGCTAACTTGTAAAAATTTATTAATTGTGGTCTTGTAGTCCGAGCAAATTCTCAGGCTACCGTCTTTTTTGAGGGGTGTGACAATGGGCGTCTCCCATTTGGCGAAATCTGTTGGCTCAATGACCCCTTGTTTTAATAATTTATCCAATTCCGCATCTAATTTAGGCCGAATAGCGAATGGGACTCTACGCGGTTTTAGCCTGATTGGAACTGCCTGGGGGTCGACTGAGAATGAGATAGGGGTACCGTTATAACACCCCAGCTCATCGCTGAATACATCTGAGTAATCAGCGAATAAGGAGTCAGTGTCAGAGGTTGAGACAGCATGGACTCCTGTTAACCCTAGGCCGAGATGGGGAAACCAATCAAGCCCCAAGAGTGTGGGAAGGTTGCCGTTAACTACCACTAGAGGTAGGTGACCTTTGAAAGCTTTAAAATTGACAAGGAACTTGCCTCTGCCGATTACAGGAATGTCCTTCCCCTGGTAGTCCTTCAGGCTAAACTGGCACTTCTGGAGCCGGCTTCTTGATAGGCTGGGCTGTAGCCTCTTGAGGGTGCTCCACGAGATAATTGAGAGCGCTGACCCTGTGTCAACCTCCATGCGACAAGGTTTACCTTCTAACAAAACGGAGAGAGAGATTTTACTAACGGTATGGCAAGTGTGCTTGGCATGGTGGTGAGTGCGACAGTTCAATACTTGCCTCTGAGGTCCCGAATGTGAGAAGGAAGGGTGCCTTTGTGCCGAGTTGTGAGAGGCTTGACAGACTCTCGCGATGTGCCCCTTTTTGTGGCAGATGTTGCAGGTGGCTCGTTTGAATTTGCAGGTGGCCCTCGGATGAGATCCACCACAGGATAGGCACAGAGTGATGTGCTTGGGTGGACTGATGCTTTCTTGCTTGGCTCCTACCTGCGGATGCCTGGCGTTGGTGAGGCGGTGGATGTCGTTTTCATCACTGGGGCCTTCCTCTATGACCACCTCCTCGGAGTGGACTGGAACTGTCGTTAGCTTGGAAGTTGGACCATGGATTTCGGTGGCTGAGTGTGCTGCCAGTTCTGCTGCCAGGGCCTCCTCGACGGCTTGTGCGAGGTTGAGGTCCTTCTTAGCGAGTAGGCGCCTTTGGAGGTGGAGATCCTTGACTCTGCAGACTAGCTGATCGAGGAGCATATCCTCCAGGTAGGTTCCAAACCCACAATGGAGTGCTGCGGTCCTGAGGGTGGCCATGTACTGGTTGATGGTCTCTTTGTCTGATTGTTTCCTCATACGGAAGGTGAATCGCCTGGCAATCTGTGAAGGTCTGGGAGAATAGTGGTTAGTAAGGATTTCTAACAGTTCAGACCATGGAACGTTTTTTAACTCACGTGGAGCCACGAGTGCTGTGGCAGTGTCAAAGACGATGGCTCCACAGTAGATCAGGAAATATGATTTTTTCCGGTGCTCCCCTGCATCAGCCAGCCCAATTGCGTCGATGTAATGGTTAAAGCGGTTCTTGTATGACTCCCACTTCTCCTCATCCGGCTTGAACGCTGGGAAGACTGGATTGGAATTCATAGTGAGGGAATCGGTTGTACAATCTGTTGGAAAAAATCTCTCTGGGGCAGCAGCAGAAGGTTTCTAGTGCCTGTGGCAGGCAAGTGATTTCAGCTCTGGAGAGGCTTTTTCACAATCCTCTCTCTCTCTCTGGGCTAAACACGAGGTTAGGCTGCCGGCCGTTGGCAGCGTTTTGAAATTCGCGCCTGCGTGGGCATCAGTGACTTGACTTACAGCACCGCGCTGTATTTTTTAGGGCAGAAATTCAAATGACAGCCATTTGAATTTCGCGCCTAAAGAAACGAGCGGCTGCGGCTCGCAGCGCTTCACTTTTCCTGTAGCTAAGCTAACAAGCGGCTACAGACGCTTCTCACTTTCATTGCTTGCTGACCGCTTTCTCTGGCTGCGGATCAGCGTTCGCTCTCGTTGCTTGCTGACCGCTTTCTCTGGCGGCGGATCAGCGTTCGCTCTCGTTGCTTGCTGACCGCTCTCTCTGGCTGCGGATCAGCGTTGCTCTTATCGCCTGCCGATCGTTCTCTCTGGCTACGGATCGGCGGCTAGTGATTCAGCGGTTGCACTGTGCTTCTGGTAGCCATCCCACCTTCGTCGCCAGTGTTAAGTTTGGGTAATGAGAGGCTGGACCAGAGCATGAGTGCAACAAATACTTTATTGTAATAATAAAGGACTGACGTGCTAGCCAAGCCTGGAACTGGCTCGCAACGATCAGCGACTGGTTGGACCCCGCAGCCTGCTTTTATAGCTGGCTGCTGGGGAGAACCAACCAATGAACGTGGGGGCAGCCGCCCCCGCAACGCGAACGGACCTGAGTGGGAACTCCTTAGAGTTCCAGGGACATAACAGTATTAACTCCTGTCTTCAACAGGAAGTTCTTCCATTTCCCTGAAACTGTGACTGCTTCATTTTAGAATCCCTGCATCCTGACTGGTTTAGGTTTTAATGAATTTTCATTTCTCCAACTTCAAGCAAGATTTATGGAAACCCCAGTACTTCATATCTATATTTCTGATCCAGAGTTTCAGTACAATGAAAACCTTCAAGAGGTCAAGAAACTAACAGAAACATATTTTTACTGTCAATTTCCAACTATCAGACTATAACTCTTTAAATTTACAACCAGCTTGAAATGGGTCAGAATAATCTGCTTCCTCCAGAATTTCTTTCAGAAAATCATGCTCCCGTTGGTTATTTTATTTCACTTTAACATTTAAAACTGCCCATCTCCTAGAGAGCTAATGCAGTACTCCATTAGATTAGATTTAGATTAGAATTAGAATTATGTTACAACAGCATTTATACAACAACTCACGTTCATTCCTCCCTTTTTCATCTCTCACCCAGGCAGTGACAGCACTGAGAGAAATCTTTCCATGCCAAAATTCTTTCAGATCAAATTCGACCCAGTAGTATTTTTGGACAGATTATCCCCATAACATGCTACCAAATATAACTTGAAAAAAAATCCAGCCAAATTGGAATATTCTTTATCTCTTTGGTACCATCTAATGGCAGACCAATTTTATTACATTCTTTAACAAAGCGACAAAATTAGTGGACCAGAAAAATGCTGTGGATATAATTTACTTGGACTACAGTAAGATATTTGATAAAGTGGATCACAAGTTACTACTTGACAATATAGAAAAATATGGATTAGACAGAATCACTACCAGATAGATTTGTAACTGACTGACAAACTACACTCAACGTTTAGTCCTTAATGGAACTGCATCTACATAGAGGGAAGTATGCAGTTGGGTACCCCAAGGCTCTGTCTTAGGTCCAGTACTCTTCAATATCTTCGTCAGTGGTTTAGATGAGGGGATAGATTTCATCAAATTTGCAAACACCAAGAAGGATCTTGATAGACTTTAACACTGGGCCCTGTCCAACAAAATATTATTCAATGGTGAGAAAAAAACAACGTTCTACTTTTAGGAAAGAAAAAGCAAATGCAATAGGTATAGAATAGGTAGTATCTGACTCAATAGTAGTAACCGCTAGAGGAATCTTGGAATCCTAGTGACAATCATTTAAATATGAGCCAGTAGTGCAATATCACTTTATAATGCTTTGGTAAGACCACACTTGAAATATTGCATCCAGTTTTGGTTGTCACAATATAAAAAAGATATTGAGACTCTAGAAAGAGTGCAGAAAAGAGTACTAAGATTATTAGGGAACTGGAGGCTAAAACGTATGAAGAACAGTTGCAGGAATTAGGTATGTCTAGTTTAATAAAAAGAAGAGGTGATATTATAGCAGTGTTACAATATCTAAGGGGTTGCCACAAAGAAGAGGGTATCAGCCTACTTTCCAAAGCATCTGAAGGCAAGACAAGAAGGAATGGATAGAGACTAATCACGTAGAAAAGCACTAAGGAGAAATTTCCTGACTGTGAGAACAATTAACCAGTGGCATGACTTGCCACCAAAACTTGTGGATGCTCCAACACTGGAAGTTTTTAAGAAGAGATTGGACATCCATTTGTTTGAAATAGTATAGAGTCTCCTGCTTAAACAGGGGGTTGGACTCCAAGTTCTCTCCCAACTCTTATTCTGTTCTGTTCTAATGGTTACACACATTTTTGTAGGCAGACCTGATAGATATTCATCTGTTTCTAGAGACAAACCCAAACTTAATTATGGTAGTTTATTTCTGTTAATGGTGTGGCATTGCAATTAATGGAACACCTCCCTAAACAGAAGTTCAAGATCTAGACTAGTTCTTGCTACCTGGCTCCCTTTATTATATCAGGTAAACTAGCTGGTAATTACTTTCCAAATGCATGCATTGAATATTACCTTTTAAAGCCTTAAACTGCTTTGATTATTTGTTTATTCCCATGTATTCCTGGCCAAGGCTGATGATACCTCTAGTTTATGATACTTCTTTCTGAGCTGCTTTTGGTGGCCACATACAAGAATGTCTTCTCGTTAGTGATACATGTAAATCAAGTTTTTGGCCAAATCAGGTTTTTTCCCCTAATCTTTCTTTTTAAATAGTGTTTGTTTAATTACACTTTAGCTGATATATATTAGTCTTGGTTCTTTGTTGTTTTATTTTTATTTATGTTAGCTTTGCCTTTTATGTTTTTTTAGGTACCATTTCCATTGCAAGTAAGTCAGAACTTTTCTTTTACAAAGAAACTGGCAATTCCGAACATTCTGTCAAGGATCTTCACTTGACAAAACTAAAAATGCAAATTGGAACTTGCAAATAAAGGCCCCTGATGTCTGAGAAGGTATTAAAAGTAATTACTCTTTAAAAGGGTCAATAGGTTATTTGAGAATTACAGACAGCTCCATTTTGTTTTCAGAGCTTGGTGAATTAATAAAGATAGATTTATAGTTAAGGGGAAATTTTAGTGTAGAAAAGAAGGGAAGACTTTTTCAAATAAAGATCTTGCCTCAAAAGTTAGACGATACACTAAAAACATTTTCAAAAGTTTTTTTGGGGAAAAAAAACTGTTTCCAAATATCCATGATTATGTTAGTAGGCATTATGTACTATCTTTCAATTATTAAGAGAAACATTCATATATGTGTCTGAGTGTACATAGTAGGGTGAAATTCTTTAAGAAAATGCAGGGCAAATAGACATTTTGATCGATTATTTTCCTGAAATCACATGCAACATATGGCTAGAAATGTTAGTAAAACAAAAATCCACTGCCATTGGTGTTTTTTTTTTTAAATTTGTAATTGTATAGGAAGATGCTTTTCTGGGGTGGAATACAGCTAAGGAGGAAGGGAATTCACCATGCAGAGATACTCTTCTCAGACTGTTCCCTTATTTAAAAGACTTTAAAAGTTAGAGGTCAAAGTTATCTGTGGTGCAGTTAAGGATAATAATAACATCTATTCTACCTGCAATTCCCCCCCCCCCCACTCTCCAATTTCTAACAGTTTTGCTCACTTCCATTCTCTTTTTTTTCTGACATCCTCTTGTTCCTTTCAGTCAGCAGAAATAGGACTAATAGTTCTGACCAGAGGTTTGAAGTGATCTCTAGCAGAGGCTTCTAAAATTAGATAGCAGCCACATCAAATTAGGGCCACCCTTGCTTAAAATCCTACAGGGTAGGTATGAACTTTAATATCAATGAAGAGCCTCCAGACTTTATTCTCTGCAGCAATCTACCTCAATTCTTCTGCTGGGAACTCTTTCTTTACCTGCCCTCTACTTCCTGCACCTGGTAGAGTGATCAGAGATGTAATTCAGACACAAAGCACGGCTAGGCATGTGAGATGTCATGGTTTTCTAGCCCTAATGTCCAAAAATACTAACTGAAGGTGAATAGTGAGGCAAAACTATTGCCATTTAGAATTGATGCATTGTGTGGAACAGAATTAGATCTGAAGCTAAAGAAAATATCTTTCTTTGATGTTGGGAATAATTTAAAATGATAATAAACATAGTACCAAGATTACGAATTATATTTGCTATGTTTTATTAAAGGGAGAAGAAAGAATCCTTTTGCAATCTTTTGCATTTTGTTTGGCATTATTGTTGCCCCCTTTTGCAAAACATTCTCTCACTTGTATTCAGATTCTGTTTTATTTACAATAAAACTATCACACAGTTGCAACTAATTCCTTAGATAAGATTAGCAGGATATATTTAAATGTATACATTTGCAATTATTTAAGCTGCACACTATACACTAAATCCTGCTCCCTAAATAAATAAACAATATTTTGCAAAGACATCATTGGAACTTAATCTTTGTTCAAATAGTAAACAATACTATTAAGTAGAATGTATTTTTTATTTTTATTTTATTTATTTTGTCAAGCAACTATAAGATAACAGGTATAAGTATAAACATATTTATGAATCCATGAAATGGATACATATAAGAAAAATAAAAAAAACAATAGGACAGGGACAGTAGGCACATTGGTGCGCTTATGCACGCTGCCTACAGACCTCTTAGGAAAGGGGTGAGGTCAATAGTAGAAAGTCTAAGGTTAAAGTTTTTGGGGTTTGGGTGTCCAGAGATACCGTAAGATTTTAGTTTTAGGAGTAGTTAGTCATGTACCACTGAATCAAAGGCTTTACAGAAGTCTATGTCGATTGTGTCTATTGCTTTGCCCTGATCGAGTTGTGTAGTCCATATGTTTTTGCAGTGTAAGAGTTGCAGATTACAGGATAGTTTTTTTCCTGAAAGCAAATTGTTTATTAGAGAGTAGGTTGTTTGTTTCTAAGTGGAGGATGATGGATTGGTTAATAATTGATTCCATGACTTTACAGGTGACGCAGCATAAAGAGATTGGTGTGTAATTTTCAACTAGGCTGGGGTGTCCCTTTTTGAAGATGGGGATGTCCGTGGCTTGTGACCATAGTTTTGGCAAGGAGCTGGTCCTGAAAGATTTTTGAAAGATTATGCTTAGAGGTTCGGCTATGGCAGTGGATAGCTTTTTTAAGAAGTAAGCACATATTCCGTCCAGTCCAATAGATAGAGATGGTTTTAGATTGCATAGTGCTTTTTCAACATTGTCTTCTGTAAAATCAATATGTATTAGATCATTGTAGTTTTCTGTGGTTCGACTAGGAAATACTGGGCATGATCCATTTCTATTTACAAATACTGAGCCAAAGAATGAGTTAAAAAAGGTTGGCTTTAATGGTGTCATCGTTGCAGTCTTTACCATTAGGTCCTTTCAGGGGTGGGATGGACCTTGAGTCTTTTAGTTTGTTGTTTACAAAATTGTAGAAAGCGCGGGTGGAATTGGTGCGTAGAAGGTTTTCCTCTTGTTTAATGTTTAATTGCTGCATTCAGTTTTTATTTGGTGGCATAAATTTTTATATCGGCTTTTGAAGTTGGCAACGTGACCAGATTTGTTTTTCCGCCAAAGTGATTTCTTTTTGGATTGAAGTTTCCTTATTGCTATGGGTAATTTGTTTTTTTCTGGTTTTGGGAGTTGTTATTGGTACATATAGTTTGATGACTCTTTTGACTTCAAGTAAAAATATGTTGTAATGGTCTTCAACAGTATTGCATCCAGTGAATAGAAATTGCCAATCAAGAGATGAGAGATCATTGTCTATAAGATCATAGTTGCCTTTTTGAAGTTATAATTGGGGATCCCCATCATGATGATTTTTGTGTGATGTATGTTGAGATAAAAGTCAGTCATGTTGTGGTCACTGTTGGAAAAGGTTCTTTAATTTGTATTCTGTAAATTGAACTCAAACTCTTGCAGAAGATGAGATTGAGGCAGTTGTGAAGTCTAGTATTGTTCGTTACTAGTTGTTCAATCCCAGATTTGTTACAGCATTGTAGAAGGTTGCATGTATGGGTTCAGTTTTACATTCGTTTAGGGTCCAGTTAATATGAGGTAGATTGAAGTCACCAAGAAAGATAAAAGCATACGGGCATGATGTTGCCCATGTTAGTAGTGTATTTAGCTTGTTTACATGTTTGATGTCTTAATCAGGGGCTCTGTAACATCATAAGAATCGAAATGTCATATTTAAGGAGAGTTCACAGACGATGGTCTCAAAAGAGCAAGCTCTTGGGTAACTTGGATGTTTTTTAGATGTAGGGACTTTTTATAGAAGATAGCAACACCACCTCCTCTATGGATTTCGCAATCTGATCGGTAAACATGATAGTCTCTTACAGTGGTAATGCAGTGAGAGAGAGATGCGTTGAGTCATGTTTCACAGACAAATATGATGTCGAATTTAGCCGTATTTAGTAAGAGGAGAAATTCAGGTATTTTATTTACAAGGCTTCTTGCATTGAGTAGTTTGCATTTAAGGCCAGTTGTAGTTGGAATTGAGGTAGTTAGGGGCATCTGTGCCTAGTTTTAAGTGATGGTGGGTTGGATGAGGTAGGGTTAGATGTGGAGTTGTGGGTTGTGTGACTTACTTTTGATACAATCAGCATGGTAGTCAATGTATAGATCTTTCTCTCCATTATCTAGATGTTTTTTGAATTCTACTGAGTTTGGAATAATTTGTTTTGCTTCACTTTCATTAGTAGGAGCATAGAATGGTGCTGAGGTCAGCAAAACTCTCCTTATTTCTACAACAGTTTCCACTTATGCCCTGCAGTTTATATCATCATTAATCTTGCCTTTCATCTAGTAGTTCAGATGGCAAGCCTAACTTGATCTACTGTCCACTTCCTACAATATTGGAAGTGCATTTAGTTTTTTAAGTCAAGAGCATTGAAATTGGACACTGAGTCATTTTAATGTAAGCAGGAAGTATATGAGCAGACATGATTAGTCAGATGGATATAGCAGTGTCTGTGGGTGAGGGTGTGTGGGTGTGTCACAACTGACAAGAGCAGCAGCCAGAGAATTCCTTTCTGAAGATTCATGCAATGCAATGTCAGCATGTGTTGTTATTTGAGGGACTGCCTCTTCCCGGTTACATCTCCCTATCAGATCTTGTTATCATCAAGGGAGACATGTTACGGGTTCCATCTATGAAACAGTGTCATCTTTCAGTGGTTTTGACGTCTTCCTCCAGGAACTTAGATTGGCACCACCCTCCTGGGTTTTAGGAAAACTTGGCTCTGCTGCCATGCCTGTGGATCTTGCAAAAGTGGACAGCTCTTAAGATGACTGGGTGGAGCTGATGTTGGGTGAATTATAATAATAGTTTTCTGTTTTCAAATAGATTATTCATGGTTTTATAGGATTTTTTAAAAAATTGATTTTAATTAATTGGGTTTTTTTTACCTTTTATGAGCCATTCAGATGCATTGGATGAGGTGGAAGGCTGTACAAATTGAATTAATAACATTATGATGTTTTGTTGCCAATTTTGTCACCCACTGTGGGTACTACTGGATATATGAATAGCTATTTCAGAATCCCTAAGTTTTGCATGTATGAAATATTACATAGAATATTTTTTCCTAAATCTACATTTTGTCATTCATCTTAATTAATGTATTTTTAATTAAAACGTGTTGATTTTTATGTCTTTTAAAATTATTTGGAAGAGATACACATATTCAGTTAATCAAGTGACATCCTCTATGAATGCAGAAAAGTTTATATCCATGCTGTATAAATCTTTTCAGGTAACAACCTAAACTCTTGCTGCATTATAAGTGTATTTTGGACAACTAAAATGCAGTGTATAATATAGAGAACATTTTATTTAATTTTTTTCTACACAAGTAAAGTCCATAATCCAGGGAATGTAGTTTTCAGTGATAATAATCAAAGCCTCAGGGGAAATCAAATTAATACTTATCATTTGACTAATGCTGGAGTGAGCTATAGAGCTCCGTATGTACTTTCCTTCAAGTTTTCTACTACCTTCCTTCCGTTTAGATTCCCTTTTAAAAAAAATTCCTCCACTCTCTCCCACCTTAGAACACCTCTATGCTCAGAATCTAAGTATTCCTGGTCTGTTCCTGGACCACAAATATGTTCCAAGTCCGATAAAGAAGAATATTCCAAGTTCAGAGAGAACAAATATATGAAAAGACCACCCAAACTTGCCTGTTCCATGCATGGAACAATATGTACCTAAAGATTTGCACATTTCTAACCAATTCTCATGTAGCTTTCTTGCAGTGGTTCATTGTTATTAAAAATCTTAAGTATACTATGAGGATGTTTATACAAACAGTGATACTTTTTTCTGTTTTTAGAAATAGAAGCTGACATTGGTTGACTTTTCAGCTGCTAAGAAACTGGGGCAGAAAACAAGTGCAAATTTTGGCAATACAAGAAATACTTATCTTGTTCTAAAAATCAAGATATATGTTCACAATTGCCATCCACAGCTATCCCTTCACAAACTACCTTTAAAAATAAAGGAATGCAGCATGCCATCTATTATTCTGTTACAAAAAAATCTTCAGTACATGGATAATCTTGAATGTTATACTGGATATACAACTTAAATCAGTTGATAGCTTATTATAGAAATAACAAAACAAGAGAGTGATCTGGAAAATTTCCCTATATTGGATTTACAAAACAGACTTGTTAAAATTTTGAACAATTTTGTCAGTGTTGGATATATATTTTGTGTATATTCGTAGATATTGTACTCTCTAATTGCAAATGGAGACGTGGGTACTCTATTTTTCTTATCTTCATTTTTAAGTGCTCTGGTTTTATTGTATTGCGAACAGTTGCTGGGGTGCATCCACAGTTTCGTTATACTTGTACAACAACAATAATCATCTTCTTCTTCTTCTTCTTCTTCTTCTTCTTCTTCTTCTTCTTCTTCTTCTTCTTCTTCTTCTTCTTCTTCTTCTTCTTGACAAACAAAGAAATTTTTTTAAAGAAATCAAATTCAAGGACATTATTTAAAGGTACTAATGATCAGAATTGTTAAAAAGGAAGAATTATAAAGTGATAGAGGTTAAAATAGATAGGTTGTTATCTGTGGTAACCTTAATGGACTTTTACTGACCAGGATTAAAATGATGAGGCTTTAAGGATTTGCTAAGAGATGGGCTGTTGGAAGAAGATAGCATTTGTTGCATTTTAACTGATCTTGAAATTATAGTAATTTCAATGGCGGGATTAAAATGTTTTTACAACCAGTTCTGTGGGCGTGGCTTGGCGGGCATGGCATTGCTTGGTGGGCGTGGCAAGGGAAGGATACTGTAAAATCCCCATTCCTTTCCCATTCCACTAACCTGTTTTCCAGCTCTGTTCTCCTGTGCAGGGCAACAAAAGAAGACCCAGTTGATCAGCTGGGACTCAGAAGGCAGAGAATAGATGGGGGCAGGGCCAGTCAGAGGTGGTATTCCAAACTACTCAAACTTTCTGCTACTGGTTCTCCAGAACAGGTCAGAACTGCTGAATACCACCTCTGAGTAATTTCAACCAGTAAGTCATGCCGATTGTTAAGCTGGTCATCATGTGATTGTGCCTGATTTTACAATCTTTTTGTGGTGGAAGTTAAGCAAATATAGTCATTCTTAAGCAATCCTTCAATGTTGTATGCTGCTTGAGTCACTGAGTTGGTGGGCAGATATATAAATTTATTTAATAAACAAATACAGATAAAATAATAAGATTATATTGCCCTTTTGCATCAAATGATTAAAATGCATCAAATAACTTTCTCACATTTATTTTGAGTTCCACTTCTAGACACATGAGAACTCCAAATTAACTCTCCTTAGTCTTATATATTTGCATTTGGCTTTCTGCCACTCAACTTACACTTGTCACAGCTGAAAATTATCCTGTTATATTCAGATTTTTGAGGACCCTTTGACTTGTCTTTAACAAATTTCCCTAACAATTTGTAGACTTGATATGCAACTTTTCCATCTCATGCAAAAAGGAGATAGGAAATGCACTAGCATTCTGTGCCGAAATAACTAAGATTTGTGCAGGTGTGTTTGTATGTGTATGTATCTGCACATGAAATTAGTATTACATGTAAAAATTTCCTACATCTATCACAGTCTTGGTTTTGGGGCATAGCAAATCTTTTGGGACTGAAGCACTGGCCATTCCCAGATTTTATTTTCTGACCTGTCCTGGTTTTAACTCAGGAGCCTTCTGATGATAATTTTAACTGGATAACCCTCACCCTCTTCTTACCAAACAAAAAGCTTCACTTGAGCCATTCTTATGTATTGTCAACTGGAAGAGAAGACATGTGGCCAAATTTCCAAGTGGGCTAAATTGGAACCCAAAACCAAACCCTTTAGTAGTTGAAATAACCAGGATGGTCAGAAAGCAGCTGCCTGGAGCTAGGAATTTTGTTAGAAGGAGAGATGGGTAAAGGCAAGACATACGTATGTAGGTACCCCTTGAGTTACAAGTACAGCTAAGACCAGAATTTTGCTTGCTAAGCAAAGCAGTTGGTAAGTGAATCACGTCCAATTTTACGACCTTTTTTGCCATGGTTGTTAAGCGCATCACTACAGTTAAGTGAATCATGTGAGCGCATTAAGTGAATCTGGCTTTCACTATTGGCTTTGCTTGTCAGAAGTCAGCTGACAAGGTCATAAATGGCGATCACATGATTCCAGGATGCTGCAATTGTTGTAATTAGCCAAATGTAGATCATGTGATTGTAGGGAATGCTTTGATGCTTGTGAGTACGAGGAACAGTTGTAAGTCACTTTTGTAGCACTGTTGTAACTTTGAACGGTCACTAAATGAATGGTTGCAAGTTGAGGATTGCCTGTACCTGTCTTATGCTTTGTAAAAATGAGGGAAGAATCCAGCAAAGCTATCTGAAACTTTTGAAGCTGACAAAAGCTCATCTTGCTTTTCTACATAGATTCTTTGTTGGCAATTTTTCTTTGTCCTTCAGCTGAAGAAGGGAGAGAGTACCACTTTTGTCTACTCACTTACAAAAAAAGAATCAGCAAATAGTAAAAATATCCTGGATCAATTTGATTTGTGTTTTATTCATTAAATTTAGAAGTTAGAATCACTGGATTCATGAAGAGACTTGTGGATGGTAAAGCCAAACAAAGTTTAAATGGCTGGATGATCAATGTTTTACATTAATTTCATTTTATAACCAAGATTTCATTATATAATATACAAACAAAATTAGACCATTTTAAATCAGGTTATTATGCCCTTGTCTGTTCATAGCTTTTACCTGAAATTTGTCACGCAGTGTGCATCCTTAGGTTGTGTACAAAATTAAGGATTTATTAAAAACATTTCACCATCATCCTAACCCCTCAGAAGA
Organism: Pseudonaja textilis; assembly: GCF_049901715.1. Taxonomy (NCBI): domain Eukaryota; kingdom Metazoa; phylum Chordata; class Lepidosauria; order Squamata; family Elapidae; genus Pseudonaja; species Pseudonaja textilis. Next base: position 254,308,408 of record NC_141990.1, on the reverse strand, counting down.
TGGAGCTAAATAAAGATGTTTCTGGCTTTTGAGCCACACACGAACCTAATAGTTTAAACAGAAGCCAGAAATTAATTATGTCACCTTATTTAATTTGCTCTCAGTTAGAGGAATTATTCATGGCAAGGAAGAAAAAGATGTCAAAACTGTTTAAAAAATCAAAATTGTATACTTGGATCGTCTACTCCCTCCACAAGGAAAGCAGGGTGGTTTACAACATTTCTTGCTTTAACTTTGTTACACATGTATATTTTCACATATAATTCATACTAAATAGATATCTTAATTTAAATGTTATTTAACCCAGTTTTGTAATAATCTTGTATTTTTGAGCAGTGCTGTTCTTTGAAGCAAGGGCTTTTTATGTCTGTCTAATTTTTTATTTAGTGTTTTGTTTAGTGTAGTGTTTAGTGCTTTATTTAGTGTTTATGGAGATATTTACTATTTTCAAAGTAACATATAAGGTTATGCTATGACTTTGGCAATTCATATATGGAGTATCCATACTCCTGATTCTAGTTCCTATTCACTTTTTTACTGACATTTGAAATGGCACACAGATTTTTTAATCATACATTAAGCTTTTTTAATCATACATTTCCCTATAACTTCACATGACCAATTAACCATATATAAAATGACCTGTCAGGTACATGCATTTATCAGGCTACCTAATAACATAGGCTTGTGAGTGGCACAAAATAGCTTATCTTGCTGATCGGACATAATGTACCTTCCCTGATCTGATTCCATCCAGATGAGTTTGATTTCAATTTCCATAATTTCCGATTCATCATAGAAGAGAATATTTCTGAGAAATAGATTATTGAAAGGTTTATGGATGGTCCTATGCTTACTAACTTACATGTTATGCAGACCTGCTAAATTCTATGAGGGAATATTTTAGCATCTCCTGTCCTTTTTTTAGTATATAGTTTTGTCCAAATATTTTAAGTGAGGAAAACTCTACTACCTGTTAATACTAGAATTATCACTAAAAGGTTATAAGAAAAATATGACCTAATCTAATGCAAAAATGGTTAAATATTTGTTGAATATTAAACCAATATTTGTTTTTTCTGCAATATTTTGAAAATCAGGCTTTTTCTTTCTTGTTCGCTCTCTCACGTGCAAAACTATTTCTGTTATGCATATCATACAACTTCATTTTTAAACATATGTCTTTTACTAAAACACACACACACACACAATTTAACATAATTTTTGAATACTTTCAGAGAATCACTTTTGAAAAATTCTCACATATGAAAGATAAATATTTGTTAAATGTGAGGAATGGGAATGAGATGTTTATTTTATTTACAATATAAATGGGTGATGTAGGGAATTTCTTTCTTGAAGCAAGAAGGTTTCAGACAAAATGAAGTTATTAATTAAAGAAAGATCAATTATCCTTATAAACCAAACATTTGGCCTGACTTAAATTAATTTTAGGTGACATCCTAAGTGTGCCTTATTCTAATGAGCAGGAAGTTCAAAATAAGAACATTTCAAGGAGTGGGAAGAATGGAATGGAGGTGTTTGGAGAACGCATAAAATATAGCTATGGCAACATGTTCTCTCTCCTTACAATCTAAATTAATAAGCTTTGCACTGTATGTCATAGAGTATTATGCCTTTGTGGTAATTTAAAAATAAACCATATTGATCTGCTTAACATATGCAATATTACACTATCTTTCCATGTTTATGTTTCTTATAACAAATATTACTTTCCTGAATCTATATAAATATAAACAATAGAGTTGTGCATGCTTTGGTGCTTTGGACCTCACACAAATACAACACTTCTCCAGTCATTAAGTAATTCAAATATGAGCCTGAAAGAAGGATCTCACTGTTTAAGGAATCATTAAAGTTAATGCTAATGTGACTCTGCATTGGCACTTTTTTGAGGCTTAAAAAAGCTAGTCTGCCTTAATTAAAACAGGGAAATGCAGCATTACATCTGGTCTGAAACAATTCTTTCCAATAACTTTTGAAGCATATTCTACTGTTATTAAGTAGCAAAATATTAAAGCTAATACAGCATGTGATAGGAACATGCTAACTCTTTTCCAGTAATATATGTCCAGGCCTCTCTGAAGACACTAGGAAAAAGTATTTATACAATACTGAAATCTTCCTTAGTTTATCACAGAGCTCTATGAAAGAAGTTTCTGTCTGTTGTGGTCCACCGGTGACCTGCAGAGCTGCAGCAGAGTCAGACAGCAGGGAGGAAAATGGGCCAGTCCTGGAATCTGGGGAGGGCTCGGACGAGGGATTTGTGTCCGACACAGAGATGGGGCCAGGGCCATCTGAGAGTTATATGCTGACTCTGGAGCCTCCAGAATCTGACATCAGAGAGGCAGAAGAACAGGGGGAGCCTGTTTTCAGTGCACACTTGCGCAGGGCTACCAGAAGACAAGAATAGTTAAGACAAAAGTAGAAACTCAGGAATAAGGCTTGGAGATGATTGGCCCCTCCCATAAGACATAAAGGAGGAGCAAAGGAACATGAGCCTTTGCAGGAAGCAACTTTGTTCGTTCTGAACAGTTTAAACTCTGAAGCTCCATGTTGACCTTGTGCTCCATTTGGCCTTGTACAGCTAATTGGCAATTTAGCCATTGGCAGCTTTTCAAGGGAGATAAAGGTGGATGCTTATCAGCTATATCCTGAAAATACTGTGGCAGACTTCTGTTGGACTATTCACGAACTGTTTGGGACTCATTACGGGCTGTGAATGAATATAATTCACAGCTGTTGAAATAAAAAGAGGGTTTGGGGGACAAAGCATGTGATTGTTACTGTCTCAGGAAGCCTTGGTCAGAACACTGTTGTTATCCTTGTCTCTGTCTCTACCTTTTTTTTTGCTATACTCAGAATGTTTGAAATTTCTTGAAAATTTCTCTTTAAAATGTTTCTAAAACATTTTTCCATCTGCCTGAAGCCTCTCTAGATATGTCGTGAAGAAAATCTTGATGGGAACTGATCTATCCTCCAAAGTTTTCTGGAAATTTAATTCAGATGTGGGCATAAAAGAGAGATTGAAGACTGATTTTGAGATATTAAACAATGAAAGACATTCACATGGCATCCTCATAACTAGATAAGTGTGAGAATACTGTTCTTCACCCATAAGACTTTCACTAAATTTTCTTCTCCTTGGAAATAAATGTTAAAAAATATTTGAATAAAGGTTATGTTAGTGGTATAGTTGATAATTTCTAACTAAGATTTCAGAAGCTTCTTTGTTCAGATGTTCACCCTAATCGTCGGCTCAGGAAGGAGACCCTATACCATTCCAGACAAATGGCTGCACAGTCTGTTCTTTAAAATCTTCAGTGATGTTCTCCACAGTTTGTTCTTAAAAACCTTCAGTGACCACAACTTCTGAAGGCAATCCATTCCACTGTTAATTGTTCCCACTACTAGGAAATTTCTCTTTTTAGGTTGCTTCTCTCCTTTATTAGTTTCCATCCATTGCTTCTTGTCCTGTTTTCTGGTGTTTTGGAAAACAGACCCCTCTTGTTTGTGGCAGCTACTCAAATATTGGAACCCTGCTATCATGTCACCTCTAGTCCTTCGTTTCACTAGACTAGACATATCCAATTTCTGCAACCATTCTTCATATGTGCCTCTAGCCCCTAATCATCTTTGTTGATCTCTTCTGCATTCTTTCCAGAGTTTCAACATCTTTTTACATTGTGGTGACCCAAACAGGATGAATATTCCAACTGCAGTTTTACCAAGGCATTATTAAGAGATACTGGCATTGCACATGATCTTGATTTTATCCCTTTGTCAGTGTTGGTCTTGGTGGTTCGTTGATTGAGCTGTTATTTAAGGTGAGCTTGTTTGGAGGTACCACCAAGGCCACATCCACTGACCCTGACAGGACAAGCCATTTACATATAAACAGAGAGTAAGCCCCAGCACTGATCATGCTACTTGTTGGGTTATGGGATGTCTGCAAGAGGACAGCCAAGCTCAGAGAGCACCCAAGGACCCCACAGCTCAACCCTGAGCTGCAAATATTGTCTTCTATAGGGCAGGAAGAGCTTGTCCATACCCGAAATGTGGAGGTTGGCAGGAACATTTGCAGATGGGAAATCTTCAAAGTGCAGTGGGGATCCATAACAGTTTGTGTTGCTCTTGTAAATTAGCCTATACGCTTGAATGTGTGGACTGAATAATGAGATGATTTAATTTTGAGCCCTCTTCGTTACGGCATGTGAATTTTTAACCAAGACAGTGATTAAAAAACAAAAACACGGAATGAATGCTTCCTTTTTAACTCACTTTTCCCTCTTTTTTCTTTCTAATAATGTTATGATGATGAATCCTCATCTAATTTGAGCTATTGCCTTCTCCACCACCACCCCCGCCCCTTTCTTTCAAACTTGTTTTCTTGTTCAAAATTGAGTTTCTTCTGGTGAAGTATGAAGCGCAACATGTTGGTTGACATTGCCTTTTCTATTATTATAATTGTAACGATTAATATTATTAGACATAGAGCCGGTAGAATGTGTAAAAGACATGGGAGCTGAGACATGTCAGAATTTAGAAACAAATATGTAGGTGTAGCTTTAGATTATAGCAAGATATCCAATAGTCCATCATAACCGCTACCTCAATAAATTTATATAACCTTGGGGAAAAAAAGGCAGCCTAAGATTTCATTGGCTTTTTTGGCAGTTGCAACACTCTGCAGGCTCATATTTAAGTGATTATCCAGTAGGACTACAAAATTCTTCTTGCAAACACTGCTGTTGAGCCAGGTTTACCTGTACTATACATCTGTACATTTGGTTTTTCTTGCCTAAGTGAAAAAACTTACTTTTCTCACCATTAAATTTCATTTTGTTAGATAGGAGCCAGTGTTTGAGTCTTCTGGATCTTGGGCCTATTTTCTGGGGCGTTGGCTATTCCTGCCAGCTAGGTGTCATTCATTCTTGTCTATTCTCAATCAATTCCAGTAATTTATGCTTTATTTTTAATCAGCAAACTCCTTGAAGTCTTTGAGCATATTTGGTTCTCACTGAGTTGCTTCTAATAACTTCTGGATTTTAAAAAAAGTATTTCTGCTTGAATTGTTGCCTAATATTGGTACTGTCAGTGAATAACATGAGTTCAGTATTTGAGAGAATAAGGATACGTACAGCATGGATACATGCTGCTTTCTGTGAGGTTACGATGCTTCATAAAAGGAGGGAAATCACAGTGTGAGATAGAGGGCCATGTCTTGTGCCAGAATCAAAAGCCCTGATGCTAACTATCAACATCTACAACTGGAATCCAATTCCAGTATGAATGCAAGAATTACAAGCTAAAACAGCTATCAGTTCTGAAGCAAAAGGAACTGATATAAGCGCTTCCAAATAAACAGTATATGTAGCTTACTAGATACCATAATACTCTGTTTCAAAAAGTGTTCTTCTTGATTTTAAAGTAATATACTAGGATTGGGTGTAGGTGCTTTTTCAAGAATGAAGCCATTTTTTCCAGACTTATTAAACATGCTAAATAAGGGGTGTTGGGGGAGTGAAGCATTCTGGCATATCATGCATTCAGAAAAACTCTTCAGTTTCTGAAAAAAAAATTAAATTTACATGCTAAGTATGAATGCAGTGAATTTTACATTAGAATGCTTTAAGAGCCTTGTAATTTCTTCCATTCATTGAAGCTTTGTTGTCAATTTATGGTAATTCTACCATTTCATAACATTTTGGAGCTGCTTGTTCTTCATCTGCTTCATCTAAAATACATTTCTAAGTACCGTCTGTAGTTCGGCACTGTGCTATAGCACTTAATGTGTGGGCATCACCTTCTATCTCTTTGTGTCATTATGATTACAGGGGGAGAAACCTGCACCTTTTGGTGTTGTATCTGTTTGGCTTGGTATTGTTTGTGTAGCCTAGTAACGTGCACTTGAGCGAAATCAACAGAATAGAAGATGACGTTTCTCAGCATGCCTAAATCATATCTATAGCACTAGGCTAGCCTCTTATTTTGGTTTCTCCATTTCTAATGGCCTTAAATCCAGCGAAAAGTGGATGATAAACAGTGTTTATGAGGTGCAAATTGCTTGAGTGAATTAAAAAAGACACAATTTATTTATGAGTATTAGAACTAGATGGGTTCTCTTTTATTCCTTCCATTTGATTTATCTTTATAGCAGAGGATGGCAGTATGATAGTATCTGCTTGGCATCTGGAACACTATTTCCTTAACAGCTGTATTTTAAAAGATCCTGTGTGGAATCCCATATATAATTCTTGTGCTATAGCTAGACAGAGGGTCTCTCTCTCTCTCTCTCTTTCCCTCTCCCCGCTTCCCTCCCTACATAGTGTTATGATTGGACTATTAATTCTGAGCAAGCCCTGTTTTTGTCCTAGTCTGGGAGGTAAAGGTCTCTCCTAGTTCTAGAAACTGGATATACCTCTCCCCAAATTGTCATTGTAATTGTGAAAAATAGATGGCAAGATATCATTTTAGTCAGAAAATATATGAAGTTGTAGTTTAAACCCAAAAATATATGTAGAGTCCCCCCACCCCCCAAAAAGTCAGGATTTTTCTCCCAGAACTCAGGAAAAAATATAGGAAAAAGTTGTCCTACCCTGTCCATAAGGATCACAGTTGATTTGATTTACATTTAAGCTAAGAAGGCAACAGTAAATTGCAACCATTTATTTATTAGACTGATCTCCTACTTCAATCCACATGGACTTTTCACAACAGCACTGTATCACAGCCTCCTTAACAGATTATTAGCAATTAGCAATATTGTTGTGCACCACCCAGAGTCACTTTTGTGAGGTTGTGGCTGTATAAATTTTACAAAATATATATAAATAATATTCAGATATATATTTTCCTAAGCCTATGTGGCTTCCTTATGCAAGCCCAGGAAAAGACACCGTCTTCTTAAGAAGATGCCAACAAGTACAAAGAGGGTACCATATTGCATTTGAAGTATCCTTGGCCACCTTGGATCTGAATAATGTCTGAATGGGAATTCTATTGAATGAAATCCTGAGAACAAATAGTAAATATCGCTGTCCTGCCTTGACGTGCTGCAAGTAAAGAAGTCATTTAAATAAAAAGTCATGGTGGTGCAGTACGTAGAATGCAGTATTGCAGGCTAATTCTGCTGACTGCCGGCTGCGAGCAGTTTGGCAGTTCGATTCTGACCAGTTCAAGGTTGACTCAGCCTTCCATCCTTCTGAGGTGGGTAAAATGAAGACCCAGATTGTTGGGGGCAATATGCTGATTCGGTAAAAGTGCTTAGAGAGAGCTGTAAAGCACTGTGAAGCAGTATATAAGTCTATTATTTGTATTCACTCATACTCCTCCCAAAAGAGGAAAAGAGAAAAAAATGAATACACATACTCTTCACTTAATGACCAATCACTTAACAACTATAAAGTTATGAGTCCACAAATGTTGTTTGCAACCCATCAACTGCTGCACTGTCTCCCAACAGTTGCATGATCACATTTCGGGCATTTGACAACCAGCTCACATTTACCACTTGTTGCAGTGTCCCACAATCACATGACCATGATTTGTGAAATTCAGGAGAATGGATTCATTGAACAATCACATGAGTCATTTAATGACTGCAATGAATCATTTTATGAACAGATTGAGCCAGGTCATATGATGACTCCTTAGCGACCACAACAACTTATGACCATCATTCCAGGCTCCCTTCCGGCCATTAAAAGTGAGGTATATAGCCTATCTATATGCTGGCTTTTCCCACCTTAAGAAAAAGAGGGCATTGCTAGCATTCTGACATTTCATTCTGTCTACCTTATTGTGGAAGAAGTTCAAAGCCCTCAACCTCCTATGGAAAATGATATAGAAGCTAGCAAAAGGGATTAGATGAAGCTATTCCATGGGGGAATGGAGCCAATCCAACATCTCCACAAACAAAAACCAAAGTTTCAATTGCACTGTGGAAAGCCTGGCATAAATAAATTCAGCTCTCCAGTGGCATTGATGTTGTGGGATTAGAGAGATATAGAGCTGTTTTTATTGACACAGAAGCCTTGTGTGGAAGTGAAAAAATACAGAAGCTTGTGCTGCTGTGCCTTATTTTGTTATTAGACTGTTGATAAGATTATAATGCAAGCCTTAATTAGAACCCCATGTGGCAGGTTAGTATATAATAAGAACAGTGCATGCATGAAACAACAAAAAGTGTGCACATTATCTAATGAATTTAAGAATATATTCTGAAACCATCATTGTACTAAAACCAAGAATTCATTGGCTAATTTCTGAATTGGATTCTTAAAACCATATTCTTATATATTAATAGTAGCATGGAAATGGGGCTCCACATTTTTAACGTGGGTTTTAATGAAATATTGGGTGCTTTTCATTTTTCATATTCAATCTGCATATTTTTAAATATTTTTTGACCGCGCCTTTATTGTTACACACTTATGCATCCATAAAAAGGGCCTTCTCAGTGGTGGCCCCTTCCTTATGGAACATCATTGCCCCAGGTATACAATTTCCCCCTCACCTTGTTACTTTTCCAAAAGGCCCTGAGGACATGGTTTTGTCAGCTGGTCTGGGGACCCTGAATAGAGATGAAACCAATCAAGTAGTCGATCTGAGCGTGTTGTTGCTAGCATTAGTGAGGCATGGCTTTATGTTGTAGTTTTTAATGTTGTAAGCCACCTAGAGTCACCAGGTTGTGTACTGGGCAGCCATATAAATGTTTTAATAAATATAAAATAGTTTAGTAAATAACTCAAGGTGGCCAACATACCTTATATTTCTTCCTCCTATTTTCCTTCCAACAATTTAGATTGGGCTGAGGGAGAGTCAAAATTGTCCATTTATATGTGCAAAACGATACAGATTTGTGTTAGTTTAAACAGCCCTTGAAATTATCTAGTGACTAAAAAGAATTATGGCTTTTTTAATTAAAATTCAGTGTATGTACTTCTCATTTAGCAATCACAACTGGTGATAAAAAGACTTATGCCTTTTTTATTAAAATTCAATACAGGTATTTCTCCTTTAGCAATTACAATCGGGATCAGCAACTCAGTTGTTGTGATCGCTAAGTGAAACTGTGACTGCTTATGATCTTCTTTAACATTTCCTTTGCTTTATAGACCCATGAATGTTTGCTAAATAAAGTAGTTGCTAAACAAGGACTACCTTTATAGCAGGTGGGCATAGTATTGCTCAATAATCATTTACTTCACTTAGATTTGTGTGGTGGCACAATAGACTATCAGAACAAATACAGTATCAGGTTATTTTCATTGTTCTTGAAACAGTTAAGCAGGGTAAGTATTTGGATAGAAGATCATCAAGAAATACCATAACTGATGTCATGCCCCTTGGAATCTTATTCTGAGGGGGAGGTCGAGCAGCTGACAGGAAGTGGGAGTGTGGCTCTGGTGACTGTGGAAGAAACTGGGGAAGGGCACAGTCTGGCTGGGCAGAGCAGGGGAAAGGTAGAGCAAGGCAGAGGGAGTTCAGAGGAAGATTCAGGCCCACTGCCTCTTCATCCTAGGGCAGACAGGGAGGAATGAAGAAGGGAGCAATGTAAGTTGCATGGCTTACAGGGGAGGAAAGGGTCCTGATTCCCTTCATTAGTTGCAGCTGGGAAAACAGTGTTTAAAAAGGTAAGCTACACACAGCAAAGTTGCTGGAAGCAAACCGTGAGTTATCTTTGTTTGTCGAGGCTTATCTGGCTTCCTGGTGTCTTCCCAACTGTGTGTGTTTTGTTGGCCTTTGAAGTCTGCAAGTCCTTATCCTGCCCTGTTCAGTTAATTGCTGCAGCATGGTTTGTGTGGATTTTTATTTACAGTTTATATGTACTTTGTTTTCGGACTGAATTCCCTCCACTTAAAGACTGTTCTTGGGAGAGGTTTTTTTCCAACCAAAGGTAACTGGACATTGGGGGGCAAAGTTGGAGGTATTAAAGGGACTTTTCTTACTTATGTGACTGTGTTGCCTTTGTGCCATGCCCTGGGTCATCTCAACTGACTTGATCACATCCTGGAAGAAAACAATGACAAACCACTTCTGTATTCATGCAGTGATTAACTTTAAAATTAAATTGAACAACTCAATTTTCTGGTATTGTGACATTTTGCTGACAGCTCTGGCCGGCATCTTCAGAGGCTGAGCAAGCTGCTTTGTAGGGTACATCTTGTTAGCTCCAGGCAACTGATGAAGGGCTGATTCAGTCTTATATTTGCATCTGGAAAGCTGATCTTTAAGTGGTCTACATTACATCAGTCCACAAAAACTGGTTCCTGGTTGGATCCTCATCTAAGTAGATACCTAATTTGTCTCTATTGAAGAAATTCCAGGAGAACTGGTTCCGAATGGCCTGTGTTTCAGCCAGGGTACTACCAGGCATTCTTTCTCATGAGGCTACTGCAGATTATTTTTGTCATGAACTACTACTTGTTTAGGTGTTGCTTTCAGTAAAACAGATATTCCAATTTGCTTTTTCTGCATTAGGAATCCAAAATACATTCCACTTGTCTCTCCTCATCTCCTCTACTTTCCCACATTAAGATTGGAAGAGGATGTGGGAGAGAATGAAAGGGTCATAGAAAGTACTTTAGAACTAGAAGAGATTGATGGAAAACCTGGTTTTCATGTAGATGGAAGTTATGGTGAAAGGCAGCTGGCTTAATCCAAAATGTTACAGAAAGGAGGTCAATAAATTTCCCTTGAAGGAATGTGTTGTATGGTAAAAACTTGGTAGAGAACCAAATAAAATCCTCTTGGTAATGGGGTTGCCTTCCAGGTGATGATACTCAGCAGTATGCTTATAAGAAGCTTTAGCAAGAGCCACCAGTTCATTGTGGAACTGGTGGATTCTGTGAAATTCCTGAGGAGATTAGAAAAGCCTTAGAGATAGATGATTATGATGCAGACAATAGATGAGGATGAGCAGTGGTGGGATTCAATTTTTTTTTTACTTCCAGTTCTGTGGGAGTGGCTTGGTGGGCATGGCAAGGGAAGGATACTATAAAATCCCCATTCCCTCCCCACTCCCGGGGGAAGGATACTGCAAAATCCCATTCCCTCCCTACCCCACTAACAGAAGAAGACCCAACCGATCAGCTGGGACTTGGGAGGCAGAGAATAGATGGGGGCGGGACCAGTCAGAGGTGGTATTCTGAACTACTCAAAATTTCTGCTACCGGTTCTCCGAACTACTCAAAATTTCTGCTTCCGGTTCTCCGAACTACTCAAAATTTCTGCTACCGGTTCTCCAAAACTGAACCTGCTGAATACCACCTCTGAAGATGAGAGTTATTAAGTATAATACTTAATACTTTGGGAGATGCTGCCTAGTAAATAGTCAGATAAGAGACAATATAGCCTGCAGCTGGATAGTGGGTGGGCAAGAAGCTCAGAAGATACCATCCCTCAGGCTGTGAAGGAAATGGTGAGAGAATTGTACTTTAAACTTTAAAATTATGTTGATGTAGAATTACAGTAATGTAGCATTAGCTTATCTGGTCATGTTTCTTGTCTATCTGATCAGGTTGACATTAAGTAAAAAGATTATATGCAAATAGAAAAATGAGGCTTATTATATGCAAATTCAGCTTCCTTGCTGGTCGTTTACAAAACAGAAGTAACATTGGTCTTCTTTGTCTCATCATTTTGCAAGGAATGTGTCAAGGACTGGTGGTGTACAAATCCGAAACTTAAGAATGAGCCCTCCCAAAACAGGGTGTGGATTTATTTTCTCTCTGTGTGATTAAATGATTGGGCATACCTTAACTCCATTTGGTACATCTTTGGGCAGTTTCTAGAGATTTGTACTCATCCACTTACTTTTTAGACTGGATCAACATTGGTGCTCTGTTTAATCATAAACAGAACAATAAGAAATTGCCACGGTCTGGATCTGGAAACTCGTGATAAATTTTGCCTCCAGTTTGCTCTAGATGTGGATTTGTACTAGTCCCACATGTTAGGAATATAAGTCACCTAACAGTTAGTTGGGGTGGAAAATATTTAAACCAGGATAGACATTTTAATACTGTCTCTTTAAGGAAATGCTAAAATTGTAATTGGGTGTGGTTCCTCAAATGGCCATAAGATGGAGCCAGAAACCTGGGTTGTTCTTTTTCTGTTGTTGCTGATAGTATTGCTGTTCCTGCATTTTCCTATTGACTGTTACTGATCATCATTATTCTTGGATTTGATATAAGTCTGTTACTAAGCTGTTTATGATACTGGACTTTGTTATTTGGATTATCCCTGGACTGAAAACTGACTGCTTTAAGTGTGAATGACTTGGACTGCTTGTTGGACTTTGCTTAACCGTTTACTGGAAGTAAAAAGCTACATTTTACTATACAGTGTATCTGTGTCTTGGCTGTGTGTTATTCACCACTCTCACTATGTCTTCCTGTGTGCACTCATTCTCCTAACGGGGAATTACCTCAACACTACATACTCAAAAAAACTGCTTGGGGCTGGTGATCCTGGTTAAAAGAGAAAGTTGGAATATGTTTTTCCTTTTTTTTTAGTTTTAGCACAGAGAAGGGAAATTCTACTCTTCTCCATCATCTAAATTCTACATCCCCCTTCAGGAATGTTCATTTAGGTCCATTATTATCCTATGATACCTTAGTGCACCAAGGCACCCTAGAATTCAGAAAGAGGGAATGGGTTGGTGCAAATCTTAAATAAAGATCTGGCAGGCTTTTGTTGTTCCTGGTGACAGATATTTCTTTCATGCTACACTGGGATAATCAAAAATATGATTGCTTTTGTATATTTGAAATTGTTGTCCTTGACTGACCAATAAAATCTACTTACATCTAATTTTAAACAGTCCTAAAACAACAAATCAGCACTGGAAAATAATAAATGTCAACATATTTTTTGCTTATCTGAAAAAAGTAAGCAAAATTCAGGCTGCAGAACTTAAACCAATTGGCTTTTAAGATACTGCAAAACATTTTTTTTAAAAAAAAATCAGTCATCTAATTCTTCTCTTTACAACTGAGTTGCTTGGCTTCCATGCCATTTCACAAAATATCGAATAACTATAGTTAGAATACATTGTTGTTACATTTATCAATACTACAGTGACAGTGTTGTATGGCTTTGTGTCATACTCTTGAAAAGAGACATCCATTTAACATTATGCTCCCAACTGGAGATGTTAGTGCAAATACACTGGAAAGAGATTATCACTCCTTTCCCTAACAAGCTTACCTCTTTTCTGAAATAAAATCAGAAGCACTGCTAACAAGCAGAGAAGCTGAAGCAGAGAAGAGGTCCAACCAATTGCAAAATATTTCTTAGCTTTTTCTGCATAGCTGGGATCAATTCTGAAGATAATGCAGATAATTTCTCAGTAGCATCTTGCAGCAATTCTTCAACAGATTCTGTATTTTTTTTATTAAAAAAATGGTTGTGTTATAAAATGTATCAAGACATAAGGCAGAATCCCTCAAATTTTATTTGATTGTAGGTAAACATGTTGCTTACACTTCACTGTGATGGAACAAAATTAAGTCTGATAGGATAAAAATGCACACAAAATTCATCCACAGATCTGTCATTGGAGAATGGCATAGCTTCAAGATTTGAAGAACCTCCGGGATAGCAGCGTTTGATAAAGTGATTTAAGATATTAAAATTAAAATTGCCCAGACTAGAATTTTTTTTACAGTATCTAGAAATTCTTCTAAAAATACCTTCTGCTAGGACACTGGTGCTTTACTTCAGTTTATTCATTTTCTTGAAAGCATAATTCCATTTTTCATATGAGCGAGTTATAGTAACCTGTGGGAAAGTTTCTGCTTTAATTAATCATGCACATATGTACATTTTGTATGGGATGTTTTTTAACTCCTTTAGTATAGATATTTTGTCAAGGAATGATGTGATACAGATTATCCTCATTTTACAAACACAGTTGAGCCCCATATTTCCATTGCAAAAGCAAGATAATTGTTAAGTGAATTTTGCCTCATTTCATGGCTCTTCTTGCCATTGTTGTTAAGTGAATCATTGCAATTGTTAATTAATAACATGGTTGTTAAATGAATGTGGCTTCCCTGTTGACTGCTTTTCAGAAGGTGGCAAGGGGTGATCACATATCCCCAAGACACTGCAACCATTATAAATACATGCCGATTAATTTGAAAAGTAGGCTGTGAAGTAGGGCTAAATTCAGGTCAGGGGTGGGATTCAAATTTTTTAACAACTGATTCTGTGGGTGTGGCCTAATTTGTGGGTGTAACTTGGTCACGTGACTGAGTGGGCATGGCTTGTATGTAAATATTGTAAATATTTATGTAAATAATGGAAAAAAAGCAACTTTTGCTCAAAATCAGGCAAAGCAGGCAGGCACATGAAGCTGCTTGCAGAATCACAGAGTCACTCATAGATCTACCTTTCTGCAATCCGCTGCCTGAGTCTGTCACATAAAATTTGTTTGCAAGAAAACTCATAAAATTTGCTAGCAAGCAAACTCAAAATTAACTCACAACATACCATGTATGTAAATATCATTTTTTTTATTTAAAAAAAGAGCAACTTTTACCCAAAATCAGGCAAAGTGGGCAGGCAGATTGAGCTGCTTGCAGAATCACAGAGTCACTCACAGATCTCCCTTTCTTCAATCTGCTGCCTGAGTCTGCACTGAAAAATAGAAGCTTCAGTCCTAAGGAAGATTCAGCTCTGCTCTCAGGCCACTTCTCCCCACCCGCAACCCTCTGAATACCACTCCTGACTGGGCCTCAGGAAAGCCTCCTGGGTGAAGGCGAAGCAGTACAACAGCGATTTAGATAAGCTAGAAAGCAAAAAATCTGATGATTTCCTGCTTTCTAGCTAATATAAATTGCGTGGCACAGCTGATAGTTGGAACAGCTGATCTTCAGGGGGAAGGAAAAATAGCAACTTACCAAAAATTAGGTGAAGGCACAACATAGGCAAGTTGGATGGTGCGCATGCCAGGTAAGGAGCGACTGGGCGGGGAGGGGAGAGGAGGGCGGAGAGGGGTGGGGCCAGCCAGGGGCATGATTTGCCGGTTCTCCAAACTGCACAGAATCATAACAACCAGTTCTATAGAACCAGTCTGAACCAGTAGAATCCCACCCCTGGTTCAGGTGTGCATAATACAGGCAGTCCTCAACTTACAACAGTTCACTTAGTGACTGTTCAAAGTTGCAACGGCACTGAAAAAAGTAACTTATGACCATTTTTCATGCTTAGGACTATTGCAGCATTCCCATGGTCGCGTGATCAAAGTTCAGCTGCTTGGCAACTGACTCATATTTATGACTGTTGTAGTGTTCTAGGTACACGTGATCACCTTTTGTGACTTCTGACAAGCCAAGTCAATAGGGAAGCCAGATTCAATAAACAACTGTGTTACTAATTTAAGAACTGCATCATTCACTTAACAACCATGGCAAACAAGGTCATAAAGTGGGGTAAAATTCAATTAACAAATATCTCACTTAACTACAGACATTTTGGGCTCAATTATGGTTGTATGTCGGACTTACCTGTACATAGAGAAGGAGCAGTCACTAGCTTTAACCCAGAAAGAGATGAAATCCAGATAATAAATTGGAGCAATGCTATTTTTTTTAAATCTCAGCTCTCAGCTGCTATTATTAAAGAATGAGCAATCTTTATCGAGCAATTTACAAAAAAATATTGGATCAGAATACTATTGCACTTTTGAATATACTTGTATGTCAAATTTTATATTCCCATGACCTTTTCCTGGGTCTTTCTGATCCAGGTTGATCATCAGCATACCTTTTAAGGAGAAGGTGCCTTTTTGTGCTCTTTAGATATTTCAAATATTGTTATTACATACATATTTGATATCTTAATTTTATTGAAGTGTTCAAAAGTGCTTATTATAGAAAAGTGGTAGCTTTATCTCCCAATTTTTTAATGAAATTCTTGAAGATAAACTACAATTGCATTCTGTGAATATGAATACTGCTACCAGTGAATTGGGGAAGCTTGCAAGGTTTCATGAGTCAGAGAATATTGGAAGAGGCCTTTTATTGAACTATTTCGGCTCTGTAACTGTGCAAAACTGCTTTCAGGCTTTTCATTATACGTCCGGCAAAATTATTTCCATAGTAAGACCATGGTCTGCCTCTTACCTTGTAGATTTAGTGTGGGTGGGTGATAAAAGTCATGCAAAAGAGGAGGGGAATCCAAGAAAGGGTCAGGTTATTGATAATTGTGTTTATCTTAGAAGAAGGGTTGGGTTTTTTTGGAAGCCTGCCATTAAATTATTTAGCAACCAGGAATCGTCTTTTTTTTCCTAAGTAAGGCCAGCACTGGCTTTTCATTAAATGTTTTTTTTTTCCTGGTATACGGACAGTTCTTTAAAAAGTACAAAAAATCATTAAAGAAAACAGATGGTTGCAGTGATATTACATCAAGATTTTTTTGGTTAGCGTATTTTATATTTTCATACAACTTGCTTCCTGATTCTAATCTGACAGTCTGTGTTCCATTGGCAGTCCTATTTTAATTCGTGGCAAGAGTCTCTGGGATCACAAGTAGAACGAGGGCTTGTCAAACAAAGATTACTCCTGCAGCCATGGGAATATTTATTTGTTTTATTTGGTTTGTCAATTGCTTACAAGATAATAGGTATAAGTAAAAACATAGTTATGAAAACATGGATACATGTAAGAAAACTAAAAGAAACAATAGGACAGGGACGGTAGGCACGTTGGTGCGTTTATGCATGCCCCCTACAGATCTCTTAGGAAAGGGGTGAGGTCAATAGTAGACAGTCTAAGGTTAAAATTTTGGGGGTTTGGGGAAGAAACTACAGAGTCAGGTAGAGTATTCCAGACGTTGACCACTCTGTTGCTGAAGTCGTATTTCCTTCAATCAAGTTTGGTGCGATTAACCTTGAGTTTGTATCTATTGTTTGCTCTTGTATTGTTATGGTTGAAGCTGAAGTATTCATTGACAGGTAGGATATTGCAATGTATTATTTTATATACTATACTTAGATTGGACCGAAGGCGGCGTAGTTCTAGGTTTTCTAGGTCTAGAATTTCAAGTCTGATGGCATAAGGTATTTTGCAACGAGTAGAGGAGTGGAGAACTCTTCTTGTTAAATATTTCTGGACTTTGAAACAGCATTGAAGCTTATTTGAGGACACATACTCAAAATTTCTAGCACCCAAGAGGGATCTTGCATCACCTATTGGAATTTATAAATGCGAGGCACAGAAATTGATCCATAGATCTAGTCTTTCTGTAACTGAAATTGTTTAACTATTTTGCTATATGACATCAAAGATATGTAATATGGTAAAACAGAAATCTGTTGTAACTTTTTTTTTACTTCTTTCCCCTAGAATACTATAGGTACAGTATTTTGGGGGAGGAAGGGGGAGGCTTACAGTTGCTGGTTTTGTTGAAATGATGTATAACACATCTGTATTCATAATTATCTGTTTCTGTCCAGTGCATTATTCAGTTCACCTTGGTTAGGATCCATAATATCATAAAACCTCTCCCATAGATTGGATTTTTATGTTTGAACAATGTTCTTTTTTGCCAAGTGCCAGGCTACTTTTGAAAATGGATGCATAATTAAAAATTATTTATAGCAGGAGTGATCAAAGTCAGAAAAGGACTACTCTGCAGGGTATGAGCAATTGGGGTTGAGGTAGGGTGGGAGTATTGGAATAAAATACAGTAAAGTTTGCACAAGCAAGAGAGGTCCAACAAGACTCTAGAGTTTGTCATAAAGTTGTTTGTATATTGAAGGAAAACAGTTTAGACAGCACACCTATAATTTAAGTGTAGAGCTGTTAAAAAGCACTACGAGTTTTGTTCTATGTTGGGGAGACATGGCTATATAGCACAGGGTCTGAAATTCCTGTGGTACATAGATTAAAATGTAATTCTTGGTATTAAAAACCAACCCCAACACCATTGAATGCAATAGTTTATTTACTGGGGGACAATATCACATTAATTTACCAAGGTGTGGCATGATAAATGGAAGGAATCGGGAACAGAATAAAGGTGGAAAATATTTAGCCTTTTCTGCACCAAAATTCTGCTGAAGTTGTTATAGGTGCATAATTCAGCCCTCTTATTTATTAATATATACAGTGATCTATTATCCTATATTTCTTTGTTTTGTACATCAGATAAAGTGAATTGTCCAAGAAATCTCTTAGTTTCAAAATAATGCTAAATCTAAATGTATTGAATTGTCCAACAGGATTACATATTTCGCTAAAAATTTCTATAGAAATATGACTATAACCAAAAGCTTGTTTGCATTATTTGTGAGGTAGGAAGCACTGTTGAACTTTGGCTAAATAGAAATATGAAGGGAAAGAAATAGATCTAAATAAATGGTGAAATGTGATCCACTGTTGTTACTTTCTCTACATACATACATACATACATACATACATACATACATAATGTTTTAAACTATAAATTGCATATTATTTGTATGTGTATTTATATGAAATCTATTCTTCATAAAATATTGATAAAAATGAAATCTTTCTTTCTAGCTTCCTCTTTGTCAAGAATGCTTTGTTCTTTCTCTGACTTCATTCAATAAATATAATATAAATGGGTATGTTGTATTTTATGTTATGAGTACGGCAGTATACCTAATTTTTGCAATATTTGGTTTCTACTTACTGTGCTGTTGCTGGCACCTAGCTGATCCCACACAAAGAGACCTTAACACTTTCTCCTACACATGTTCTCTTCCACAAAGTCATTTTATGCTGCAGAATTTTGATGGAAGAAAATCCTATTTTCAGAATTCATTTACGCACTATAGCAGCCAAAACTAAACATTTGTCCTTTATATATTTCTTTGCTTTGCTTCTAGAAGAAAGGTTGCATAGCTGTATTTCATTGGGGTATTTTTTTTTGAGGTACATTTTTTAATATTCTGTTCTATATAGGATATCGTGTGATGGGGTCTGTTTTGTTGGTTTTGTTTATTATTGATGCTTCAATTTAATCTGTGGTTTAATTTCAAGTCACTTGTAATACCTTATGCTAGGCCATTTCCATAAAGTTGCAAAAAAACAAACAAACACCTCTGCACTAAGTGAGCTTAGTTCAGAAGAGACTTTTATGCTTGAAGGAACAGCCATTTGCGCTCCCTAATGTTAAACCTCTATTTAAAATGTGATAATGGTCATTCCAGACAATTTAACTTGACTATATAATTTAGCACTAGAAATGATCAGAAACAGATCAAAGGCATGAGGACATAAATAGTAGAGTAGATATAATTTAAATGTACCTTAAAAACTATAAGACAATTTTTACAGTGACAGTGAGATGGCACCATGGAATAAATTTTGAATCTCAGCAAGAAAAAAAATTTCTGCATTTCTGAACTGCCTATCTCCCTCAGAGAAGGACTCTAGGCATTGTATAACAAAGTATTAAAATATAAAAACAGTATATAAAAGTTGGAAAAATAGAAGAGGCAAGGATGGTGCAGTGGTTAGAATGCAGTACTGCAGGCTACTTCTGCTGACTGCTGGCTGCCGGGTGCCTGTAATTTGCCAATTCAAATCTCACCAGCTCAAAGTTGACTCAATCTTCCAACCTTCTGAGGTCGGTAAAATGAGGACCCAGATTGTTGGGGGCAGTATGCTGACTCTGTAAACTGTTTAGGAAGGGCTGTAAAAGCACTGGGAAGCAGTATATAAGTCTAAGTGCTATTGCTATTAATTAAAAGGTATAGGGAGAACTTTCAGGGCATTAACCAGCCCCGTGGCTGCATGTTCCATTGGACTTCCCACACAAGGTCACAGAGCCACATTTTAAGTCTTTTTTGGAAGGCCAAGGAATGGGGGGCCTGCCTCACCTCAAGGGAAAGAATATTCCCTAGGGTGGGAGCAGTGACAGCAAAGAGTCTCTTTCTAGACTAGAATTATAGTCAGAATCCCTTGACCAATGGGATCTGCAACATACCTCCCTGCCTGAACAGGTGAGATGGGCCAATGTAATGGGATGAAGACATTTATGTAGGTAAAACACTTTGGTTGTTTAGATACCAAATTGTTCTCATTATTTAAAAATACATACTTGCATACATATATTGAAATTGGTACAATGCATTGTTAGGAAGATGTTGTTCCTCATATAATTATAAATAATACCTGTTGAAAACTTTTCAGTTCAACTAATATGATATAAGCTGTCTAACATTTTGAAAATGAATTTAAACATCTGTTTTCTTGCCTAATCATACCATTATTAAGCAAATGCCTATTGCAATTAACACTTGCATTATTTTGAAATGGTATCTGAAATGCACATGGTCTTCCAGCAGATCCACATAAACCATTACCATCTGTTTAAAATCCTGTCTCTCATTCCAACTCTCCTTTGGAAGATTCCATGTAGGAGCTCATAAGGTTCAATTCTGCAAGAAATCCTTCCCCAGGAAGTAACACTAGATTTAAAGAAATTGCATGTTGATGGTCAAAACAATAAAATGAAATCTGGTCGGCATAACCAGAATGGTACAATGGTATAATGGCATAACTGCAAAACTAAATGCAACTTTTTCACTGCCAAGTATCACAATTTCACCAAATTCTGTTTGGAATTAATTTAAAATAAATTGTCCACACAAAAATGTGAAAAACTACATTTCAGCTGTATACCCATACTTCAAAAATCAAATGAAATTTTAAGCTACACTGTAGGAATATGGTGTTTAATTTTGTCATTCAAGCATTCTATATCTTTGACAGGCATCTGTGCCATGAAAGTATCATAAGAGAGACTAGTTGAGCCAGAGGTTTTAACTATTTCTTTGAAAGAATAATATTCATAATCTATCTAGTAACCCTTCCTTCTATCACAATCACAGAACACAGCTTTGATTTATCCACCGAATTAGATGAAGACCTGAAAGTACCTCTGTTCAGAGCAGCAAAATCAGATGAAAACCCTTAATGACGGCAGCAAGGTAGAAGTGATCATGCAGTTATAACCTCATTGCCTGTATAGGGCTTCAGGTTGGTTTTCACTGACTATTGAGACAATTTCTTCTATTTGTTCCAGAAGTTGGAACATCAGCCATCAAATCTTACTGTGTTCCTAATTTCTGTTACTTTTTGCTTAAGCAGGTGAATGCTTTGGCTCAGCTACTCTTCCATTTGTGATGCATTTTCCTTGGCCAAACTTCACTAGTTAGATGTGACTTTTTTTTTTTGCTCTTCCACCCGCATCATTAATTTATAGAATAACAAAATATCAAGACTATTGTACACATGTTTTTCTTTGTTGACTAGAGAAATAAATCTTGTCTAGATTTTTATTGAAAAACGGCGAAGGCAGACCACTTCTGTAGGGTCACAGAAGAAACTACAGGATATATCTCTGAAATCTAAAGGAGTTGAGCTCAGCTATGAGATTTGACCTTTTAAATATGTATTTTATTTATTTCATACCTCTTCTCTGTTGCCCCCATCTGAGCAGCTCACAGCAGTCCTTCCTATTCAGTGAACTGAATAAATTTTGCATTACACGTTATCTACAGATTCTGAGACAGCTCTTAATGTTCAAATAGACTGTTGGCATCGCTTTCCTTTGTTTTATAAATATTCCAGAATGCATCAATGACTTGAATTCAGAATATTCCATCCAACAACCACCAAAGTGTTGGATGAGGATGTTTGGATTTTTCTTCTCTCCCATTTCAGCATTCAAGGTCATCTCTCTCTGTCATCATAATCTTTTGATTTTATGCAAAGTAGTAAAAGGTGCTTAATAGCATTTAGGCAAGAGACCTATTGGAAAATACTGGGTTGTTAAGGCTTCCCAGCCATATTGGGGATTACAAATTTTTGTCAATACCGTGGGATATAAATCCCGAACACTTTTCTGCCACGCTTTCACCTTTACATTTGGCAGGGAATTAAAAATCCTCTAGCTAATCTTATAATGCTGCCCACATCTTTTTAAAAAACCTGTGGAATCAATAACTGAAATCATTTCTTTATATTCTGATTCATTAATTATTGTTTTCTAATCTTTCCACAAAAATTGAAAGAGTAATACTTCTTCAGTGATCATTTAACTAAAAGCAATACTTGTGACCTTGAAACTTAAGATAACTTGTTTTTAAGATGGGGATTTTCATATATCATTTGGAATATGCAAGTATATGACTTCTCCTTGTTTGGCATGGTGCGTAGGAAAATGTATGTACCCATTCTAGTATGAATATGTTGTGTAGGTAACAAAGCTAAAGCACTTTTTATACGAGGCAAAAGAAAAGTAACTGAGAATGAATAGTATGGCAAGGTGAAGAAAAAAAATACCGTACGGCTTTAAGTCAGCAGTCCTCCCCAACCTTTTGGGTGCCAGGAATTGGCTCTATGGACAGAGGTTTTTCCGTGGAGGGCATGGTTTCACAAGCTTCCTGCCCGTGTGTGAGCAGATGAGGCTTTGCTCATTTGCATAGCCCACTTTTTGGTGCGCCGTAGATTACTACCAGTGGGTGGGGACCCTGCTTTAAACAGAAGAGAAACAGTTGTTTTCCAAGAGGTTTCTATGACTTCTATTAATTATGTGACATAAAGTCATTTTGAACACCTAGCATCCACATCGATTTTCTTCATGATAATTGATCCCTAAAACGATCTCTCAATTGTCCAACAGCGCACCCATCACCACTGTAACTGAGTCCATCCACCTTGCTGCTAGTTGTTGCCTTCTTCTTTCTCCAGATGAGCTGTTCAGAGCATCCGGGCATGGGTGGTGCTTCTGTCTCTCATCTGATAGGCTGAGCTAATTTCCGAGGACACTCCTCCTTAAGGCTCCTCCTTAGTGCCCCTAGTTTTTTTTCCTTCTTTTTACTCCTACTTTTCTCAGCATTACAGGCTTCTCTGTAGAGAGCTAAATCTTTGTACAGTATAAAGTATCTAAAGTAGGACAATTTGAGCTGGTCCTTTGTGCCTGGAGAGAGAATTCTGAGTTGATGCCATTATATAAGGAATTAATTATGTAAACAAACAAATGTGATTTCTTGGGAAAAGGCTTATCAGTGTGTCAGTGGACATTTGCTAGTTTCTGAGATGAAAATAATAAAGACATCCATCAAGGAATACTATAATATCCATATTATCAGTAATTCTGTTCATGGTAAGTGTAAGGAACACATTTTGAGTATAAGGATATTTTGCATTTCTCCATCAGTATTTCATTTAAAGAAAACATATTTTATGCTAATTCTGCTAAAATATTGCTAACTTGTATGTGCAGCATTTGGTGGCAATAGTAGAAAGTCTGAAATCAGGGGCCCTTGATGCCCTCTGAGCTTGCTTATTTTCTTGCAGACATTTCATTACCCTGACTAGATAACATCATCAGTGCTAGTAAGAAGTGCTGTTTGCGGTCAGTTTATATTCTGGTGTCTTGCCTGTTTGTGGGTGGGGACAGTCTTAGTGATTCTTTGGTTGGGCTGTTTACTGATGGCTCTTTGGCAATTTCTTGATTGGGGTATTGCTTAATCTCTAAGATTGGGGTATTGCTAAATGCCTCTCTCCTTTATTGGTAAAGACTGAAATGTTGGATGATTAGAGATGTAATAATGGATGTATCTACGTGAACAAAGAATGAAAGGAGGCTTCTGAATATTGATGTATAATGAATGAAGGTAGATTTAGCCATTAGTACTGAATAAATGCTGATTTGACCAAGCATGTTGATCTCTTCTGTTTAACTGGAATTAACATAATTAATTGATATTCTAACTGGCATAATTTAGCTCTACATAATTTTAATATTTTAAAATCTTGAATTAAACAATTCTGTTGATATGTCTTTGTAAGTACTTTCATTTATAATTGATCATAGCCTGTAAACAAAGCAAAGTTTTCTTAACATTTGAGCAATAGAAAGGCTATCTGCATCTTGTACTTCATTCATTCATTCTTCTTTTCTTCCTTCCTTCCTTTCCCAAGTGTTTTTGATTACTGTATTTGAATATTAATTCCAGCTGGTTTAATGTTACATCAGCATACCTACATAGCTGTCTTATGCTGAACATCAGCATAGACGGACAAATTGCTTCTCCACTAAATGCATATTTAATGCACAGCTGCATGAAAGAGATGAAAAAACACTGCAGTGTCTATCTCAGAAGCTTATTGAGCTGGAATATTCTCTCTTCACACTCCCCAAAGGGCCTTAACACTATATGACTTATAGGAAGCATACAGGCATGGTTGTAATTTGTTTATTAATGTATTTTGATCAAGTTTTTATGATTGTTGATGATACTGCCAAGCTGCCTTGGATATGAATCCTGAGATAGTAGGAAGAGACAGAAGAATCAATCAGATTGTTAGAGACTTAATCTGGCTTCTGAAAGAAGAAAGCCATTATGATGATGACTGGACTGTTTGTTTGCTTACTATCCCACCTTTATTATTTTTATAAATAACTCAGTGTTGAGCATATCCGACATGCCTTCCTCCTTCTATTTTCCCAATAATAACGACTTTGTGAGGTGGGACTTTGGGCAGAGAAAGATTAACTGGCCCAAATTCGTCCAGCTGGCTTTCGTGACAAAGGTGGGACTTGCACTCATGATCTCCTGCTCTCTTGCCTAGTGCCTTAACCGCTTGACCAAACGGGCTCTGTTGTAATGAGTATTAATAGTACAGACTATCCTCATGCACAAATAAGCACAAATACAGGTGAAACTCGAAAAATTAGAATATCGTGCAAAAGTTCATTTATTTCAGTCATGCAACTTAAAAGGTGAAACTAATATATGAGATAGACTCATTACATTCAAAGCATTCAAAGCAAGCCATGATGTGTCATAATTGAGATGATTATGGCTTATAGCTCATGAAAACCCCAAATCCACAATCTCAGAAAATTAGAATATTGTGAAAAGGTTCAATATTCTAGGGTCAAAGTATCCCACTCTAATCAGCTAATTAAGCCATAACGCCTGCAAAGGGTTCCTGAGCCTTTAAATGGTCTCTCAGTCTGGTTCAGTAGGAAGCACAATCATGGGAAAGACTGCTGACCTGACAGTTGTGCAGAAAACTATCATGGACACCCTCCATTAAGGAAGGAAAGCCTCAAAAGGAAATCGCAAAAGAAGTTGGATGTTCCCAAAGTGCTGTATCAAAGCACATTAATAGAAAGTTATGTGGAAGGGAAAAGTGTGGAAGAAAAAGGTGCACAAGCAGCAGGGATGACCTCAGCCTGGAGAGGATTGTCAGGAAAAGGCCATTCAAAAGTGTTGGGGACTTTCACAAGGAGAGGACTGAGGCTGGAGTCAGTGCATCAAGAGCCACCACACACAGACGGATCTTGGACATGGGCTTCAAATGTCATATTCCTCTTGTCAAGCCACTTCTAAACAACGAACAACATCAGAAGCATCTTACCTGGGCTAAAGAAAAACAGAACTGGTCTGTTGCTCAGTGGTCCAAAGTCCTCTTTTCTGATGAGAGCAACTTTTGCATCTCATTTGGAAACCAAGGACCCAGAGTCTAGAGGGAAGAATGGGGAGGTTCACATTGCAAGATGCTTGAAGTCCGGTGTGAAGTTTCCACAGTCTGTGTTGATTTGGGGAGCCATGTCATCTTCTGGTGTTGTTCCACTGTGCTTCATTAAGTCCAGGGTCAATGCAGCCGTCTACCAGGAGATTTTGGAGCACTTCATGCTTCCTTCCGTAGATGAGCTTTATGGGGATGCTGACTTCATTTTCCAGTAGGATTTGGCACCTGCCCACACTGCCAAAATATCAAAACCTGGTTCAATGACCATGAGATTACTGTGCTTGATTGACCAGTAAACTCGCCTGACCTGAACCCCATAGAGAATCTATGGGGCATTACCAAGAGAAAGATGAGAGACATGAGACGGAACAATGCAGAAGAGCTGAAGGCCACTATTAAAGCATCCTGATCTTCCATACCACCTCAGCAGTACCACAGGCTGATAGCTTCCATGCCACACTGCATTGAGGCAGTAATTGCTGCAAAAGGGGCCCAAACCAAGGACTGGGTACATATGCATGTTTATACTTTTCAGAGGTCCGATCTTGTTCTATGTACAATCCTTGTTTTATTGATTGCATGTAATATTCTAATTTTTTAAGATTGTGGATTTGGGGTTTTCATGAGTTGTAAGCCATAATCATCTCAATTATGCCAAATCACGGCTTGAACTATCTTGCTTTGCATGTAATGAGTCTATCTCATATATTAGTTTCACCTTTTAAGTTGCATTACTGAAATAAATGAACTTTTGCACGATATTCTAATTTTTCGAGTTTCACCTATACCTGCTTACCAAATAACACAGCAAAGAAGATTATGAAAACATTCAAGAAAATACAAATGTTTATAGAATGTATTTAAAATTGGGTTGAGAAAAATAAAAGTATATTTGTACTTTGTGGTTTGCCCTTGCCTTCTTCCTAGGATGTGAGAACCAGTCAGCCAGCTGTTTTTTTTCCCTAGGAGAGGACTAGAATTCATGGACTCCTGGTTTCTAACTTGATGCCTTCACTGCTAAACTGAGCTGGCTCTTGAGCACATATGTACATATAATATAGTGAACAGGCAAATAGAAAATGCAAATGAAGTCAACAGTCTTCATTGGGGAAAAAAATCTTCACTATATAACATGCATTTTAAAAGGATAAATGTTTTGGAAAAAAAAAAATCATTGCCTTTAGTACCTGACAGCATTAGCAGAGTTTTTTTATCTGTAACATTTCTTTCCAAAAATATTGAAACTGTTGTCACTAAGGAAGCTTTTTAAAATGAATATTTAGTGTATATTGTATAATATGTATAATATTCCATATATAATATGGAATATAATATTCCATATATAATATGGAAAAGAGAAATCTACTTTGTTAGATAACTAATTATGATTTATTATAAAATTATAATTTATTAATTATATTCCAAAATATTTGGAAATATATTGTTTGTGATGTTGAGTATAGATATATTTCACCAAACTTACTGCACAAAAATGTAATCTGGATGGATCATAATTTTTACTCTACCCCAATATTCATTTTTTTCTGTTGATTATTTAATTACTTCCAATTTTTATTATTAAATGGACTGTTCATTATTGTTTTATGTATGGTATCTTTTTGTTAGTAGGAAATATTTCTGACAATGGAAACTGCTCTAGAGTACTCTTCAATCTTCCTGCAAAATATGCTCTCAAGTGCTTTTGAACTGTCCAGACTCAATTTAGAGAG
Source organism: Pseudonaja textilis (assembly GCF_049901715.1). Classification (NCBI taxonomy): domain Eukaryota; kingdom Metazoa; phylum Chordata; class Lepidosauria; order Squamata; family Elapidae; genus Pseudonaja; species Pseudonaja textilis. The sequence continues at coordinate 254,281,119 of NC_141990.1, read as the reverse complement.
CAGTCAGGCTGAATAGAGGATAGATGAGCAGAAAATCCTATCACACTAGCAAAAGCTTTTATGTTAGAACATGTGTTTTGTTATTATATATACATAAATAGAAAAATATAATTGTTGATTTAGAAAAGTGTGCTTATTTTTTCCTTGTTTGAAGTTTAACTATATCAGAGAGAGAAATCGCTGGACTGTGATGCTGCCTAGAAGGACTCTAGCTACCCATTATGTCACTCATCTATTCTCACACTCATTTGAGGTGCCAGAGAAAAAAATATTGTTCTGCTCCTGCTCAATAGATCATTTGGCTTCCATGCTAGGTCAGGAAAACCATTATTTTCTTCCTGAAAAGCAAAGAAAACCAGGGGAACTTACTAAGTGGGAAAAGAGTGAAATATCATAATTAGGAACAACCATGGTCTGAATTACATCCTTTTCTTTGTTTTGTTTTATTGATCTTATAAATGGATCAACATCCTGAGAAATTATGATGGGCAGCTGATTTCTCTGTGATTTTCTAAATCCAAAGTAAGTTGTCAATGCATGTTACTCTTACATTGGATTGTATGAAACTAGGTGGTCTTTTGTGCGACAAGCAATTCAGCAACTTTGAACAATTGGCAAGAAGGAATTTATTGTAAGGAGGGGTTTTTTGGAGACACAAGATTTTCTTCATACGTAGCTTTGCTGAATGCAGAATTTGAATACTTTGCTATGGAACAAATTTTCCCAAGGGCAAACAGCAATGTCTTTTTGGTGCTGCTAAGCGAGGCAATAGATTCATACACCCAAGGAGATCAAGCATAAAATGAACATTTTGTAGATTGTTTCATGTCTGAGTTTTTGCTTGTAACATTACAAGCAAGTTAGGCAACATTAGATGTCAGCCCAATTCATCACATGTTATAGTTTGTGACATTTCATTTAGGATAACATTTTATTTTCAAATGGTTTAGAAATAAAAATCTGGAGTAAAGAATAGGTTTTTTTCCCTGTGAGTAAGCTTAGCTGTGACATGCATGAAAAATTTAATTCTGTAAACTGCAAGTCAGTATAATCAACTCAATATAATCAACTGAAGTAATCTTGTGATGAATGTCAGCAGCTTCCAAGGACAATGAAAACATCAGTATATTGAATCATGATACAGTTTGATTTTGTTATAGTGATCCTGTTTTGATCAGTGACCATAAAAGTTTATATTCAGTACTAAAATTAAAGCCTTATTATGCAACAGTTTAACCAATGTCTTCCTTCCTCGCTCCCTCCCTCACACTAAAGAATATGTAGGATTTAAAATGCTATCACAAATATATAAACATATTGCCAATACCATTAAGGAGATATAGGTATATAAGATTTCAAAGACAATGATAGATACAATTATTTTAATCTATGTAAGAGGTGTCCTATTTTATAAAACAATATATAATGCTAGAAATGACAATACAAATAGCTAGGGAAGATATACAATCACTGAATTACTAAAATCTACAAATATTTCAAACTGAGCATTAGTGATACGACTGTAATACTATGGAGGAGAAATTTAGGTCAGGCATAACAGGGCAAGGGACAATCTAAAAACTGAATGGGCATAGCCTTAATCAACCTAATGGCATCAGTGCCTAAAAAACTGTAAATTGTGGCAAATATGTGTAATATACTGTATAAAATAACATATTGTTTAGAAAAGTAAAAGTAGCACTTGTGTCAGTAGTTATTATCCACTATTTGTGAGTGGATTTAAACAAATCTACAGAATTTTGATACTTTTAAACATAGTTATCTTGATTATCTACCAGATCAGGTAAACAGAAATTATCAGAATGTCCCAGAAATTATTATAAATAGGAGAGAAAATACGTTAATACAATGGCTTTGTAACGAGTGACAGCAGGATTAAGATGAATCTGTTGACAAAAAAAATTTGTTCTCTGTAACAAAATCTGAATTTTACCTCCAAGATATTTAATAAAGAGCAAATTTTATGAAACATCCAAGTTTTAAAACAATGTAGTCCTAATTAAGTCAATGGATTTAACAATCTCACTAAAAATGTGCTATGCAGCTCAAGATCTAAAGTGTTGATAGACCATGGAATTATAATTTTGTTACTATTGTTGTTACTCATTTGCTGCAGTTAAAAGAGAACATAAAAAAGATAAAATGTATATAATATCAACATATATTAGAAAAATCAGTTGATCATATATCTAGGAAGTCATCCTAAAAAAAGGATAATAAATGTAAGAATCTCTAGACAAAAGAGACTAGAATATTAGAATTCTGTATTGTATTGATTTGTTTTCTGTGCCTTCAAGGGACTCCTGGCAATTGCCTGGATTCGTCCCTGCAGTTTACTTGGCAAGATTTTGGAAGTGGCATAATATTTCATGATATAATCCACATTTGCCCAAGCAAGATTTTTTCTGACTTGTCATGTATACGTGCTGAACTCATTGAGAGCTCCATTTTCTTGTGTTTTTAATTTACTTTTTGGAATCAGACTGCTGTCATATATTTGAGCAGAATATACCATAGCTTAGGAATGCCAGTAACAATTGTATGTGAAATTGAGAATTGTTTTTGTAGTTCCAAGGGGAAAGATTTCGTGATGAATATTGCAGCACATTTGTTCTGTTTTTAAAACTTGTGTCATGCAAGAAAAAATGTTAAGTGTTGGGCAGTTAAATAGAATGAAAACAATTTACTTCAAAAGACACAATGGCTTACCTTTATTCTTCTACTGACCTACAGAGGAAATAAAACTTGTTGAAACTACCTTAGTTTTCTGAGATTGTTTGTTGCCATTACAAGGGGTAGGGGTTTCTGGGCTTTTTATATTGTTAATTTTTAATGTTGTATGCCACCTGAAGTCACTATGTGTGAGCTCGGTCACCATATAAATCTATTTAATAAATAAATAGTGACCTCTATTTAGTAACTTTTCCTTTCTTTAACTATGCAATTTAAGCTAAAAACAAAAGGACCAAGCCACCTTTTTCCTATGTCAGTCAAGAATTTTTATTATATAGGGACAGTGTTTGTATTTGCATAATAAAAACACACCTCTCAAGAGTTGTTTAAATAATAATAATCTCTTTAACATTTTGTACAGTTACGTAATTATAATATTTGAATTATTGACTTTTCCAGAGTATGGTTTGTATAGAATAGTAAAATAGATTATTCCAAGAAATTATGATCTTTTTTTTTCCTTTTTGGTTGCCTAACAACTTTAGCGCTTGAGCTCCACTAAATGTTTTCTAATATCATCACCATCCCCATTTTTTGTTTTTTTTGAAAGGATGGAGTAGTGCAAGAAAGTTTGAAGATAGGCTAAGACAGAATTGTGATGGACAGAAGTGAAAGAAGGCACATGGACAGTTGCAGTGTTTTGCAATATTTTTTACAGGCTTCCCCAAATTCCTTGTTTCATTAGTTGACTAAGAGTATCACTGCCTATCTTGGAAGAAATGTACATCTGGGTTTAGTTCCAAGTGGGGAGAAAGACACTGGAAACATGGAGGCTATTTGGAAAGATGGTTTAATGGTGGACAGGACCACATGGTTTGAGGTCCTGGGCAATCAAGAACATGGGTGTGTGTGTGTGAGAGAGATTTATACCCTGTCTTGGGCTTTGAACTTGCTTCCTGTTCCTGTGGGCAGGATGTGTATTCTGATTGGTTGCTGTAGGGGTCATGTGTAAATCCTAGGAGTTTGTCTGAGATAAGTCGGGTTGAACTGTGGGCTGATGTAATGTCCCCAGGTGATTTTTACAATGCAGTGAGCCCTGCTGTTAGATGGGTACAGGGCTAATCTTATCATGTCCTGAGGACCATGTCTTACTCCCATCACCCCTGGAGCTGAAGGGGGGCAGGAAGCTGCTTTGTCTTTAAAAACATGTTTCTTCTTTTCTTATCCGGGGACATATAATATTCTGCCTTTTTAATATTTCCTGGAATATTGGGTGCTAACTTTCTACACCTAAATTGCAATGGGTTGCAGCCTTCTGCTGCCATTATTTTTCTGCCACATCAATTAATATATTGTCAAAGTAGCTGGCATACAGTAGTTTCAGTTGTTAACTGCATTTATAATGATCTCTGCTGTTTTTTAAAATTTTTTGGTGTTATCCTGTAGTCAGGGGTGTCAAACTGGCGGCCCATGGGCTGGATGACTCACGCGCAGGCCACCCTCACCCCAGCTCCATGAAGGGGGAAAACAGGATACGTCACATGACGGCAATGTGATGTTGCAAGTTTGACACATATGCTGTAGTATAACTCAGGCAGTTTAAATGTGACATTCAGGTTCTTTTTATATCTGTATGACAATATACAACATTGGGTTTATTATATGTGTCCTTTTCATAGGACAAAAAAATTGAGTATAGATCAGTATTTCTATATTGTAAACTATGTAGCTTGAAGGCTGTTTTCTACTTTATTTTTCCTATTCTTATTATAGCAAATAAAATCATATGGGAAAATAAGTAAAACTATAGCAACTTTGTCATTTACAACATGACTCTAAGGCATTTATCTAAAAGGCTTACTGTAGAATTTTTTTAAACATGTTCCAAGATCAGAATAGACCATTGACATGCGGACTATATGTTTAAAGCTTTTTTAAAAAGTATTTTTGGAATAATATTGCAAAATGATGTTTACTGTTTGTTTTAGAAAGTTTTAAATGGTTTAAAAGATGAAATGAATTTGATTTAAGTGAAGTTAATTAAAGTACTTTCTTGTGGGAAATTATGTTTATGTTTGGGAACAGCTATTAAGACAACTTGAAGATTAGACATTGAGTGCATTAGAAGAAATAAATGCATCAATGGCTTCTTTAAGAGAATTCTATGATGAACGTGCTCAGGAAATAATTATAAAGGTACCTGCTATTATGGAAAAATCAGAAGATGTTGCTGAAGAGGAACAAGTTCCATTGAATAAAACTTAAATTGATTTGAATGTGGATTTAAAAATGATACTCTACAATAGATCTACAAATGAAAATGGCTAATAATTTTAAAAGACACAAATATTTCAGAAAAGTGTTGTGAATAATTTCTCTTCAATGGATTTACAAAAGGAACTTGTTGAAGCTGTCAAAGATTTTGTGAGAAGAGACAGTAAGAACATGAACCATGATGCGGATATTACAATGAATATTCCATTTTGTAGTGGAATTACAGAAGGGAGTTTTTAAAGGCTCCAACAATTCTGAGGGAAGAAGCAAAGAGAGTATGAGAAAGCAGATATTAGGACTTCGTTTGAGGGAACTTTTTCTTTTTTTAGAAATTTTATATTTTGTAGATTGTGTTAGTTTTATCTGTATAATGTAATCTTCAATAAAATTGGTGCAAAAATCTTGGCAGGATTTTTTTTAGCCTTGATTTTCTAGTCCATTTTCTCCCTCATTTCTCAAGCTTTTTTAAAGTTTTGGATCATTTTCCTGAAATAGTTGTCACCAATTTCTTTCAATACCATGTTGTACAGGTCATCCGTTCCTTTGAGGAAATAAACCAGACTGTTTGTGTGGCATGGTTAGGGCTGGCAGCATTACCCTATGTTTCCTTTAGATGTGTATTCTCCGTTGTGTGCTTGCTCACTCTCTTATAATCCTTTCCTCTCCAGTGAATGCAAAAACAACCATTAATTTCCTTCTTGCTAATTATTCAAGTATTGAGATGAACATTCTGAAGGGCAGGAGAGTGTGTGTGTGTGGGGGGGGAAACTAAAGTAAAATCATTAAGAGGCAAACAAAAACTGAAGTTCTGAAATTGATTAGTCTTATCAATTTTGAAAAGAGAAACACATTTCCACTCTTGTGATTTCCCACAGCGATTGTTTCACTTAATGACAAAAATGCCAATCCCAATTGTGGTCACTAAACACAGACTACCTGTATTGTTCGAGCAGCTACTTGGGTAGTAGTGGTAATTAGAATAATTTACTTCAAATACCTAACCTTCGTGGATCTATTTTTTGTTGATCAAGCAGATTAAATGATGAGACAGCTGTGTAAGGATTACTGGATTTTTGTCATGTTTTCCTCAAGAAGAAAGAATTATTTTTCAAGGGTGGATGGAAGGACAGACAGACAGACAAGCTATATCTTATTAAGAATACAAATACATTCCATCTTGACTAACTAAAAAGTACAAGTGTACAGTATACTTTCAAAAAGAACAAAGGGTATATAATGTACTGCCAAGAAAGGAATTCAAGTGACTATTAACCTGGTAAGAAGATTATAAAGTTAATTAAAAAAATATCTTGTTCAACAATCAAAATGTTATATCTGGGAGGATGGTTCAGAAACGGAGGCAAGACTCAGATAACAACAACAGCTCTTTATTAGTGACTTCAGATCTGAGCAAAGAATCCCAGCCGCAGCAGCCCCTTATATAGGGATGGCTGCGGCTAGGCAGCCAATGAAAGCAATTTGAGTTTGCCGCTCTTGGCAGGGCCAATCGCGGCAGCCCGTTTACTAGCCAATCGGATCAGTCTGCGGTGACCAATCATGACCTGTTATTCGTGGGCCAATCAGAGTTGCAGGCTTTCAAGCCTGCTAGTCCGGAACACCCCTCCCCTCTCGGTTCCGTTTAAGGGGTGGAGTTATATAGTCTCGCAGGTAGGCAGTTCTTCGCACCTGTCTACCTGACTTACGCAATTCCAATTGTCCATGTTCAAATTCGGGTTCGGATGGACTGTTTGCTGGATCTAGCAGGAATGGTGAACTGATGCCTTGGTTGGGGCTCTCCTCTGATGCCCCCGGGGTGATTGAATCCTCAGCTTCGTTGCTACTGCTATGGCTCCCTGGGCTCGCTGAACCAGCTTGGCTGCTGCTTCTTGGTGAAGTGTTCATCTGCCCAGGTTCAACTACAGCTGGTGAGTATTGCAAGCTATGGTGTAGTGATCTCGGTGTTAGTTCTGAATAAACAGGTGTTGGTTCTATTTCCGGGCTCACAGCTTCCCCTCCCCCCCTGGTGTCGAGGTTGGGGTCAGGGATGGAAGTTGTGGTCAATCTGGAGCGTAGCTGGTCAATATGGCGTTTCCACGCTCTGCCATCAGTGGTCAGTAGACGGTAGGAGTGGAGACCCGTAACTTGAGTTATTTGGGCAGGAATCCAGAGGGGATCCCCAGAAAAATTTTTTGCAAATACAAGGTCTCCTACCTTAAAGGCGCGATGCTTGCTGCTGGAACCCAGGGGCTTTTCCGGGGTGTAGGCAGGGTGCAAGCAGTCTAGAGGCGATCTGAGTTTCCTGGCCATCAGGAGTTCAGCTGGGCTCTTGTTAGTCGTGCTGTTAGGTGTGATGTGTTGAAGAAGCAGCATTCTAGTGACTTTATCGTGGATATTACCTTGTTCCATTTTCTGTAGGGTTTTCTTTGTGAACTGAACCATTCGTTCAGCCCTACCATTCGCCGCTGGATGAGCCAGTGATGTGAGTGCATGTCAGATGCCCCGTTCAGCTAGGTATTGTTCAAAGGCTAAGGCAGTAAATTGGGGCCCATTGTCAGAAACCAGGACATCAGGTAGGCCGTGTGTGTCAAAGAGTCTGTTCAATTTCTTGATTACTGCCTCTGTAGTGGTTGTTTTCATTTTATTGACCTCAAGCCAGTTAGAATACGCATCTACAGTTATTAGGAAAGTGTGGCCTCTAGTAGGTCCCACAAAGTCAATATGAATGCGTGACCAGGGACCCCTGGGTGTTTCCCATTCTGCTGGTGGAGCTTTTGGTGGGGCTGAATGGTTTTCCTGGCATCTGTTACAAGAGGCGACCCAGGTTTCAGTTTGTTTGTCCATACCTGGCCACCAGGCGTAACTTCTTGCCAGCGCTTTCATACGCACAATGCCCGGGTGTCCATCGTGTAGCATTTGGAGGACTTTTTTTTGTAGTTTGGTTGGTATGACGACTCGGTCTCCCCATAAAATGCACCCTCTTTGTGAGAAAAGTTCTGTCTGTCTGTTTTTGAATGGTTTAAAGGTTTCCTTGGGCTCGTATTCTGGCCATCCCCTCTTCACCTAGCCAAGAACTCGTGCCAAACATGAGTCTCTTTTGGTTTCAAAGGCGATATCCTGGGCCGTTAGTGGAGGTGAGGGAATTGTCTCGATTTGTAGTATTGGGAGCGTGGAAGCTGGGTCTTCCCGCGTTTTGGGTAGTGGTGAGTGGCTCAAGGCATCAGCGTGAGGAATAGATTTCCCCGTGCGATATTTTAGTTGATAGTCGTAGGCAGCCAGGAACTTCGACCATTGGGTCATTCTGGGGGAGAGAATGTGTGGGGTAGGTTTGTCGCCCACCAGAATGCCAAGTAATGGCTTATGATCCATGATAATAGAAAATGGTTTCCCATATACATGTTCATGAAACCTTTTAATCGCAGAGACAATAGCAAGGGCTTCCTTATCTAGGTGGCTATAGTTTCTTTCTGTTTTTGACAGAGTCCTTGAAAAAAATGCAATTGGTGCCTCTGAGCCGTTTGGGAGGACGTGGCTCAGGATGGCCCCTACCCCAAATGGTGAGGCATCACAAGTAACAGTCAAAGGGAGTGTCTCGTTATATTGAATTAACACTGCATCAGAGGTAAGGAGGTCTTTTACTTGTTGGAAGGCATGTTCCTCCCGATGTCCCCAAATCCAGGAGGCCCTTTTATTGAGTAGTCTATGAAGGGGCTCAGCAACAGTCGCCTTCTGGGGTAAGAAAATGTTATAAAAGTTAATAAGTCCCAGGAAGGCTTGGAGGTCAGTTTTGTTTTTAGGTCTTGGGGCATTTTTGATGGCTGCCAATTTATTTTCTGTAGGGTGGATTCCTTGTTTGTCAAGAAGGTAGCCAAGAAACTCCACCCTTTCTGTGCATAGCTGGCACTTTTCCTTCTTAACTTTGAGACCAGCATCTTTGAACCTTTGTAGGACTGTTCTGAGGCATTTCTCTAATTGACTTTTTGTTGGGGCAGCTATTAATACGTCATCAAAATAGGGCACGACCCCTTTTATGCCTTGTAAAAGTCTCTCCATCAGGCTTTGAAAGATGCCTGGAGCTACCCTTACTCCAAACTGGAGCCTGTTGCATTTGAATGCACCACGATGTGTGACTATAGTTTGGGCTTCTGCAGTTTCGGAATCAACTGTTGATACGCTTGGGCCAGATCTAATTTTGCGAATATTCTGCCACCCCCAAGTGAATGCAGGAGATGCTGAACGACTGGTACTGGATAGGTGCTCTGCTGCAGCACGTGATTGAGGGTGGCCTTGTAGTCACCACAGATTCTCAAGGACCTGTCAGGCTTTATGGGGGTGACAATTGGTGTCTCCCATCGGGCGTGGTCAATGGGCTCTAACATGCCTTGTGCAATTAATATGTCCAGTTGCTCATCAATTTTGGGTTTGAGAGCAAAGGGAACTCAGCGTGGCTTTAGGCGAATGGGCGCAATGTCGGGGCGGAGATTAAATGAAATGGGGGACCCCTTGTACTTGCCTAAGTTTTTGCTGAACACTTCTTGGAAATCGTGGACGAGGGCTGCCTCCCAGTCATCGTCTTCAGTATGATGGATGCCAGCCATTCCGATTCCTAATGGTGCAAACCACTGAAGGCCCAATAGACTTGGCCGGTCTCTGTCTACAATGGTGAGCAGTAGAATTGCATTATGTCCTTTGAAAGAGACCTGGAAATGGCAGGTACCCGCGACTGGAATCCGGTTGCCTTGATAATCTTTCAGTATAAGTCTCTGACTGCTGAGGTCTTGGCGTCGGATGTTGGGAATCAGTTGCTTGAGTGTTTTCCAGGATACCATGGATAGTAAGGACCCAGAGTCGACTTCCATGATGCAAGGTTTATTTTTGATGATGACTTTTACACGGATTTTTTTAGCATCTAGCGATGAAGCATGGCCGATGGTGATGGTTTGGTGAGCCTCTTCTCATCTGGGCGTACCATTAAACCTTCGGGGTCTGCTGTACTGGTTCCACTGGTTGTTAGGGCGGTCCCTCTATGTGGTGGGGTTGCCATCATTCCTTTTTGGGCTGCTCCCTCTCCGTCTGGGACTAGAATTTCTTTTGTTTCTGCATACTTTCGCAATATGTCCTCGTTTTTCACAAAAATGACACATGGCATCTAAGAATCTGCATTCGGATTGGGGATGGTTTCCCCCGCATCCGGTGCATTGGTAGTTGGTTTTATGACCCCGCTGGTCTCGTTGCTCACGTTCTGACCGGAGTCTGTGGACGTCTTCCTCCTCGCTGTCTGAGGATGATTTGACATCTTCATGATGGGTGGTCGATGAGTACTTGTCTGAAGGTTTCCCAGCATCATTGGTTGGTTGGTGGTTGGTTCCGCTGGTTCGGCACATTTGTGCTGCTGATTTACGAGTGGCTTCAGCTGCGGTGGCGTCGGCTATGGAATCTGCAAGCGAGATGTCTCCCTTGGCCATGATCTTGCTCTGGACAGTTGGATCTCTAAGGCCAAGGACGATTCGGTATCTCATGGCTTCTTCAAGATTGGCGAAGCCACATAAACCGCCCAGGTTCCTCAGGTCTGCCACGAAATCCCCAACACTCTCACCTTCATGCTGGTCCCTCTGATAGAACTCATGTCTGCGAATGAGAGTTGGTACTGCTGGGGCGTAATGGTTGCGCAGGATGGGAGCAAGGGTATCCCAGCCCATCGTTTTAACTTCAGCTGGTTTCGCTGAGGCTTTAGCCATCTTAAAAACAGCTGGTCCACAATGGGTTAGAAAAACGGCTCGTTTCTTGCTTGGTGTGGCATCTTTGAGGTTGTTGGACTCCAGGAACATTTGAAATCTGTCCATATATATTAGTCCCAGTCCTCGCTAGCTGGATCAAATGGGGCGGGTGGTATAGCGCTGCTGGCCATGCTGCCATCGTTGCGCTCTGTCAGCCACGTGCTCCATCAGCTAGCTCAGTTCTAGTAGACTTCGTTGCCTCCGCATCCCATCCTCGTTGCCAGTGTTAGATCTGGGAGGATGGTTCAGAAACGGAGGCAAGACTCAGATAACAACAGCTCTTTATTAGTGACTTCAGATCTGAGCAAAGAATCCCAGCCGCAGCAGCCCCTTATATAGGGCTGGCTGCGGCTAGGCAGCCAATGAAAGCGATTTGAGTTTGCCGCTCTTGGCAGGGCCAATCACGGCAGCCCGTTTACTAGCCAATCGGATCAGTCTGCAGTGACCAATCACGATCTGCTATTCGCGGGCCAATCAGAGTTGCAGGCTTTCGAGCCTGCTAGTCCAGAACACAAAACATTTGAAATAATACTAGAGAGCCAAAGGTGAAAACTTGATGAATAATACAGAGAACAAACCAAAGTTTTGGAAATTGCTTCCCAAGGACCTGGGATATGTTGTTGTTTGATGGTGGTGAATGTATTGTTGCAGGTTGTTCCAAATAAAAGTGCCTTTTGCAATTGGCTGGTGATGATTTTGTCAATGCTGATGGAATTCAAGAGGTGCTTCTGTTGTTCTGGATTACACACAAGGTGCCTATTATTATTGGTACAATCTTTGCTTTCTTTTGCTATTCTCTTTGCAGATCTTAATATTTTGTGATTTTCTCTGGTTCTTTCTCTTCTCTTCTGCTATCTCCAAAAACTGCAACATTTGGTATCCAGACTTTTTAGTCTTTCTTATGAACAATTCTTAACTCGGGGATATCATGTGGTAGGTGCTTATCTGTTTGAATTGTACAGTCCCAGAGCACTTTAACTTGTCATTTCCTATCACTTTGTCTATTTTGTAGTCCTACCATTTTTGCTCATAGGCAAATGATATTGCAAATATTCCAATGTACCATTGTTGCTATTTGGTCATGCTGTTGTTTGTGAGCTTTTTTTTGCTAATTAGGTGTTTCTTCAGCTTCTCTGCAGAGGTGGCATTTGCTGTCTGTCCTTGTCTCAGCTTTGGCTTTGTATACATTAGTTCCGAAGGCTTGGTCTTGTGCAATCAGAATTAGTCCCCTTGTCTCTTTCTTCAACTTTTCTGCTCTTAGTCATTGCCAGGTCTTGCTGTTATCTGCTTTGCCTGCTAGTTTTTCTTTTTTTAAATGTACAGGTCGTGTAATACTTGGTCTTGGCATGCCTCTTTTTTATTCTTCTTTTTGTCTCTCTTATAGGCTGCTCATGGCAAAGAATTCCTTTGGTATTCAGTAAGCCTTCATGGTATACTAGTTTCAGTGCATCTTTTTCACTATCCTTCTGATATTTTTCCAATGCCTTCCCCCACCCTTCAACCATCTGGTGTACTTCCACCATGCCACGCCCACACATTTTGGGGGGTAAATAGAGTCTGTCAACATTGCTGTGTGCATCAAGGGCATGATTCCTTATCATTATTTGTCTGGTCTTCCTATCTAGGGTTTTTAGTTCTGCTTCCAATTCGAGCCCTGTATCTAATGATTGAAATTGCCAAGGTGGTTAATTGCCTTGATGATATTTCCACTGCTGAGTTTGGATTTTAAGATCTTCTTCACTCTCATGAAGTATTCAATTCTAACCTTCTTTTCTTCAGTGTGCTTGATGTTTGTACCTTGAAGGATGCCCAGGAAATAGTAATGATTTTATCCAGACACTTGATACTATTTCCATAAGGCATCTTGATTCCTTCAGTGTTCACTATTTTTCTTCTTGGTGGTGAGGGTTGCACATTTGTCCAGTCCAAATTCCATTGCAATATTTTGACTATGTATATGGGCAATGTTGAGCAATGACTCTTCCACATAATGTATTTCCATACAGTTTCAGATTGCCTAGGTAAAGAAGGTGGGATAGCATGGTAGATGTTTTGATATTTGATAGCTTTGGCCTCACTGTTCATAGTAACCTCTCCCAGTCTATCACAATTGAGTAACTATGACTATGATCTTTGCACAAAGTTTCTGATGTTTCTAGTGACTCCTGTAATTTCTAGGCACTTGATTACCCAATCATGTGGAACGGAGTCAAATGCCTTCTTGTAATCAATCCAAACTCTTGTAGATCCAAGCTTTCTTTCTCTAGCCCAGCATGATGGCACTTCTTCATACACAAGAAGGGAACTGCCTAGTTTCTCTGTCCCAGCACAGGAATTCCCTTCTGTGCACAGAGGGGAGCTGTTTGCCCTTCAGTGGCAGACAGTTCTTTCCTTACATCTGCTATGATCAAACCGGTCACAAGGCAACTTCCTCCACTCCCCATTATTAATGACTGCAATGACTTATGAACAAACATATTGGCAATTGTGGTTGTTAGTCGGGGAACACCGGTATTTCTGATTCTGGATGTTGTTCTTTCCATCAAAATAACCGATTTATTCTTTTCAAATATACTTTTCTTGTTGGATTTGATTTGTAATGATAGATAAGTATTTCTTTGTTTTCAATCTTTGTATATTTGCAATGGGTACACAATTGCTGACCCTGGTTGCTCAACCAACAATCTTGTGTCCTGTGACCACACAACTTAGCAACAGCGGTTTTGATCATCCCAGTTGCAGTTGTTAAGTGGAGGCTTCATACTTTTTCTCCTCTGCCATGCTCCCCATTTCACCTCCCCTTATCTTTCCTTCCATTCCTCCCCTTTTAGTACCTGTACCCTGTACTCCTTGCTATCCCCAGCTGGTCTTGACCGACTTCTTCCTCTCACTGTTGATGAAGAATGCCTGGCCATTGGCCAAGGCAGTTGCAAATTGTCAAGCACCAGGATTTTAATTATATGACCACGGGGCACTACATGGCCATACTTTTGAGGACTGAATGCAACTATCATTCATTCAGCACCGCTGTAACTTTGAAGTTTGAAAAATAAAAAGTTGTTAAGCAAGGACTACCTGTATTCAAATATAAAATGACATCACTGTTTACGGGATGGAGAATAGGTATTCTTCCAATAATATAACAACTTTTTTTCATAAAAACATTTCTGTTGCCCTTCAGTTAATTTCCTTCCTGCTTGGCATAAAAATAAGAGAACATAAAGTATCTTTAAAAATCAATGAGTCTTCCAGACCAAAATAAATATATAAAATGTTTGTTAGGAAGAAAACTATATTAACATAAAGCCACATCCTTTAAATTTATTGTATTTTAAGGCCCACATCTCCTACCATTAAATGAATACAGCAAATTCAAATTCAGCAAATTCTAGAAAATATGCAAAGGTTTCTCTTATATAGCAACTACTATTTCTGTTAAAATAATCATAAATTAGTGTGTGATGTGATTTATAGATGTCAAACTGTTCAATTGGTTTTTTGTTTATTTCATACTCCATGGTTCCCTGTAATTATGAATATTTGATATATTATAGCTCAGTGTCAGGCCCACACTGCACATGTGGGACAACTGGATGCTATTGTGGATAGGAGATAAATCTTTTTGTGTGTGTGATAAAACTGAATAAGATTGGTCATTAATTAATTGGCCCCTCCCCCTGAATCCCACCAGCTAGTCTCCTCATTGCACAGTTGGAATTTAGTGATTATGTTGATGACCTTGACAAGCACAAGTTTTAAACTATATCAGCTTTGATATTTTGCTCAGTAGCCACAAACAAAAGCAGAATCGAGAATTGTACCTACGGCCCTGCAAGGCAAAGATAAAAGAAGAAAAAGCCAGACACAATAGAAATTATAGTGTGACATTGTAATATTTTTTATTCTTGTTTTTATGTTATTTATTCTTATGGTTTCAAAAATTTTACATTGGTTGCTTTATTTATTGTTGTAAACTATCTAGAGTCACCTTTGGTAATGAGGGTACTCCCTGGGTGTGTCAAATTTTTCAAATTTCTATTCCCAAACATTAGGGGTCCTCAAAACTTGTGATATGCCTGAGGGATTATAAAGATATTTTGGTTACTTTAATATAATATATTTTAATATAATTTAGATGTGCTTGGTAAGTAACTACATAAATATCATAACTTTTTAAAATTGTGTTTGTTTCAATTGAGCAATTATATAAACTTGATTAATAAATAAAACAAACACATCTGTGTGACATTATATATCCCTTCCTAGTAAGTCAGCATGCTACCTATTCAATCTCAGAGATGTGGTCAGTGAATATAAACAGTTTGGTTTACTGGACCAGAGCAGTGGTGGTATTCTACTAGTTTGGCCCAGTTCTACCGATCAGGTAGCGGCGATGAGCAGTGGAGACCGAATCAGTTCTCTCCACCACTCTGCTGTTGGGCCCGCCTGCCTGCCCGGGCTCCCATACTCACCTTTAACCTCTGCTTTTGAAGCGCAGCTGCTTTGCACGGCACAGCAGAGTGCTGCACGGCAGCTGGTGAAGCGACCGGGAGAGTACAGGCTTGCAGGAGGTGAGTTAGAATACCTCTGTGCCTGTGCAAATGCCTCTGTGCCTGCGCAAAATTTGCATTTGGCATATACATGCAAAGCGTGCCCACCAAGCTATGCCCACCAACCGGTGGTAAAAATATTTGAATCCCACCAGAGGTTCCCTATCATCACTTAGGATCACTTCAACTTGCTGTAAATTTCTTACAAGGGCTTTTATATCCACCTCTCTATTCTACCATTTCCCTATACGTAGAATACTTCATTGCTTAATACAGAGGCACTTCAAGATTGGCTTTGTCCCTTAGAAGCTTTGGGAGTAATTCATAGATGCCTTCTAAGGTTGTAAGAAATTGCATTTTGTAATGTGTCAGAAAAGAACTTTTAAAAAAAATATTTTGTGTTTTTTGCTTTAGCCACTTATTTAGATGTCAAATCTAAGTAACCTAGAAAGATGGCTTAGAACAGCAAATGTGAATCACTAACAATAGTTTATCTATTTGATGATTCATACTTTTTACCTTCATATAATTCCAAGAAGTTATGAAATACTCAGCTTTTCCACCTAGGTCAGGGGTCTCCAACCTTGGCAACTTTAAGACTTGTGGATTTCTACTCTCAGAGTTCCTCTGGGAAGTCTGGGAATTGAAGTCCACAAGTTTTAAAGTTGTCAAGGTTGGAGAGCCCTGACCTAAGGTCACATCTGTTTATTCCTATTGATTGAGTCACGTGGCTAAGCAAAGCTTTCACATCTGTGTTTATTAAACAGCTTTGCTTCTGAGCGAATCTGTAATTTAAAATTTTGCTTCCTGCTCTTTCTAAATTAACTGGGATTAACACAGAGCACTAATATTTAAAAATGAAAAGTTGCTTTAGATGAGATATTTATGTGTGTGCTGTTCTGCTGTCCAATACTTCTTCAATTCAGTGTATTCCTCCCAGATATGTTTTAACATATCTTTCTCCTCTGAATAATTTTGAAATGATAATTTCATGGGAGAATTTGTCAAGTCGCATGACAAGTTTTGATTGTCACATTAGTCCAGGATTAAATTAATTTATATGAGAATTCACAAAAATGAAAACAGTCTTTTTCCTTATGAATTTAATATGAATTTTTTTTTGTTTAATTCCATCCCTTTTTTTTTTCTCTACAGGTTAATAATGAAAATGTAGTCAAGGTTGGCCACAGGCAGGTGGTGAATATGATCCGACAAGGAGGCAATCACTTAGTTCTTAAAGTTGTCACTGTAACCAGAAATCTAGATCCAGATGACACAGCCAGAAAGAAAGGTACCGTCTTTTCATTATTTTAATGGTTTCAGATGCTTCTTCGTAAAAGAATCTGGTATACCATTCCATTTTCTGACATTCAGGTAATCATTAATTAAAGGAAAAGGTGAATGTCCACATTCAAGAATGTAAGGGTTCTTTTAAGATAGATTTCCAAAGGTGTGGAAAACTGGGACTTCTGATGCTATCATTGCTCCTGAAGTGCCTCTGTATGTGTATGTGAGATAATTGGGTGGAGGCTAATTTTACAATTGATTACCATCCTCTTGCAATGTGCTATTACATTCTGTATGAATGAAACTATTTACACATGTTGCCAAGATGGATATGAAATTGCTCCATAAGGAAGTAATTCCAGCACTGCTAAGTATCTTTCTGAGAGATAAAAGAGAGTTAATACATTTATGTCTGAATCCAATTAGGTTTTGTTGTAATCTGTCAAAAGCATGTACTAATACATTTTCATATACATTGTTCTCCACATTAGTGGCCATTCCTACTGATTGACAAAATATGGTAGCAGATTTTCTGGGTATCATGAAAGAGGGATGATTGTTAGCTATTTGATTTGTTATAAATAATAAATCACAATCCTTCAAGATGTCTTTGACCTAGAAAATGTATGATTGATAGATTCAATCAACAAATATGCTTTTTATTTTTATATATTCATATTTTTAATTTTCAATAACCATATTGAAATAATTATTTTAAGGTGAATAAAGGCACTATGTATATTTTCTTATTAATATATCTAATTTGCAACTGTCTCATTGTTGTGCATGTTACCATCTTTATATGCATTTGCTTTTATGGTTGTATGTCACCAATCAGTAATTCAACATGTTTTAAATCATGCACATACATTTATAAAAGAATAACTAAGCTTGATAATAAACCAAAAATTGATTATTGGGAGTTTCTATTTAATGAAAGTATAATATCATTGGAGGTAGTAGTAGTGATAATCATATGATAAAATAATATGAACAGTGAGCTGGAAATGACATGTATTCATGCTAGAATAAAGCTGGGGTTCTTATGTCATGCTGTCTTTCAATATTGTTTATTGATTGAGTATGGAGATGGCAATATTAAATAACAGAATCTCCATATTAATTTCTATTATTTTTATGCATTTTTATCTCATGATTCTAGAATAGTGTAAAACTGTGAGTTCAGCATAGCAAATGTATTGTGTAAAAAGTCAAGTACCATACAGTGTTTGCATAGCCAGAAAGTAATGCTCTTTTTTTGAACACTGTTGTGTCTAAGATGTCTACTGCAAGCTTTCATTGAGCTAAATTAGTTTCCATGTGTAATATTTCTCATCAGCGAACATTTCTGTATGTAGCTCATAAGTGTTGTTATAGCTCAGACAGCTTTATCTTTTGAGATAAAGGCAAGCAGTTTAATTTTAATTTAAATAGTAATATATTTTTGAATTGAATCTGAACAAAGTATTCTGAAGTCTTTTTACTTATTATCTATATCCTTCTGTTTAATGCAAAGCCCCACCACCTCCAAAACGGGCTCCAACCACTGCACTGACCTTGCGGTCTAAGTCAATGACCTCAGAGCTTGAAGAGCTTGGTAAGAAAGTGTTTTTAAAGAGCATGCTGCAATGATGGAGATGTAAAGCCAATGTTATACTGTTTGAAAGTGAACTGCACCTTGTACTGAACACTGGATTGCAATGATTACATACGAATGTTGCATTTCTGGAGGCTCCACGTTTGCATGATGAGCATGAATAATCCTACCTTGTTTTCAGCTCTGCAAGATAATGTATTTATTATTTATATGCATCCTCAATTTAAATATTAAATTAAAAACTGTAGCTTATTTACTGTATTTTTTATTAACCAGTTCATCTAATATTGTTTTATTTTAAATTTCTGTGGCCTCTCATTAGTGGATAAAGGTAAGCTGTTAGTCCTTGTTTTTAAAAAGCTGACCAAAAAAAACCTGTGTACCTGTAGCTCCCATTGGGGTTCTTTCTTTGATCCCCAAATGCAATTAGTGGATAGAAACAGATTTCTGCTCTCAGATCCCCTCTATCAGCAGTTCAAAGCCTATTTGAAGCTTTTGCACAAATTTAAAAAGCGATTATCAAAGTTATCATCTCTGACAGACACATTTGCTTATAAGATAGAAAAAGGAAAAGTGCTTTTGGGGGTTTTTTTGTAGCCTTTTCCCTCCGCTGAACATTTAATAACTGACAAAGAAAGAATATCCATTAGGCAAAGGAAAGGATCCTTCCAGAAATGCAGCAACTACACACTTGCTATCATTATTTTTTTGGATCTGAATCAATCATTACTGCCTATTTATTACTAAAGTTTTGAGGAATTTGTATTAGCAAGAAAAAGTAATTTTTAAAGTTTTTTCCCAGTTTTTAATAATTGCATGGTAATTGGTTTAGTTATCTTGCTTATGAAATGCAATGAAAGTTATTGAGTAATTGGTTGATTCCTAATAACTTCCTTCATAATCTTATTTATGTTATTTATTAAATTATTATGCTGCTCAACTTAAATTTTGAGAGAATCTTATCTCCCTTACTAACCAAATACTTGGAAAAAATAACATAATATTTTAATGTGAACATACATAAAATAGGTGCAGTTTTAACCATCACAATTAATTATTAAGTTATATTTAAGTCTATTAAAATACCTTTTTGTAATTAATTATAATAAAACAAAACTAAAAAGTTCAATAGAAAATACTTCAGAAATTTGTCAAATACAAAATTTACTATTATGTGTACAACATTTTCTATCCATCTTCTATGGATTTATGTTATTCACTATAGAATTTATTAAAAATTTCTTCACAGAAGTACTATTTTTATATTACAAAAGGCAAAAAATGTTTTATTATTATTTGTTTTTAATTTAGTTTTAGGCCTGGTTTTTCTAACCTTTCTAGGGAAAATAAGGGTTTGTCTTATTTTCATGCTAGTGTTGATGTGTTTTAATTTTGTAAATATCAAATTTCCTGATTTTGGGAAATATTGTTTAATTTTCCTTCTCAAGAGTTGGTAACACAGCATACCCTCTTTTCATCCATTATGAAAGCTTTTTAGAGTTTTTTTTATAAGCCAGATAAGTATTTTATACGTTTAGACTGAGTTGCTTTTTTATATTATTGAAAAAAAAAGTCTTCCTGTCATCTCACGGAATTTTTTTTTTTGCATTTTTATGTTATGACAAACTTAGGCTTCCATAAACAAGATGACGCTTTAGAGAATAGATTAAAGATCTTTGCTAGGGAAAGAATAGAGGCAATGGCCTATTGTTTACCTGCATTCCTCAAATCCTAGACTTTTCTAAAAGAATTCCCCAAGTCTGCAGAGCAGAAACTTCATAGGAAAATAGAAATGATGGTTTTATAAAATTTGCCCCCAACTTCGATTGGCTACAGAGTTTGGATACAACCTAATCTAAGAATAATAATTTTTATATGAGCAGTGAGTAGAATCTATTCATTGACCAGTATATAGAAATTATAGAAATCAGTGTGTGGTGCTAAGTGAAATTCACTTCTTGCACTGCTGTTTTAATATTTTATTATTCTACTCATGAACTACTTTAAGGCCCAGAAACAGATTTCCTTGGACCATGGCAAGAGTCATTTACAGGCAAACAGGCCAAGTGGTTGAAATGGAGCTATGATCTATGTCCTGCTTCTGTAGTCTCATGCAAGAGAATACAAAGAGCTGGGACTCAGATCATTTTATTTTATTTATTTGTATCCAGCATTTTTGTTATTTTTATGAGGTGGTGAACTTATCCAACACACTTTTCTCCTCCTATTTTCCCCACAACAATAACCCTATTAGGTGAATTGAGCTGAGACTGGCTCAAAGTCACCCAGTAGGCTTTCATTACTAAGGAAAGATTAGAATTCACAGTCTCCTGCTTTGCTGCCGGATGCCTTAACCACTAGGCTAAACTGTGATGTAACTCCCATCAGCTTGCTTGTTGGTACCCTCTGTCAATGCCGATGGCCATCCCTATATATTATATTATTCTATATTATTTCCCATCAAATTTGTACAATCTCAATCTATAGCAATCCCTCCCCTGTTTTGCTATACATTGAAATCTGCAATATTCTTCAGTATGGCTCTTTTAGATGATCTAACTATAGTATTTTGAGATTTTCTGGGAGGATAAAATGTGTATAAAAATGCAAACTGAATTAAGGAAAATAGTTCATTGTTTTTCAAAGACTTCCTAAGTACTGTAGGATTTGAAGATGTATAAAGGTAACTATAATAACTGCACATATTACTACTTCAAATGGATCACTCTGGCTCAAATCAGCTTATTTTTCCTAAATAAAGTCAACTAAAACTCTTAGACTTAAGGTTTTTTTCTTTTATAATATTTTTAAAAAGTTTAGTATTGAATACTTTTTTAAAGATAAAAACAATAGAAAAATAATCACTGTAAAAAACAATAGAAAAATAATCACTGTAATATAAAAGAACAGCCTTTCTTTTTTTTAAAGAATTTTTTATTTTTAGACAAACATACACAAACAAAACATAAAACATAAAACCATCTTCCAGTTACATAAATACAGTGTGTCGGTTGGTTACAAATCTTTTGTGCATTCTCTCCACAGTCCTCACAGTTTGTATAAATTCTAATATTATCAATCTAATATATATGTTTACATTATTATCATCATTAATCATTTATTTGACTAAACTATTATTCCATCTTTTTATACGAGATATTCAAAGTTTTAAATTAATTTATATTATAACAATTCATTAATTATCCTAAGTCCATCCAATAGTAGTACATTTTTAAATTATGTTCTGTATAATTCTGTTATCCTTGTATTGTAAAATTCCCTAACATATTTCATTTCCATATTTTTGTCTAACCATTTATAACCTTTCTTCTTTAGTAATATGATTTTTATATACAAAAATATGCTTGTGATAAAATCTTGTCTTATAGCTTCATAAATCTAGTTTTGATTTATTCAAAATTCTACAGAAGTACACAGGTTTGGTGTGAATAAAGCTACTGTCAAGGTAGGCCAGACAGGAACATGAGCAGACAGGCTAGCTCTCCTGTAAAACTACATTAACCAGACTCTTGCAAGTCTTAAAATATAAATCTCTCACCAACACCCCCCTCTCTTTATAGCCTATGAAATAGGGAGGGTACCTTCTAAACCTGTTGCCTTCTCACTATCCAACTGCAGGCTATGCTGTCTCTTATTTGGCCAATTCTAGGCAACTTTGCTTTGTCCCATCTCCCAAGTTCTTTCCCATGTATCATTAAAACTACCAATCCACTTCAAATTCAACTAATTTCAAGCGAGGAAGTTTTATTGATATTTAGGCATTTTATTGAACTTAGGTACTTCTTATCAAGCTGTAGAAGAATACACAATGTAAGCTGTGTATGTATGCCTGCCAGTAGTGCTAACGTTAGAACTACCAGATATTTTTAAAAGTGGAATGACCAGTAGAGGGCAATAATGAGTTAGATGTTTCTGTATCTCTTTGTTGCCACTTAATAATTGTATATATTTTTGCAACCCAGATCTGTAGCATTAAAATGTAGTCTGGGTTGCTTGTCTGTAGTAAAGAATTTGAATATATACATGCAGCGTGCAATCCTGTGCACACTTACTTGCTAGTTTGTATGTATCACCGAAGCAAATTGAGTATTGTTCTGAGAAAACATGTGTGGATATATGTGTATGTTTAATAAATATATGCTATAGCAGCAATGGGGGCTGTTTAGTAGACCACCTCCTGTTCTTAAGAAGCCTTTTCCTTGCATAGCACAGGCAATTGAAAATGTCATCATAGCCATTCAGTGGATGTTTCCTAATTTCCATTAAAGCACAGCACTATTAGTTGTAGAGTTGATCTTGCATAAGGTTCATGTAGTTGGTTCTGGCCTAGATGTTTTCTAAGAAGCTTTCAGGACTTGGTGCTTTGAAAGTTTATCTGTTTGTATATCAATTAATTGAATATGTTAAAGCACGGTGAAATGCATGTTAACTGGCAGAGAGGTATGATATGCAAAGTTGCCAAGTTTATTACAAAATATTATGATCACATAATAAAATACTACTAAATAATTAATTGAGAATAAGATTATTGTAATTGGAGAAAAAAGGCTTTGATTCTCTTTTATCAGAGAAATTGGTCTTTATTTCTTTTAGATTTTAGATTGTTTATATTTTCTTCAATTAGCATAGCTACACCCATAATGTAATTAATAAAGATCATTTAATGAAAATATTATGCTTTCTTAAGTAAACTATTGTAAATATATATATTATATCTTACTGTTTAAAAAAAGAAAATGCTTCAGAAAATAAGTTATTTTTTTCAAACTTAGAATATCTGTCCGTTGTCAATGAATTATGTGCACAGATTGGTCATTTTCTACCCTGTAGAAATGTTAGAAATTAGATTAGGTACAATGCATATGCTAACTATATGTTATTTCCAATGTACTTTGGTTATGCTGCTTTTAAAATATTATTTTCCAGCCCCTTCCCTTTTTATTTCACTTAAAACTGGTTCAAATATCTTCCAAGTTTGATGAGCAATTTATTCTTTTGTAAATAATAGGAAATATATTTAGCTTTCAGGCAGTAGACAACTCTAGAAGCATTGTGGTGGTTGGATTTATTTTCTATTTGCCCCTAAAAACACTTAACCCATTGACTTTCAGATAATCCCTTCCTCTGACATGTTATATATTAGTAATATTTAATTTTTGCTGTCCTGAAAATTAATCCATCTTTGGGAGATATTTGCTGACCTGGAAAACAAAGTCTGTGCTGAATACTTTTAATCAGCACAAATAACTTTGTAGATAGTAATGAAAAGACTTCAGGTAATTCTTATATGAAACAATGAATATGTGCTGACATTTTATCAGCCATGTTGCTGGTATTTTAGAGTAGATACCGATATCTGCCTCCAATTGTCATGTGGGAATCCACAGACTTAAGAACTCATAGCCTGATTATATGGAAGCCTCTTATTCCATTAAGTCTTTGAATTATCACTATTAGGCACCCTTTAATAATTACAATTTCATTCATAAATCATTTTAACATTTGCAGAAAAGTAATTAGGAATTGATAACCAGAGGGTTACAGTTCATTTCTCTTTAAATTCTAAGTATTTTGAGAATGTCTCTTTCAAACTGTATTTTCCCCCCCAAACTCCCATCTATACTGGTTAAGTTCTGAAATTAGGTATTGATTTTAGAAATGGCCAACTTTTTAATGTCTCTTAAATACAGTTCATCCAGTACTACCAGTAGGAGTGTCTAATGCTCAGTGTTAGTGCTTAAGCCTTAACATTTATTAGAAGACTATTCTCTTCAGATTTTGATTTATTTTCATTCCCTTTCTATTTCCAAGCTTCAGTACGGAAGAAGAAGGGTAAGGGGAAGCATTTTTGTCTCTTTATTTTTTATTCTTTTTTCCTGCACCATCTTATACTAAAGTGGAATACACAATTGTATGTAGTGGTTCAAATTATCAATCACAAACCATTACAATCAGTATGGTTAATGGATTGCAAAAGTATAAAATAATTATATCCCTTGAGAAATCTTGTTTGACATAAATGATCCCATTTTTTCTTCTTCTTTTGCCTTGCCTCCTTTATCCCAACTCTCGCTCCCTTTATATGTTTGAGACCGTTTCTGGTTGTTCCCCAGTCATTACCACAAGGTTACTGTGCTAACTGGCTACTAATTAGGACTGCTTCATACATAATATACTTCTTACAAACTGGAGCCTCCTTGCGTAGAAAAATATGCACACACATGTTGTGCTGTTTGTCTAAGCGTGTAACAGAGTCAAAATGGACACTGGCAAAATGATCGCCTTGATTGCTTTTTCCCCTACACTATGATTCCCGTCATGTTGGCATGTCATGTGTGAAGCAGCCCTATGAGAAACAGTGGCAAGTAACAGGAGTTTGGTGTAGTCCTGCATCACTTAATTAACTTGCCTGCTTAATGGCCAGTTATTAATCACAGAACCACACTGCCTCTGTCTCAAAAAATAGGCACCTCACATACACCCTTTGAGTCTACCGGGAGTACTGCTGCTCTGCATAATTTCAGGTTTAATGTAGCATATTCCACACTGTCCCGTGTGCATGGAATGCTGTCCCTTTAACTAATCCATAAGGTCACAACTCTCTTCTCCTTTATCTCCTTGAGACCCACCTCTGCTGCAAAGCATACAAGTTTATTGTGCAACTTACATTAACTGATTACTAAATAAAAGGACTAATGGGGATTAATGGACATTTTGTAGTAAGATTAAATGTATGCACATAAAGTTTGCATATGTTTGGTTGCATCCTGTTTCTTCCCAAGCTTTTTTATGTCACCTGTTTTCTTCAAGGCAGGGTACTTGATTTTGATATATGTGATCACACAGCACATTGCTAATCCTTTATGTATCATAAAGACGAAAGACATTACAGACCAATGGCATATAAATTACAAACTTGTTTATAATACTAACGTCTTACAATGGTAATTGAAATGACTGAAATAAGATTTGCTTAATTTTGCTTTCATTACTTACTAGTACATTCACTTTCTAAAGTTTCAAATTCAGTATTTCCTTAGTATAGTGGTGTTCCAGCTTGTCTACCAAAAATATCTGTGTAGTTATAAAAGCCCTTGACATGTTGAGAGCCTCTATGAAGTTATGACTCTATACTGGAATTGAATTATACAATACGTATAATGTGTGCCTGCTTATTCTTCCTTTCCTGAATAAAACATAGATCCTATTGATATTCAAGGCTAATGTTTGACCATTCAGACTCAGACTTATTTCACATGCTGTGGCATTCACTAGGCATATGAAGGTTAACCTTAGAATGTCTGCTTTGAAAGATCAATTGCTCATACTAAGAATTAATACATTCACTATTCTTTGTGCAACCCTATTTCAAAACAGGTGTGTCCTACGATATATCAAAGAAACTTTTCATGTACTTTATGTAGAGACTGTTCCATTCAGTTCAATAGCAGGCATAGCTTTATTGGCATCTGTTCTCCACACTGAGATTTCCATGATACTGAGAGGATTGATTCACTCAATGAACTTTGTGCCTCCTAACTGCAGCTCCTTACATAGAGTAGAACGATCAGATCAGGACTACGGTACGGTCAATAATATTTTTATTGGGAAATTAGAGCCATAAAATATTAAAATATAGCACACAGTTTTCCATTGCTTTTAACTTTTTTTTTTTGCACCTTACACAAGTTCAGTAATATCTTCTCAAACTGCAACATCCATATTTTCTTTTTATTATCTTTGATGAATTCAATAATATACTATTAGTGTTGGAAATAAGTACTTGCTATCTAAAAATAGTTTCTTATGAGTAATACCTATATTTAAAAAGATTAATTATTATAACTATAACATTTTTTTGGAAAAAAAAAAATTTAGAATTCATACATCATGGTAGCCTGACCTCACAAATACTTCTGTACTGCAAATGACCTTTTATATCAGCCACAACTAAGTGAAATGAGTAAGTCAGATTCTCCAGGGTCATGCTAAAATGCTGGAAAAGGAGCAATGTAACATAAATATAAAAGAAAATATTTTGATATAGTTGACATAAAACATTTGTGTATGTTGTGTATCTCCGGTAATTCAAGAAGAATAAATTACATAGCATGGTTTCCTGTATAAAATGTGTGAACAACTGTGCCCTGCTTCAGAAATGACTAATGCCATTGCAAGTTTTGTATACATGTATGTAGTGTGCTAACTGTTAAAATTAGTGCATAGACCCAACTGACATACATAAAAGTGTGCATGTGTGGATAAAGTAACTATATTGAAATGAATAGGGAAATTCTATGCTCATATCTGAGTGAAGACTCTTACAAGGATAGCAGTGTATATTATATGTTTGTGAAACTACAAACAAATTCCAAACAAATTAAGTAACTTAATTATTTATTGATAGTCACATTAATGCGAGTTGATTGTTTAAAAATATTATTAATAATTAATTAATATTATTTTTAAAACACAAAACAGTAAAATAAAATAACCCATCTGACTGATTTAATAAAAATATTAATTCATAAAATAAAACAGAGCACACATTATTTCACAGATCCCTGATTTTAGCCAAAGAACTGTTAGTTTCTGCATAGTTAAATAGTTTAATTATTTATATTTTGTTTTCTGAAGTCACTCCATCAGCACCAGACTTTATTCTAACAGGTAATTTATTGTATTTGATAATACTTCAAAACTATAGTTAGATATTTAAAATACCATGTCACTTCTATACTGAATAGACTTTGCAAATCAGTTTAAGTCCTTTCAAAATGATAACGTGACACAAGTACATGACATTAATTTATTGGTTTTTATGAAGTTCTTAATTGACATAGACATATTTGTAGACTTGAAATAGGATTTATTAGCCTATTTCACATTAAAAGCGTTTCTATTTTTGTTGATCTTGCCCTTGTAATTACAAATATTAATTCAACCAAAGATGCAGCAATCCAGAGTGTGGGGTTTTGTTTTGTTTTTTAATTGCTATATGTCATCCCAAAGAGACAATGTTTATATCCTGTTCCATTTTCAATGTTGATTTCTTTTTCTTCAAGAGAAAGTTTGATTTTTTTAAAAAAATAATTGTCAAAACAAATGCTATTCTTGCTATACTTTTTAATAAAACTGAGGTCAAACGTGGCCCTGTAGAGGCTCTGAAAAGACTGTATAATATAGCCCTTGTTATTTCATCATTGTGGAACTGAATACAAAGCTGTTAACAGCACAACTATAATACAAACAGATAAACCAGGCATCTTCAAATAAATGGATAATTTTGGAAGATATTTTGGACAGAAGTCTTCAAGCCATCATAATATTGTCTAATGGAAGATATCAATAAATATTTCTGAAGCTAAAAAGTCTAATATGGAATTTCTGAAAGATATTTGTGTAAGTGTTCATTGGTTGAAACAAAATGAAAACAACCTTTAATTAAAACTGTATTACTTATTTATTATTTATTAAATCATATTTTTATTTAAGTTAATGTTCTTGTAGATATGCAGTTAGGCTACTATCTTCTGGCCTTATTTTTATTTTATTTTATTTTGGTTATGGTTTATTAGGTAAATGGTGAATTTATTAGTTATATAGTGAATTTATTTTACTCTTTCTTTAACATATAGAAAAATAATGTAACAAAACAAAATGTTATATCACAGGGCTTCCTAGAGAGACATGTGACATTTCCAGCTTTTGCTGCTCTTGACCATAATAAAGAAAGATTAAACCATGAAAACCCACATAGATTAAATAATTGTCTAAAGTTAAAGCTCTCTCTTAAACCAAATGCCCATCCAAGCTCTCTTTCTGAATTGCCTGGTTAGTAAGACATTCAAATCTATTCAGATACTTTTTGAGAAAATTCCTTGCTCTGTCTCAAAAAAATAATTGTCATGTGTTAAATATAATTAAAACAGCAACCTCCAGTGCCATTTTCAGAAATAGTTCTCCATTTCTTACCAGTTGTAAATGCATACCACATGTAAACATGTTATAACATATCATTCACCCCAATACGTAAAGTACTTAGTTGTCTTTCTTCACTGCAGAAAAATAATTGTGGGTGATTTTCCAGTCCTGGTGAAAAAAGCATTGCAGGAAACGAACAATGGAATCATAGGCACTCAAGGGGATCACAGTTCTATGGCTACTGTACGTAGCGGTACTTTACTGAGCAAAAATTCTTGAACTGCTTGACAAAAAAGGAGTAAGTGAACTGACGCAATGGATTTATTAAGATTTTCCAAGTGTAAGGGTTTCTATGCAATGTCTTTTCAAAGCTTTTAATCTCTTTGTGTCTTTCAGATTCCATGGCACATTGTGGTCTAGCTGTTGCTGTGCTGTAAAATTCACTAGGAATCATTTTCCATTAGAATTCATTTTTCTTCAATTGTTAACAATTCCATGGTCTTTTCTAATGGAAGTTATAAAATAAATGCTTTTAGGAAACTTGTGGCTTGTTTTTATTTCCCATGGGATTCTGCCAAACGTACTGTGCTTTTTGGGAAAGTGCTCTCTATTTTTAAATTTCATCTCTTTCAACTCCCAACTAAAATTCAGCAAATCTTAATATCAGAATGGAAAAGCTTTTCTTTCTTTTGAGCCTAAAACGGTATGGTTGAATTTAGAAAGTAATTCAAATAATATTTCTTGTATTCCAGGAATAATGCTGTTAAAAAGATTTCTAGTTCCCTTCATGGACATTTAAGAAGGGTTTGAGGGGGTTGTATGTAAATATTTTTTTTCATCAAAATAGAAGCAACAAGCAACATTAGTAGTTATTTCCAAAAACTGGATGAGTTTATATTTAGCTATCAAAGTAACAGCTAAAAAGAGGGAAAATTACAGCTCTGAGTTTCATTATTATTATTAAATCTTATGTAGAACTAGGGTAGTTTATTAAAAAAATTATTATACACAGTTGCCCCTAATCCATTGTCAATTTTTATTTTTAATGATAAGATTTTTAACTATGTGATATTTGTACATTGGCATAACATTAAATTAGAAAAAATACTCTGACAACTGTTAGTATACAGATCTTCAAAATAATTTATGTCATATTCTAGAAATTCTAATGGAAGCCTACAGGATTAAAACATCTTTTATTTTAGTATGAGCATTTAGCTTCCATATACAATATATTTCTATACTATGCTCTGATATAAAATCCAAATATAGTTTCTTAAGTTCTTTTAAAACTCAAGTTACAATTTGGGCATGATGGCATCTTCTCAGCAACCTTGGGTTGTACAAGACATCATTTCCTTGATTTGAGGACTGTTCCACAGTTTGCTTAGCTACATACAAAACTGAGGAGAGCTTTGTGAAATTGTGCCTTGAGCATCTGGCATACATTTACACCTGGACCCTCTCCAAACCATAAAAAGTACCAAAAAAAGAGTCAGTATTTTGACTTTACCCATTTTAAGGGGAGAGCTGGAAAGCACCAAGGATATGCTAACATGTATGGCCCTTGGGACTCACTTTTTGATGACTGTTCTAGGTGATCACATAATTCATAAGATATTGCTAACACTGTTCTAATATATCTCCATCATACTAAATGTATTTTACCAAGTATAGTTTAGAATGTAAAGCATGGTACTTTACACACACACACACACACACATACACACACACACACACATCTTTATATACACATCATGTATAATCATAATAACCCAAGCCACAATCTGCAAAACATATTTAGACATTACACCAAATCATTTATTAACTTTCTCAGTCTTGATTTTGTATAAGGAAGATTGAGCCATTATTACTTGAAGTAGATGCTAGTAGATCAGTACTTTCTGGCTTGTGTAGGCAGAACAAAATTCTATGATTTATCTAATTTACACAGCATGCTAAATTTTAATACCATAAACTATTGACTGTAGTCCAAACTATACTTTCTGTTATAATAGTTTATATTATATTATTATTATATTATTATTATTTTATTAATATTAATATTATTCCAAGCCATATTATCTTTGCATGATGTTTTGACTCTACAAGATTATTTACTTGTTCATACATATTTTTTAATTTATTGACTATATTTTTCAACGAAAGGACTCATTTACTCATGATGTGGGTATTTATCTTACTATCTTTCAAATTTCATGGACCGATGTGGATGCAGAAGTGTACCCAGACACATGTATGCCTTTGCATATACCTTAAAGCAGGGCATACACCCAACCTCCAGTCCATGGACCAGCACTGGGTCATGACGTGCCAGGAACCAGGCCATGCAAACAAAGCCCCATCTGCAAGATGCAGGCCGCATGCAAAACCACACCTTCTCTGGTACGTGGAAAAAACACTCTCCACAGAACCGGTTCCTGGTGTCGGTCCCTGGTTGGGGGCTGCTGCCTTAAATCTGCCCAGGGATGCCCTCAATATTCTGAATCAACAGTGGGAAGAAAGAAACTTCTCACTGGTGTTCATTTCCCTCTTAAAATACAATTAGATGCACTCAGAATGGTTATACCCTAGTAAATAAATATTGGAAGAATATTTTTGCTTTTTAATTAAAATATTTAATTAAATATAAATATAGTCTTCTTTTTTTAATCTTATATTCAGATCAGAGGGGCACAGTTATAGCACCTGTCTGCAATTTTTTAAAGTAGCCATATCTTTTCCTAAGATAGCAGGCATGTGTTTACCAGGAAAAATAACAGCTGTTCTAAGAAGTGGCAGAATTGAGATACCACAAAGTAGCTTCATAATTAAATCCAAAACTATGTAGCACATGTGCATATGGACACACGCTGCACTTACAACAAATAATTATTGATTAAACATAACTGAGAATAATTAATAAATAGACCTATAGCATGCTCTAAAATGCAACATGTGATTTTAAAGGGCTTTTTTTCCCCTTTTATCAGAAGGAGTGTATTGGTTTCAATTCAAACTTTATTGTAGATTAGGTTGGATAATAACTGGTGTTATTTTTTCAGCTAAAACTTGTATCCAGTCTTCTACTTACTTGTGTTAAGTGTAGTACTAATGTCTTCTCTTTTGAGCTGAAAAGTTTTCTGGTTTGTTGATATGGTTTGGGCTTAAAATTAAATGTGTGCATCTGACGTGCATGCACACACATGCATATATTTGCATTCAAGCAATTTATTACCTATATTTTATTTTCATCCATAACTGATGAAAAAAATCTACTTCAGATAGTACTTTCTACATCAGGGGTGTCAAACTCAAGTTCCACGGGCCAGATCTGGCCTGTGGAGTGCTTAGATCTGGCCCATGGGGATGCCCTGGAAACAGTGAAACAGAGGTGATACCTCTGCTAGCAAAAACGGAGTTCAGGAGGGCTGCGTGCAGCCTTCCCGAGCTCTTTTCACTGGCAGAGTGCTTGGGCCACCATAGGCGCCATAGGCACCCCCAACAGAAGTGACGTCAAGCTGGCCATGCCTACCCTGATCACGTGCACCTGGCCCTCCGAGGTCAAATACAACCCTGATGCAGCCCTCAATGAAATTGAGTTTGACACCCCATTCTACATTATACCCTTAGGTACATTAATTTGCATTTGAAACCATCCTTGTAATAGCTAACCTAGTTGCATTGTGCAGTAGTAAATTACCCTCCTATATTGACTTATATAATTTATTTTTTCTGTAACTATAATGTCACCACCTATTTCCCTTAAATTAAAATATTTGGCATGGCACTCAAGGGACTGCTGGTTTTTTCCATGATCCATTAAGAGATTTCAATTTCCACTCACAACATAGTGAAACTCTTCCAAGTTGTATTTAACAACAATTGCACTAGAAGCTCAATGTGCATGGAAAGCAGCTCTTTGAATACCAGCTTTAATTGTCCAAAGTTGCTTCTTCTTTGTTTTATCTGATCTCCAATGCTTATCTTTTTTTGCTGATAATGGGAAATAATTAATATCAAATAATTATAATAAATATTTAAAACATAAGTAATATCATACCAATAGGATAATTAAACTATGTAGTACATAATAATTTTTGAAAACTTTTAAATTTGGTGAAACATATACTAAGAAACATATCGAGTGAGCATGGGCTACATGCTACTATTAATGAAATAAGTAGGGGTTAAGTTTTTCAGATTTAACTGGGGCAGGTAAATATACTATACTTTTCCTCTTCCATTCTTTGTTCCCCTTTTTCATATTGAACCTCTTGAAATATGTAACTATCCCTACATATTGTTTTGCAAGTCTAAGGACAATTATGTCAATGTTTTCAGAGTTGGAGATGCAAAAGTTTTTAAATGAGTTTTACTTTAAAGTTAATTCATTACATTATTAATAGCATGGGAGTTTTGAGTTATATACTGTCTTTAAATTTAGATTATCACAGGTGCATATTAAATAATAGTAAATATATGTTTATTTTGCACGAATAAATTAGGAAACACATGCTAATGAAACGGCTGCAGGGAATTTTATGGCATGAGGCTTCGTGTCTAGAAATTACCTATATAATTACTCACCACAGATACATTTTACACTACTGATGGTGGTTTTGTAATGTGTATATATGTGCAAACATAAATCTTAACATGTACAGACTCCTACGCGAGCATGTGAAATCACATACCCTCACAAGTTTTATGTTTACATGGTTCTTATCATACAGCATTTGAAAACAACCACTTGCAGATGGAACAATATTTGCATAACTACCCTCAATTACATATTGTACCTACCAGAAGTCATTATATAAAGGTGCAATGGAAATTGCACCCAGTTTTGTATTAATTATTTTGTTGGTAGTTTTTATCTGTATCTGTCTTAGGTTTTCAAAAACTTCTGCCATACCTGAAGCATCTTGAATAGTGTAAGAAGAAGGGGCATGATGCAAACATGAGTTCAAATGCAGAGCAACAAACTGGGTCTTCAAGACAACCCTCAAGTGTATTACTACGGCTGTTGCATTGCTAGCTGTATTTATTGTACCCAAAGAACTTTCCATGTATCTCGCAGCAAGAAGATCAAACCTACTTCTACAGTCCTGAAGTTCATATGGGGGGAAAGGGAAGAATATATATAAGGAAAAGAAAGCAATCCAATAGAGATGAAAAATCTGGTGGGATCTCAAAAGGAGGGCCTCTGAGAGCAGCACATCTCAGGGGAGGGATCAGCTGCCAATGCAAGTGGCAGGTAAGACTCAAGATGGACATAAGAGTCTACTATTCTCAGTGAAACCAATTAGGTTTTCTTTTAAACTAATGCCTCTATTGTAAAAAAATGTACTTTAGAGTCTACTGTTTCTATAGATTTTCTACAGCTAGGTTATCCTTGCTATTTTTTTGTGGATTTTAAATCATAAATAAATTATAAATGGTGTCCTGCATTTACTGAGAAACTCAGAAAGAAAATGACTATTCTGATAATGACTTCTGTGATGCAAGGAGCCAGCAGTACTCCAACACCATGATTCTACCCAAGCATCTATGGAGGTGGTGTAGTCCTGACTTCTGGCAGCATTTGACAGACATTCTAGCCAGAACTGAGTCCTATCATAGGGGAGGACATGTACAAAATACAAATAATCAACACATGCACAAGTATTCATATTCAAGATTATTCATTTTCATATGCACAAGATATATCAAGGTTGTCACTCTTTTTACCAGAAGTTTACAATTCTTGGAGCAGAGAATCTTGAGATGCCATCTTTCTGAACAATATTCCCAAGTATAAATCTAATTGTTTATGTCATCATAGAAAAGAAGAAGGCATCTGATCAGTTAGAAGAGGGAACAATCATGTCCTTATTATAGAATGATTCATTATTGAACAATCTGAACACTCCAGATTTATTTTGTTTTATTTTTAAACACATCAGATAAAAAATAGTGAATAATAAATCCAAATTATCAAATCTTTGGCCCACCCTTTCCCCCCTTTCCCCCATTCCCAATCTACTTCATATACATCTGTATAGTTAAGCATTCTGAAATATGTGTTGAGATAAATTGAAACTAAGGAATATTTATGAGTTCAGATCTTTAGGAATCAGGAACCAGGATGCTGGTTCATTATTATATGTCTAAAACAGGCTATGGAGATAGAAGCTCTGTGAAAATATATTGAGGCAGAGTGCAGATACATTCAGCTGCTGATTTTTTAACTATAGTTAAAAGGAATTGATCATGGACTCATAAACTCTATCCTCCTTTTCCCTTTGTCTCAGGTATAGTAATTTTCTTTTACCCCTTTTGTCAGCTTTAACCATGTTTTATCATTTTGCTTGGTTTTATTTGCTTCTTTCTAATGTTTTAAGATTTAATTCATTTTAAAGGTCTGTGTTTTGTTGGAAATTGGTATCTATGTTTCTTTTTATATAGAAAGTAAATTGTTCCAAACTCTCTTCCCTTTGGAATGTGAATTTCAAAAATAATGATTACCTGCAGTAATTATCTGCAGTGCTGTTAACCATGGTTGTAAAATAAGTTACTAAAGTCAGTTTTTTTTAATCTGGTTTGGAAGTTGAGTCTATTTGACAATGAAGTTTTTTAGCATTAGCTATGGTGGTCTCTTTGCGGATATACCAATAAACCATGCATAAACTGGCAAAGTAAGAGAGCAGGTTGAAGAGGCCCACATGCCTATAAGCTGTTCCTTATTTTTTAACTATAATTAAAAATCAGTAGTGTTGAATCTGCACCAAACATGAATGGTAACTTCAGCATAGTCTCTACATGCCACATAACGTGTTGGCATGTTAATGTTTATTCCCTGTAGTGAACAATTCTCAGACTCGCAAAATTAAACACAGCTCTTAAAGATTTGAGTCTTGATTCTGGTCAAGAACCAGTCAAGGATCTGAAACTGAAGCATATCAATTAGGGAAATACATAAATATTAGAAGTGCGTTTCCTAATCATCAGGCCCAGAGGAGCAAGCCATCTGATTATCCACTTTTGCCATTGGGCAGCAAAACTCTCAGACACACAAAATTTCCATTGCCTCCATTCTGTTAAATATGCTTTTTCCACACCACCAACACAGTAGCTAGTGTCATCATCTTAATAGGTTGAAATCTTGATTTTATCATATCAATCTGTAAACAACCGGGATAAAATCTATCAAACAGAGCCTGATGAATTCAGTGTAGTTTTGCTCAGTTTTCTTAAGTTACCATGATCACTTAATGAAAAATAGCCTAAAGTCATTTTTGCAATATTATTTTTGTTTTTTGTATCCATATTAATAGTAAATAAATACTGCAATCCTGTTAAGTGGAATTGCTTTTACTATTTATTGTTAATGTTATCTCTTGATTAAGTCTGCTCCTTGTCAATAGGCAGTTTTATAGATCATCTTCAATCCTAAATATTCAAGAGTGATATTAGAACTTTAATCCACAAAGAATTTGTAGATTCTGTTCCCCCTGGTGGTTATTTATGTGAGAGGTCACACATGCCATATAGCAATGTGTCTTTTTTTCTGATTAGAGGACAAGACATTTTACAGATATTGCAACAAATACCTATATTTGTAGTAAACACTTGTTTCAATTTGAAATTGATTCCTGGCAGATTAACCACAAATAACATTTTCCCCAGTAATTATGTGATCAGAATATTTTAATCACAATTCAGGCTTTTAGATTATTATGTAAGTTCTATCACTTTCCATTTTGAGTAGGTTCACTCTAAACAACAAAACCAAAAAAATGAAGAATGTCTGACAATATATAACAAAAAAAAAATCATTAATAATGAAATGCTTTCTTTGGAACAACGATTGCCAATTTCCACATTATAAGGGACAACTCTGCCTCCAAACTATTCCAAACATCCAGAGAATATTTTGATGTCTCGTTTATCATTAGTAGGATGTTATGTTTAACATGACCCAGTAGTACTTTATATTTACAGTATGCATATGATAAAGAAAGACTGAAAGCACAACATTTAAAAAATAGGAAGGCAACTCTTTTAAAACTGATTTCTTTACATCTCAAACATTATGAATGATTAAAATAGCAGTAGTATAGTAGTCCAAGATGGTCTGAGCATAGACAGTTATTATTTTTTTAATCTGATTTGCTCATTTGATTAAAAGAATCCTAATTTTTTAATGCATGAATTGTGGCCCATTTCTCTGAGGAAAATTGGAGTCAGTGGTCACAGCTGATGCTATACTAGTAGTGAAGCAAAGATGGGGATAAAAATGAAAAAGCAGCAGATATTATACCGAATTTATCCACAAAGGCCCTTTTTAAAAATTTTCCTGCAGTGGAGCCTCCAAGGTTTGCATGCTACTAGGCATTCCCATCTCTTCCATTTTCATCAGTGTCTTCTCATACTTCTTATATAAATACAACTTCATCCTCAATTTTCATAAAACATGCAACTGGACAGTCTACACAAACACAAACCAAATATGGATATTTTAATTTCAAGATGGAAAACTAATTAGTTTATACAGTAACATTTATTGTTGAGATTAGATCTTCATTTTTCTAACAACATGAAGTACACAGTGTCCTTTAAAAATACATGGATAAAAGATCTTGGGTGATAAATTACAATAACGTTTGGAAATTGCCCATAATCATAACAGTAATCCTTATTTGAAATTACAAGGGATTGTTTTAAGGAATAATATATAAAATCATCATTTTTAATATAAGACATACATGCACCCATGCCCCTCTAGCACAAACACATAACTCCAGATAAAGTTGATAAGAGCAGCATGTGGTGTGTTTCAATGAGCAGGAGTTACACCTAACAAAATTCAAACATTTGAAAAATCATACAAATTGGTGCATATTGCTTAGCACCAACTACAAAGTTCACTAGGAATGATCAGAAGAAGAAGCTAATAAAATTTATGTTCACACACAACTCTTCTTAAAAGTGGGAAGTGTGATAATTTAAAGCAGTGATTATTATGATCATTCCAGCGGACTTTTCAGAAAATTGTAAATGGCTGAATTGTCCCTGAGGCAGAAGGCTTATTTTATTTTTCCAAAACAAGATATTTTCTCATTCTTTGCTAGTCTGGATATGCTAAAGAACTACTGTGCAGATCATAATAGTCTGTCTATGAATTGCATGCATTTGATAACTATTTGCAAGTGTTCAGGAATATATTTGATTTAGTGCACATGTGAATTGACATCATTTGTCAGGCCTTATATGGCCTTGATTTAGTATTTAAACTTTCTTTGTAGATTTTGTGAAACATGGAAAAAATGTTTAGTATTTTCTTTACAAAATTACTCAAGTGAGGAATCAGGAGAAGCACAAGTCAAATAATACTTTCAAAGAAAGAAAAACTATCCTGATGAACAATGCCCACATTATAACTACTTTCTATTACAAATAGCAGAAAGGAAGTAAATGTATACAGACAATGAGAGGCTTAGAGACATTGTTCACAGGATAAATTTGATTAATGGTCACGCTGATTTCGTGACAATAATTCTGGAAGGGATTTAGGGCTGAGATGAAACGACGGACAAAAGAGAAGATAGCAACCAGTGCTTCAATGGCTGCCATACAATCCAGTGGTGGAGCTCATCTGACACCACAGGAAGCTCAGGTCGCTTGGACAATTGACCCAAAGTTCATCCCAGAGATTTCTGACTGTGACATCACTACAGTGCATAGGTGAGCTTTTTGATAGGTTCACAGACATTTATGTCACAATCACAAAAAAGTGTATTGAAAGTTGTGCCTTGGGATCCAGCTTAGTTGTATGTGTTATGGGTGCAGGACAGTGTGCGTTTTATGATATTTTAATAATTTCAGCACTCCCTGCACTTTTCAGTCTCTACATTTTAGACATCCCTAACACAAACACTCTGGTTTCCCAACTGGCTTCTTTTTGTGTGTTGTCCAATGTATGTAGATTCCTCCATCTTCCTGGCCTCAGATACAGTGGTTGTTGCTCCTCTATTTGATTGCCAGATGTCACTGGGGAACAAGATGGGGAGGTTCCTGGATCTTCGGGGCAACCCAGGCACCAGAGAGGAAGCTCACCATCTACACCTGCAGAAGAACAAGAGTCCTCAGTGCCTGCTTCAGATGAAGATTCACCAGCCAGAACTACAGAGAGTTGGCCATGGCCACTGTCATCATCTGAAACACCCAGCAATGTTGGAGAAGATTTTGAGGGATTTCCAACACCAGAGAGGACTCGACGGTGTACAATGGACATACAATCTCCTGGCGATCACTCTCTCAGTAGAACTCAATATGAAAGTGACTCTCTTGAGGAGGGGAATATTGAAATGAATGAAGATCGCCATGGTGTTCAGGCTGTCTCTAGGGATCAGGGTTGGAGAGGGCAAGCCCAGCTGACAGAGGGGGAAAAGCTATTGATGGAAACCAACAGTAGGATTGTGCAGCTGCTGGAGAACATAAAGAGAGAGCATGCACAGTCCATGGGTCTCATGTCACAGTCCATGGGCCGGATGGAGTTGCAGCTAGGCATTGTGGCAACATCCACAAGAGCCATTCATAACTACCTTTCTGAGATTTTAACTTTTCTCAAACAACCAAGGACACAGGTCCTTGAAACTCGTATTTCCCAAAGAGCCACCCCTCATGTTGAGTTAACCAGTGCCTCAACGTGGACTGGTGAGGATGCAGTGGCAATGTCCACTGTGTACTTACCAAGAGATGAAGGGGTTAATGACTCTCAAGAAACACCACAAGCCACAGTGCCTCGTCGCAGTGGCCGAATGCAGAGAGCCATAACCGAGAGGGCATCTTTGCCCATGCCCATGCGTCAGGCAAAAGGGGGAGGGAAGAAGAAATAAATTATCACATGAGGGATAGTATTTTTAAGAGGTTTTTTTTTAATGTGCCTGTCCTTTTAATTCTTAGCCATACGGCCATGAATGGCAAAACTTGACCATTTCTACATTTGGCTAACGTTATATTCTGGCTGACTAGATTAGTCTAACATTTTGTAGTTTCTATTTGCATTGTTAACAATGTGTGCTGCTGGTATTTGAAGAACATTTGCTTCTGTTCTTTCACTTTAGCTTCATGAGAACATTTTTTTACACTGTGCCAGACATTCATTGCTTTTCTTACAAATACAAATCATTTCTGGACACAGCTGTTTTTTGAGTTTTCTTTTTTCATGACCCCTTCCCTCTGAGCAAGCATACTGAAGTTCTTGGTAAGTATGTGGATATTGACAATCCCCACCTTAGAAACCGTGTTTGACTAGTCTCTTGCCTGGTGTTTCTGGCATGCTGGCCTGAGGTTAACCTGTAAGTGCCTTTTTGGATCATGATCATTCTTATCCTCTGTGGGTCTGACCAGATTAATCTCTAGCCCATAGCCACGCCTATCTTGGCTTGGTTATGCAGTCTACAACATGCCAGGACTCAATTGCATTTGTGACATACAAATATGTGCCAGCAAACTGTTTTAGGCACAGGAATGACATTTTCAGAAGTTTCTTTACTTGTCAGGATCTTTTGTGGGTAACATGGTTATCCTCTGGGTTTGAATATATAATAATAGGAAAAATAATATGTGCTTACACCCTTTCAACAATGAACAGTATTTGTAGGAGAAACTATATTTGATAAGATCATAGATATTGAATTATGCAAGTTAAACGTTGTCACTCTCCTTACAGCCAGACCTCGTCAGAATGTAAGAGTCATGACATGCTGTTGAGTACTGTGCCACAATGTCTGAAAAATAGCTCAACATCTTAATGGATGTGTTGTAATAAAAATCTCTCTCTTCTCCCTTCAGGCCAGGGAGCTCCAGGCAATTGAATAATACAGTAAGGGCAGAAAAACCAGTTAATATGGTTGGGACTGGGCTGGTTAACATTATGGAACTCCAAATCATCTCTTGTGTAGATAAAGAATACGAGATGGCCCTCAAGGTGGTGTCTTAGATAATTGTTTAAAGACCCCCTTTTCAGGAGCAAATTGAACACTGAGCGATACCACTGTGTATAGGCCCTGAACAGTTGACCTTTGAACCTGAGTGTTTAAATTGACTTTTTTAGAGTCACTAGAATATATTGTCAAACTCATAAGTAAAACCACGTTTGTGCATATATCAGTGTTCTGTGTGCATATATCAATGGTCCCCTCTCTGCTCCCTTTCGTTTTGAGTCTGAAGGGAAATAGTCAGGAAGCATTTTGCTGCAGTACAAACCAGCCATGTGTGTTCCCAAGTGAAAGAAATGCTTGTGGCTGCTTTTTGCTAAATGACTGAGCTAATGATGAAATGCAGCTGGTGTGAGCTAACCTTCTGACTGCAGGCACTTTGCAGGCGCAACTTTTGAGTCAAACCCTTGTCCTGAGAGAACCTAGACCCAGTAGCTCTCAGATGAAGAGGACACCTCCATGGGTGTTCTATCTTGGCTATCTATTCAAATGCATCCTACTTGGCAGGTGTGGCTTTTCACACCTGTATGACTTGCGCCCCATCTGTGCCTGTTTTTATTTTATTTTTGTTTGTTTAACATGTTTACAGAAACTTTCATAAATAAACTCTTTTAAACTGAAGCATGTAAGACTCATTCTCACTGATATAGGAACATACTTTCTTGCAGAGATGGCATTATATTAATGAGCGTGAGAAAAAGTCCACTTTGACAAATATTTTAAGGTTTAACTTTCAAAGTCTGACACAGAGACAAAATACACCGATCTTAACGGGAAATGACATAAAATTTCAGAAACACCTAGAAGACTATTTCAGCATAGCTATGCAATATTGTTATATATTTTTTATTTGCCTTATGTCCCTTTAAAAGTGTGGTAAAAGCTGAGAATTGAGTCAATTCAAATTATGTAAAAAAAAAGTGAAAATTTTGCAAATTTTACAATAACAATGAAGTGTTGGTTGCAAATTGTAATTATTTTTCAGTTTCTTCAAAGAAACAGCATATTTTTTATTTGAAAGAATGATCTTCTTTCTGAATTAACACATTTCTTTTAGGGATTTATTTCATCCCGTTGTACAGGTAGTCCTCAACTTACAACAGTTCATTTAGTGACTGTTCAAAGTTACACCACCACTGAAAAAAGTGACTTGTGACCTTTTTCACACTTATGACCATTGCAGCATCCCCATAGTCGCATGATCAAAATGCAGATGTTTGGCAACTGACGCATATTTATGACGGTTACAGTGTCCCAGAATCAAAGATCATCTTCTGAGAACTTCTGACCAGCAAAGTCAATGGGGAGAAAAGCTAGGTTCATTTAATAGCCATGTCACTAACCACTGCAATGATTCACTTAACAACTATGGCAAGAATAGTCATAAAATGGGGCAAAACTCACTTAACAAATGTCTTTCTTAGTAACATAAATTTGGGTCTCAATTGTGGTCAGAAGTTGAGGACTACCTGTATTTCTTTACTATGGTGACTTTTAAAAAAACAAAAATGAAGCATACAGTTGCAAGCCATTTAGCACCTAGCAATGCTATCAGAACTGCTGTTGGAGTTTCTACTCAGCGAAAGTATCCAGATCCTTTTTTCATACTATCTGGAAGCCTATTCACTTGCCCCATTCCAATTTAAGTTCCAGCTATTCTTATCTACAATTGGAAAGGTTCATACTACACCCACTGAATGAAAGAAATTGTTGGACAAGGGAAAATAATTTGAGAACAGAAGCTGTAAGATCAACAAAAAATAAATGCAAATGAGATAATGTGTGGCTGCAATACGTGAATGTATTACAAAATATTTGCAAACTTTTATTATAGTCAAATCTATTGCTTTGGTCAGACTTTCAGTAAAGTCTTGCAAAATCAGTAGCATGGTTCTCATAATTTTGCAATGATTATATCCATGCTTTTTCAAGTGCCTGTCAAAGCCTCTTCATTGTTTTCCTGTAGCTCTCATTATCTGACTAGTTATAGGGTTATGGCTGTCTGTTTAGTTCTAAAAACAATGAATTGTTTTGTGGCATTTACAGATAATTTACAGACTAAGTGATAAATAATTTCAATTTTCAAAATAATTCTAACTTGATCCCTAAAGTATTTTATGGATCGCTGATAGGGCTGGAGAGACATAACATGAAATCTTCTTGAAGTTCTTGGTGGTGGATATGCCAGCATACCCAAATGTTTTAAATAAACTCAGTAGATAATATATTTTACTTCATATCGAAGGGCTTATCCTAATTTGAAAAAAAAAAAAAACACAGTTTGGATTACTGCTAAATTGATTGCAAATATATCTTTTCATCTTGTTTGAAGGAGGTAAACAAAAAGTACAAGATGTAGATGCTGGCATGGTATTTGCTAATGGTTTTATCAATGTTATAATAACATTGACAGAACTATCAACAACTTAAGAGGCTCCTTTTCCAGAGCAGTTATCCAGTGCTAAGAAAATTAACTTCATTATATTATTGTTGACTTGATCCAGTTTGTCCTATGGGCATAAGGACTATAATGCACACACCAAACTCAAGTAGCACAAGATCTTCCCTATTCATTTCAGTAGTTAGGCATAGTTAAATACCATTGATATTATATGCAAAAATGCTCACAGACTACTTCCAACCATTGGAGGGAAGTAAGTAATATTCACATATATAGGCACTGCCATGTGCACCTTGCACATTCATAAGATCCTAGACTGGGATGCATTTCTGCACTTAACTAGAAATGGTGCATTAAAATCTATTTTCCTTATCCTACTCTAATCCAAATGTTTTGGGAGTGAATGCAAACATTGGGAACACTATGGTAATTCCTGTACATTGCACAGGTGAAACAGTCATTAAAAAATTAAAATAACTGTTTTAGGCATTAAGGTGCCATTTTTTCTTTCCCATAAAGTAATTTATAGTGCAGTTATTCTAATTTTCATTGAAAAAAGAAAAGAAAAAAAGAAAAAGAAAGAAGAATAGTCAAAAAATTCACCTTTTAAATTCATTTTGCTAATGAGGTAAAAGAGTTTTGATAAGCTATAAAGTTTTTTTCTAGCTGTTATTCAATTTTTTTTATGTATACATATTTTCTGTGTATACAAGTCCTAGTTTGAGTTGTGTGTTAATTTTATTACCATTTCCTAGATTTTTTTCAAAATGGATGTCCATAAGTGGTGCTTGTAATTTAATCACACTGTAAATGTTAATATAAAAGGTATTGCAAAGAAAAATATTATTAGTATAGGTGGAATCCTAGTCTGTAAAGAGGCTTGGTTTTATTATTAGTGTAAAGGAATGGTTTCACACAACTGTAATGCTATATTTCAACTGCAGTCTAATTCTTGATTTAAGCTCTTCTCTTGTATCTTTAAAAATAACTCTCACAGCAGTTCCCTTTGTTTTGATATATGGTTATAATTGGGTGTACCGTGACAATACTACAAGATCCAAATTTACCATATTGCAAAAAAAAGGTAGATAAAATGTATGCGGTTGAGATCTATTTTGTATTTAAAACTGAAGGCCAATCAATATTCACAACAATTTTGTCTACTATAGTCTCTTCTTTTCTCCAGCCCAGATCAGTTTTTCCATCTTTTGTCCATTATGAAGTCATCATACCATGACTGCTGTCATGGTCTCAAATTTATAATTTGATAGAACTCAGCACACACACTAAAGATTTGTGGTCAGATTCAGTAATTGAATCTGATTCTACAGTTATTTCTGCATGACTGCTCCTGATGGACAAATGCACAGTTCTATTTCAGGCTGAAATAAAATGGTTCATAAATAGCAGTATGGTTATGAGAATTCGTTGTGAGAGATTAATTGTCAGGCTCATAGGAAAATTCTCATTGAAGCTTTCAAAGCCGCCTCATTGGACCTAAAGTAAAATCATTTTAATATTAAGAATATTGATACTTACTATAAAAGTGCTGAATAGCCTAACATCTGTATTTGATAGTAAAGCAATAATATATGGGGCACTCAAAATGCCTACTTTTGTTTAAAAATTCAGTAACATTCTCATGACTACTGTGTGGAACAGCTCTCTGCAGATATATTATTTCTAAAGGTTTTCTTTCCATTTCTATATAGATATTTTCCCTTCACATTTTGAAGGTTTGAAGAAGAGGATTGTTTTTCAAGTCACACTAAGTAAACATTAAATGCATGCAGGCTTAAAACTAAAGCATGCATGTTACGCAGCAGCAATAAAATTGCTCGGCTTGCACGACCTACAATGTTCAAGCATTGCCTTGTTAAAATGCCAAAATCCCCTTTTTCTTTGCATCTTTAAAAAAGTTAAATTATATTTTACATCGCAACATTTAACTTTTTTAGTCTTTGGACAAGTTATTTTAGCATATATTTCTGTATTACAGATAAAGCTGACGAAATAATGCCAGTTTCCAAGCCATCAAGAATTCCAGAAAATGCAGTTGTGGATTCCAGAGTGGCAACAATTAAACAACGGCCTTCTAGTAGATGTTTTCCCTCAGCTACTGATATGAATGTGAGTGGTATCTGTAATAAATTTTCTTTAAATTAGGGGGGCTTTGATTAAGTAGGGATTTT
Organism: Pseudonaja textilis; assembly: GCF_049901715.1. NCBI lineage: Eukaryota > Metazoa > Chordata > Lepidosauria > Squamata > Elapidae > Pseudonaja > Pseudonaja textilis. The sequence goes on along the minus strand of NC_141990.1, from coordinate 254,236,418 downwards.
TTCCAAATTCCTAATAGGAAAAAATGCTCTGATTTTAATTATTCTCGGGATTCTGTAATGGGTTCACAACCTCTGGTGATTACAGAAAAAGAAGTGCAAGATCTATTTCACAGACAGAAGCCAGGAAAAGCACCAGGGTCAGACAAGATAACTCCTTCTTGCTTAAAAGTCTGTGCTGACCAATTGGCCCCCATCTTCACCCGAATCTTCAATAGATCACTAGAGATGTGCTATGTTCCTTCCTGCTTCAAATGCTCTACTATCATCCCAGTGCCAAAGAAACCCTCCATCAAGGAACTGAATGACTACAGAGCAGTTGCTCTAACATAATGAAAATCTTTGAAAGGCTAGTGCTGTCCCACCTGAAAACCATCACGGAGCCGCTGTTAGATCCCATTGCAGTTTGCATACCGAGCAAATAGATCGACTGATGATGCTGTTAATATGGCTCTGCATTACATCCTACCTTGAATCTCCAAATACCTAAGCAAGGGTCCTCTTTGTAGGCTTCAGTTCAGCAATCAATACCATCATTCCAGACATTCTTCTAACTAAATTAAAACAACTAGCAGTACTAGCAGTACCTGAACACACTTATAAGTCGATCATAAGCTTCCTAACAGACAGGAAGCAGCAGGTGAAACTAGGCAGAATCACATCCAATACCTGTACAATCAGCACAGGGGGCCCCCAAGGCTGTGTGCTTTCTCCACTTCTCTTCTACCTATATACCAATGACTGCATCTCAAACGATCCATCTGTTAAAATACTGAAGTTTGCAGATGACACAACAGTGGTTGGTCTCATTTGAGACGACAAATATGCATACAGACAGGAGGTTGTACAATTTGCCTATTGTTGTAACTGGAACAGTTTGGAACTGAACACACTCAAAACCATAGAAATGGTGGTAGACTTTAGAAGAAACCCTCCCATACTACCACCTCTTAAAATACTAAACACAGTATCAACAGTAGAGACCTTCAAATTTCTAGGTTCTACTAAATTACATGACCTAAAATGGACACTTAACAACAAAAACATCATCAAAAAAGCACAGCAAAGAATGTTCTTTTCTGTGCCAACTCAGAAAGCTCAAACTGCCCAAGGAGCTGCTGATACAGTTCTACAGAGGAATGATTGTGTCTGTCATCTGCACCTCTATAACTGTCCGGTTTGGTTCTGCAACCCAACAGGACAGACACAGACTTCAGAGGATAGGACTGCAGAAAAATAATTACTTCCAACCTGCCTTCAGTTGAGGACCTGTATACTGCATGAGTCAAAAAGAGGGCTGTGAAAATATTTGCAGACCCCTCACATCCCAGACATAAACTGTTACAACTCCTTCCCTCATTGCACACCAGAACAATTAGACACTAGAACAGCTTTTTCCTGAAAGCCATCACTCTGCTAAACAAATAATTCCCTCAATACTGTTCAACTATTTACAAAGTCTGCACTACTGTTACTGTTCTCATCACTCCTTATCACCCTCCCCTCCCACTTGTGACTGTATGACTGTAACTTTGTCGCTTGTATCCTTATGATTTATATTGACTGTTTCCTAGGATGATTTGATTGTTTGCTGTACCCTATGACTATCATTAAGTGCTGATGCAATATTGTCAGACCAGTTCAGTTTTGCATCATCAGCATGTGCAAAGGTTTTGTGTTGCTGTTGAGAATAATATCTAAGCAACAGGGGAAGGGGAGGGACTCTTATAATGCATAGCATCCAGTTATGTCCATTCTCCTTCCTTAAAATTAAGTACAATAATTCTAGATTCACCCTAGATTCCTACATTTCAATAAATACTAAGTGGCTAGATTCTATTGCTAAACACAATGTTTAATTTGACTATTGTGACAGGATTTGGCACCTAGAAAGAGCCACAGAAAATTACCTGAATTCTCTTTGCAGCTTTTAGTATAAATGTGTAGATTCAAAGTGCATTTAGAGAAGAATAGATTAATAAAGCAAAAGAGCATTTAGATTTGGCATGAGGAAAATAGAAGTTGCTATTTTTAGTAATCACATCTCATTATCACTTGTCAGCATCTTGGATCTTAGTAATAATTAGTATGATAACATCCTTTAGGAATGGCTTTTATAATATAATTATGATGAACTTGAGTTTCCACAGAATTGTTTGGCTTCAGTTTTACCACTAAGCCTTGGCTATCACAGCAACAGGAACCAAAGAGAATAGAAACATTCCATTAACAGATGGGTGGGAGGTTCGCTTTGATTTTTGAATAATTTTGAAGTCACTACTGGTAGTGTCCTATTTTTGTTTGAATAACTGGCTGATGTTTAATATGATGCATATCTCTCTCTTCCTCCTTCTCCTCTTGTTCTACTACTATTTCTATTTATTTTGAAACTTATGATGCAATACTTGCTATTAGCCACAGTGTGGGTCCTTTGTTTTTGCTTGTGTGTACAAGTACTTATGGCCTATTTTTTCTTCCACTCCAGAGTACTTCACACTTTCTTCACATGTATTGTTTCGGGTACATTAAGGGAAAATTTGAGTTTTGTGTCTGGACAAGGACAGGCACAGAACCTTCAAAATTAAAACCCCAAAAGTCAACTGTTCTCGGGACACAGAGTAAAAATGCCCTGTCAGAAACCCACAAAATATATTTCCCCTATGACTTCAATGCAGCATTGATGAGACAAGTTGCACCTCAAACTGAAAATGTGTACGGATTCAACAATACAAGTATCGGTGGGATAACTATGTCTGCGCTTCTTTGTAGTGTTGTTCCCGAAGGTATCTGTAGGTATTATCAGAAAAATATTGCCATAGGACAACAATTATAGGGCTAATCAAAAAGGCATAAAGTTCAGAAGAACAGAGCCCAATTCTTTCTGCACTTGCTGTTTTTCTACTAGTCATAATTGTGCCTAAGTAGATTCTGTTGCTCATTACTAGAATATGAGTACATATGAATTTTAAATTCTGGAAATGTCTCATTCAAATATGGAGGGCTATTCAGAATCAGTGAGAAGTCTTTCTTCTCTGGCAGTAGAAAATAAAAAAGCATTAAATTCCTGCTTCTGAATTTAGTCTAATTAGACTGGAATCCATCCTAATCTTCAAGGTGGTATTAAAGTTTGGGGGTGGCAAATAATTTAATCAGTGGAACGACTTGCCTCCAGAAGTTGTGGCTGCTCCAACACTGGAAGTTTTAAAGAAGAGACTAGACAACCATTTGTCTGAAATGATATAGGGTTTCCTGCTTGAGCAGGGGGGGGGGTTGGACTAGAAGACCTCTAAGGTCTCTTCCAAATCTGTTATTCTGCTTCTGCTAGCTGAACAGAATATGAAATGCTTTGCAAAAGGTAGAGAATGATAAATACCTAAGGGGGTGAGATACAGAGTCGCATCCTGTACTCTACCACTTTTTTTCTTCATCCTCTCGTAGGGAATGAGTTTCTTCTAGGTGTCTTCCTGCTTCAAGTGGTAACAGAATGCTAAAAACAAGAAAGAAAGAGACTGTGGCTCAGGTTTTTTTCAAATTGCTTTAAAAGGACCAAGCTCTTATGGCAATTAATGACTCACACATTTAAGTACTCAGATGACCTCACGTACTCAGGTGACAAGAAGCTTACCAGATTAACATATAGCAGTGCTAAACATTTATAAAGGCATCCCTGTGTTCTACATCGTTTTAGAAGGCAAAGCCTTGAAGGTTCTCATTAAGTTGACAATAGAGCAATGACTTTTTCCTTAACTGCTCTCCTGCAAATGGGAATACTAGATAAAACCTTTCATAGTTCAAGTAGCTTTCCCTTCTTCAGACATCTAAAGATTACTGCCTCTTTGCACAGAGTGTTTTTTCAGTATGAAAGAAGAATCAGAGAAAATGTGTTCCTCACTTTTTTCTTTAAAACAACATGATTTGGTTCCTCATACATGGATTGAAAGAAATTGTTGTTGTTGTTTTCCTCCCACGCACTGTAAAGGTTTATTCAAGGGTACAACATTCCAGAAGGATGAAACTTTGGGGGCCAAAGTAGCAAGCCTTTGCATGATGGGGTTTTCCTCTCTGACACTTCGTCCCTGGACTCGTTCAGCAGCTAAAGAATAGTATGAGGCATACAAAACATCTGCCAGAGCAATACTCAAACACAGCTCACCAGACTGGAACCCACATTATGTATCTGATATTAACACAGTTGAGAAAGTCCAGAAATATTTCACAAGAAGAGTTCTACTCGTTGCAGAATACCTTATGCCATCAGACTCGAAATTCTAGACCTAGAAAACCTAGAACTACGCCGCCTTCGGTCTGATCTAAGTATCGTATGTAAAATCATACATTGCAATGTCCTACTGGTCAACGAATACTTCAGCTTCAACCATAAACAAGAGCAAACAATAGATACAAACTCAAGGTTAACCGCACCAAACTTGATTGCAGGAAATACGACTTCAGCAACAGAGTGGTCAATGTCTGGAATACTCTACCTGACTCTGTGGTTTCTTCCCCAAACCCCAAAAACTTTAACCTTAGACTTTCCCCCTTTCCTAAGAGGTCTGTAGAGGGCATGCATAAGTGCACCAAAGTGCCTACCATCTCTGTCCTATTGTTCTTTTATTTTTCTTACATGTACTCATTTCTTGTATCCATGACTATGTTTATCCTTATACCTATTATCTTGTAAGCGATTGACAAATCAAATAAATAAATGAGGACAATGTAGCCATTGAGGAAAATTCAGCTCCTCACTCCTGTTATAGGTCAGCAGAATGGGGAGAAGATGAACTCAGCAAAGCAGAGCACAGAAGAAACATACGATGATTTCATGTAAAATAAATGCTAAATGTCAAAGCACAACTTAAATATTGTATGTTAACGAAATTGTTATTGTATTTTTCTAGTCCATGTATGAAAGACAAGGGATTGCTGTAATGCCACCAACTGTACCTGGAAGTCCTCAAGGCCCATTTCTGGGTGTACCACGAGGTACAGTACGAAGACAAAAATCAATAGGTAAGATATTACATGCACATCAATAAGGGAAACTAACTTCTTTATAATAAATTGCTATTACATGAGAATATCAATGTATTATTATGTTTCTCTTTAATGCCAACTGATTATCAGCTGGAGCTAATATTTTTTTAAAATGTCATAACAGATTGTGATGATTAGAATTTTAGTTAATATAACGAAAGAGCTAGTTTTGGGTGTTGGGCTGGAAAATTTTATTCAACATCCGATGCAACCTCTTTTCCTGATTAATACTTAACTTCTAAGTTTCCAGCATAAAATTTAGAATCTCATTCAACATTTAGCAGCCTTAATGCATCAGTCCTTATAATATTTGGATAAACATTTCACAATTCCTATAAATTATGCTCTCTGTCATGCATTATGAATTGTTTTATTTTCTTTCATGCATAGCAACCTGTTCCTTAATGACCACAGTGTATAAATACATGTTTTTAAGTGTTTCATTTTCCTTTTAATTTTGCATGATCTCTTTTTATGCATGCTTTAGAAAAAGAACAACTGTCTGCAGGAATTTACAAGGTTCAGTACACAAAAGATAAATGAAAAGTCCCTGAATCAAGTTCTAGCACAGGAAAATACTACAATAGACATATTATATAACTGTATGATGCACGGTATAAATAATACTACGTTTATTTTATATGTGATTATGCTGCGTTGAAAAGAAATGACAATTTAAACATTATACCTTTTTTTAAAGGGGTAACAGAAGAAGAGCGGCAATTTTTGGCTCCTCCCATGCTCAAATTTACTAGAAGTCTATCAATGCCAGATACTTCAGAAGATATTCCCCCTCCGCCACAGTCTTTGCCTCCATCACCACCACCTCCTTCTCCTTCTCCTTCTCTTTACAACTCTCCCAAATCTCCAGTATCTAGAATGTATGGCACAATTAAGCCTGCTTTTAATCAGAATTCAGGTACAAAGATAGCTGTTTCCAGTCGGTCTGAACACATGGGGACTGTGATCAGAGACAAAGGCATGTATTACAGGAGAGAAATGGACCGTTATTCTCTAGATTCTGAGGATTTATACAGCAGAAATGCCGCAACTCAGGCCAACTTCAGAAACAAGAGAGGTCAGATGCCAGAGAATCCTTACTCGGAAGTTGGAAAAATAGCCAGCAAAGCAATGTATGTTCCAGCCAAACCAGCCCGACGGAAGGGAATGCTAGTGAAACAGTCTAATGTTGAGGACAGCCCGGAAAAAACTTGCTCCATTCCTATTCCAACCATTATTGTGAAAGAGCCATCCACCAGCAGCAGTGGGAAAAGCAGTCAAGGAAGCAGCATGGAAATCGACCCCCAGGCTTCAGAGCAACCAGGACAGCTGCGACCCGAAGATAGCTTGACAGTCAGTAGCCCTTTTGCAGCTGCCATTGCAGGAGCGGTGAGGGATAGGGAGAAAAGACTAGAAGCCAGGCGCAATTCTCCAGCTTTCCTTTCTACAGATTTGGGAGATGAGGATATTGGGCTAACCCCTCCAACTCCACGTATGAGGCAGTCTAAGTTTAGCGATGAGGGGCTCTTTGGTAATGAAGAGGACTTCAGGCAGCTTGTATCACCATCTCCTATCCCAGCACCTAGAGAGACCGAAAACATTTTCAACGGCAGCGAATCAAATAACCAAAATGACGTAAGGACACCAAACTCTTCAGTCCAAACCATGGCAAGTTCTGAAAACAGTGCATTGACAACCCAAAATACTGGCTTAGATAATTATGTTCATCCCCTGACAGGGAAAATGCTGGACCCCAATTCCCCTTTAGCCCTTGCCCTCTCTGCCAGGGACAGAGTCATGAAAGAGCAAAGCCAGCCAATTCCAGGGAAAGGGGAATCCAGCAAAGCAGATCTTAACAAACCCCTTTACATTGATACAAAGATGAAGCCCAGCGTTGAAGCGCCATTCCCAGCAACAGCTACCATTGCTAGGCAAAATATGCGTGGTCTACTGAGGCGCCAGGAGACGGAGAATAAATATGAGACGGATGCAGCAAAAGAGAGGCGGTCTGAAGAGAAAAAGAACATGCTAATAAATATTGTGGATACCTCACAACAAAAGTCAGCCGGTTTGCTCATGGTTCATACGGTGGACACAGCACAAGCCAGCGATAACCCTGAAAAAGAAGAGAAAAGTGCTGAGATGGAGGTGAACGTTGAAAAGCCGCCATCGGAGATGCAGGAAGAGACAGAAGCAGAAGAAAGTGGTTTGGGTGATCCTGGCCTGCTTCCGCCACTGTCCCCATCCTGCAAAACAATTGTTGCTGTTAGCTCAATCGACGATCCAATCATTTTGCCATTTCGTATTCCTCCTCCCCCTTTAGCTTCGGTTGATCTTGATGAAGACTTTATCTTTACTGAGCCATTACCTCCTCCTTTAGAGTTTGCTAACAGTTTTGATATTCCTGATGACAACTCAGTCCCAGCCTCTGTCTTGGCCCTAACAGACTTGGTCAAACAGAGAAAAAACGGAACTCCTCCTGCTTCATTTAACCCTATCCAACCCTCAGATTCATTAGATGGTAAGAAATCAGGGGGTCTTTCAAACTGCTTGCCTCCCTCATTTTTGCCACCCCCTGAAAACTTTGATAATGTCCCTGACTCTGGGATCGAAGAGGTGGACAGTCGAAGTAGTAGTGACCATCAACTAGAGACAACCAGCACTATCTCAACCGTGTCCAGCATCTCTACCTTGTCCTCTGAAGGTGGTGAGAACTTGGATACTTGTACAGTCTATGCAGATGGGCAAACATTTCTGGTGGACAAACCCCCAGTACCTCCTAAGCCAAAAATGAAGCCCATAATCCACAAAAGCAATGCACTTTATAAAGACGCGCTCATTGAAGAAACTGTGGATAGTTTTGTTATTCCTCCTCCAGCCCCACCTCCTCCTCCAATCAGCACACAGCCCAGTATGGCTACAGTTGTACAGCAAAGGACCTCTAAGCTCTGGGGCGATGTCACAGAAATTAAAAGCCCAGCTCTCTCAGGCCCAAAGGCAAATGTTATTAGTGAACTGAACTCAATACTGCAGCAAATGAACAGAGAAAAATCCTCAAAGCCAGGAGAAGGGTTGGAGTCCCCTCCAGGGACAAAAGTTGCCACTACAAGGTAAATGCAACTCCCAAGTTTTTAAAACACCCCTATTGCTTGCCAGTTTGAACTTATCTTGCTTTTACTGCACACTGAGATGTAATCATACTTAAATATTGTAATTCCAATATGTTAGCTTTTTCCATTCCTATCTATAGAAAAGTTAAATGCATAATAAACTAGCCTTATTCCCCTGTAGATAGTCCATTCAGAAAATATTCAGACCACCCCCCATCACTTCAATTTAGTTATGTGGCAGCCTGATTCTACAGTTCTTTTTTTTCTCATTTATCTCCACTTAGTACCTTTTAATGACAAAGTAAAAACAGAATTTTAGAAATGTCAGTAAATTTATTCAAAAGAAAAGAACTGAAATATCACATTGGCTTAAATATTCAGACTCAGTACTTTGTTAAGGACCTTTGGTAGCAATTAGAGAAGGGGTGTCAAACTGGTGGCCCATGGGCTGGATGCATCATGCACAGGTCACACCCACCTCAGCTCCGCAAAGGGAAAAATGTCATGACATATCATGTGATAGCAATGTGACGCCGCGAATTTGACACCCGTGAATTAGAGCCTCGAGTCCTTTGGGATATGACGTGACAAGCTTTGACCTCATGGCTTTTGCTGTGCTACACTATGCATTGTCAGCTGTGAGGCCTTCTATAGAGAGGTGTGTGCTTTTTCAAATCACATCCAATCAATTTCATCTACCACAGGTCGATTCCAATCAAGGTATGTAGAAACATGTCAGCAAAAATAATGAATAATGAATATCAGTGTGATATTTCAGTGGGTTTTTTTAAATAAATTTATGGACATTTCTAACGTTCTGTTTTCACTTTGTCATTATGGAGTACCGAGTGTAGATTAATGAGGGGAAAAAATGAATTTCAATAACTAGAATCAGGACAACAAAATTGACAAAGTGAAGGGGGTCTAAATACTTTCTGAATCCTCTGTAAATACAGCTAGAAATATAAAATATGTAAATAGAAGCTGAGATCCTAAGGTTTAATTCTACTGTATGCAAAAAAATCAAATGTTTTTCTGATTCATACTACAATCTAGAACTGATCCTGAAAATCTATATGCTCTTTGGAATAGCATGGAGTGATGTAAAAGATAATGGGGAAAGAAATTATAATCCCACATGAGCATTCAGAAATATTTTCTAATCATACCTGGGGCTGTTATATCCATTTTATATAAAGAACATTTATATTTTAGCTACGCTACTACCCATTACAAATTAATTTGTTTGAAATACCGGCTATAGTATTTAGAGCTGTGAAATGTTTATTTTATAGGTGTAACTATCTATGAATACATACTTGCAAAAATGATCCACCACTCCTTTGCTTTTTTGCTTTTTTCTTAAGGCATTATATAAATTTAACCAGCTCAGTTGGTTTAATTTATCCAATAGTTCAGAGATTTGAATATATATATTAAAGGAGTTGAATTAGTTGGATTGAACTTTTTGGATAGGACTAGCTATGACACTGAGGCTTTTATAGACTGGCCTATTATTGTTAAGAAGGTAAAGATTTGCTAGCTGGAACTTGTCAGACAGATCAGAATCAGCTCTATTTCTGAACATTTTATTTTATAGATAACTTTTGGATAACAAAGCTTATTGAAGTTACAAAGTTGGAGATGCCCATTCATTTGGTGATGACTAGCACCAAAATTTAATCCAAGACACAGGAATGTCACATTAATATATGAAAATAAACGTTCTGTATCCCAGGCTGATTTATTTGTGGTGTCCCCCATGAGACTTTAACCAGATGGTGCCAAACATTAAATGGCAAAGAAGTGGCTTCTCCAGTTTCCGGTATATCTTATAGAAATACCCTAAAGGAAGCCTAGAAGCGCAATTACTGAATTTTAACAAGAGTTCCTTTACCAAGTAGGATGGAAGTCACAATTTTTAATGGTCCCAGTTCTAGTTATACTTCACTGTATTTTTCAATGTAGTTATGAGATGCACTCTTCTAGAGTACTTCCCATTATATATATATATCATATTTATGTAACAGTCTGCAGCTTGTGGCAGCTTTAACCTGCAACCTACAAATACTCGGTTACATCCTAAAAATTTTTTTTTTCCTGAAACAGGAAAACAAGAGTTTACATATTTTAGAAAACTTGAGTAGTGTTTTACTATGATAGGAATTCTTAACTGATCCAAAGGTATCTATAATACCTTCGTATTTATATTCTTGAGCTGTAATCAGGTAAGTTTTTTAAAAATGCTTTAAGGAAAGAAGACTTCAAAATAATAAAAATGATTAAAATGAGGCAAGAAAATGCCTATAATGCATAGAAAGCAACATAGCATTACATAGTGACCACATGAAATAATATTATTTTGATGCCCAGCTTGATACATACCATCAATTCAGGATTGTAAATTCAGCGTGGCATTATCTTTCCACCATAAAAGTTTTTCCTAATCCGATGCTTGGTAAATCCTTCATTCTTTATATATATTTATATTCCAATTTTGAATTTGGATTTCAAGTTCACATTCATACATTTCACATTGGAAAATATTTTATAAAAACAATAATTTCTTAGTTGCTAGTATATGAAGTGTAACATTAAAAAAACTCAATGGTGATTTATTAAATCATAATCATTATATAGTTTATCCCGAACATCCTTGATAATAGAAATAACATCTTTTGCTGTTTCAATCAAGAAGCCAATAGTTTACTAGAGCCTTCTCAGTCTGAATTCTCTGTTTTATGCAGTTTAGTATATATTCAGTACAATGTGTAGAAAGGGATTTGGGTTCCTGTTTAACTGACATAAAGCACTGTATAATTATTGTGTAGGTTATTTTATATGTACTGAGAAGTGCGTTAATGTTTCTTTTCTTCTGTTTTATAAAAATGGCTATTTTATAATGATGTATCTAAATGCCAGAAGTGGTGGCTCAGTGGCTAAGATGCTGAGCTTGTCGATCAGAAAGGTCAGCAGTTCGGCAGTTCGAATCCCTAGCATCGCGTAACAGAGTGAACTCCCGTTACTTGTCCCAGCTTCTGCCAACCTAGCAGTTTGAAAGCATGTAAAAATGCAAGTAGAAAAATAGAGATCACTTTGGTGGGAAGATAACAGCATTCCATAGACCTTTGGCATTTAGTCATGCCGGCCACATGACCATGGAGACGTCTTCGGACATCGCTGGTTCTTTGGCTTTGTAACTGAGATTAGCACCGCCCCCTAGAACTGGAAACGATTAGCAATTTCTGCCACATGAACAATTATTGTAATACAGCTTTTATTTATCCTTTCAACTAAATATTGATATACTAAAAATAATCAACTCGGGAAGAAATATGGCATGAAGTTGGAGGGAGGAACATATGTTTGCTGCAAAGAATTTGAGTCACATATATCTACCAAATTCAACTCTAATACACTGCTCAAAAAAATAAAGTGAACACTTAAACAATACAATGTAACTCCAAGTCAATCACACTTCTGTGAAATCAAACTGTCCACTTAGGTAGCAACACTGATTGATAATCAATTTTGCATGCTGTTGTGCAAATGGAATAGACAACAGGTGGAAAGCATAAGCAGTTAGCAAGACATCCCCAATAAAGGAGTGGTTCTGCAGGTGGTGACCACAGACCACTTCTCAGTTCCTATGCTTTCTGGCTGATGGTTTGGTCACTTTTTAAAATAATTTTCTTATTAATTTTCAATAAACAAACATACACAAACAAAACACAAAACATGAAAACATAAAACTTCTTTTTGGAAAGCAGCTTAGTCCCGGATTACATCTTTTTGTACAGACATAAATTCAAATTCATGCTCACTTTATATACCATTTCATATCTTATTTACCATTCTACATTTTCTATATAGCTTCTCCCCTCTTTTCATTCTCTTAATTCTGTTTTATTTATTTCATCTCAATTTAAATCATTATGCTTATATCTTTTGTCTGTTCTGTTTCAATTATCTATTATCTTTTCTCATTAACACAAACTTTCTCCTGTAATCACTGATTGAAGTATGACGCCTTTATATCCTTCCCCTAAGTTTAACACTTAAAATAATATATAATTTTCATTCTGATTCTGCTTAGTACATTCTAAAGCTACATACTATATTTTAAAATAAGAAAGAATAATAAATTTATAATATAATTAAAACAATAATTCATAGTTTATTAAAGTTAAGTCTTAAGCATTTTACACATTCCTTCTAATATTTTATCCCATTTTATAATCATATAATCTTCCAGTTTTCTAACATTATTTCAAATACAAATACAACAATACAGTCTTATGTACTTTTGCAGAATCTCTTTTTTAATTATATTTTTACCCATTATCTCTGAATAAATCCTGTTTCTTTACATCTTGTTTCAAACCTTTGTAACTCCTCTTCCCTTTTTCCCTTCCTTTCTTCTCCAATCTAGCCTTTTTACCCCCTTGTCTCTTGATCTCCACCCTCTTAATCTCCACCCTCTTCTGTATTCCTCTTTTCTGTTGCTTTCTGACATTGTATTGATTTTTCACCTTATTTTTCCCCTTTTTGGTTGTTTTTTTAAGTCTTAAATTCTCCATTCTCTTTCCCCTCTTTCCCTTTTCTTCCCCAACTAAAGTTGTTTGTTCATTAAAGATGGCTTCTTCTTCATCCCAATCTTCTTGTTCTTGTAGTTTCTGATAGGTAGAAATCGCCATTTCTAAGAAATGGAAAAAGATCCAGAAGAGCCCTTCCCTTCTTGTTCTTCTTCTTTTAGCTTTTTAAATTCCATTTTCAGTTCATCAACAAGTAATGCCATTGTGAAAAAATTTTTTAAACAACCCAAATGTTTTTAGTCTTTCAAATAATAATTTCCAAAAGTCCCAAAGTCACCAAGCAATCCAAATACACAAAGACTGTTTCATTTAGCACTTCCTTCTTTTTATACTTTCTCTTCCTGGGGTTACAGTTCAGTTGCAAAGTTCCAATTAAAATATATCTTTTAGAAGTCTTGTTACAATTTAGCTCTAGTCTTATAAATTCCAAGCATCCTCCTCCAGCAAAATCTTAATATTAATTCTTTTCCTCTCCCTTCCCACTTATAGCAAAAAAAAAGTGGTTTTTTTTTCCAATGTTCAAAAATCTTTATTGTCCCCTTGGTTTTAATTTAATTACTTGCTGATGCCAAAACAGGTTTTTCCGATTTCTCATTCATCTGCTATCACCGTAAGGAAGGAGAGTGAGAAAAAACAGACTTTCCCGTTTTACTTTCATTCACCGCTTTTTCCAAATCTTCTTTGGGAGCGATGTAACTTTAATGAAATTTAAATTCCAGGGTATTTAAATGTTAGTTCTTATCCCAGTCAGCCAAAAACTTTCACTTCTCAGCTTCCTCCTGCGCATTCTTATACAGATGAAAGCTTCTTTGTGGAGGCCATTGCTGACCGCTGCTCTACCACTTTCGGAAAAGGGAGTTAAGCCAGCTGAGGAGGGGGGTTGCAATTCCCCCAGACCCCTGCCGTATCTCCCCTGTCTTCAGTTACCTCTACGGGGTAACTATAGCCCCCAAATCCAGTTGGATCGGGGGCACTCCAGCGGCGAGTGCAGCAGAAACCGCGCACAATCACGGATTCCTGCCTCCGCCGAAGCCTTACAAACTGGAAGACGGTTCAGTCATTTTTGAATGCTGGCGGTGCTTTCACTCTAGTGGTAGCATGAGACGGAGTCTACAACCCACACAAGTGGCTCAGGTAGGAGAGGGGAGAAGCTGGCGTCCTGACGGTACGGTCTGCAATCAAGCTCAAAGATTGCAGCTGATATCTCAGCCCCTGGTTGGTCCAAACGGACCTAAACCGTCCCGTAGAGACGGTGATAGTGAAGGGCACATCCTGTGGATCCCAGGGACATCGCAAAGTCCCTGGTTGATCCAGGAGAAGCCCTTTTGCCAGTGGCTGAGAGGCAGCTTTAAAGCTGCTGAAGCTGGGACAGCTCCGGAATGGAAGAGACTGAAAGAGAAAGTGTGTCCGCTTGGGTGAGAACTTTTTTTTTTACTATTACTCTGAGACTTAAAGGACACCCTAAGAAAAAGGGAAATCTGTAAAAGTTTTGACAGAACTGAGTAAGCGGCGTTTTTTAAATGGAAATGTCAAGGTGAGGCTTGGCTTTTTATTTTTTTACTTTTTTTCTCTAAAAGTGGCTCAGATAGTGCAGCTCATCCAGGATGGCACATCAATGCGAGCTGTGGCAAGAAGGTTTGCTGTGTCTGTCAGCATAGTGTCCGGAGCATGGACGTGCTACCAGGAGACAGGCCAGTACATCAGGAGATGTGGAGGAGTCTGAAGGAGGGCAACAACCCAGCATCAGGACCACTATCTCTGCCTTTGTGCAAAGAGGGACAGGAGGAGCACTGCCTGAGCCCTGCAAAATGACCTCCAGCGGGCCACAAATGTGCATGTGGCTGCTCAAATGGTCAGAAGCAGACTCCATGAGGGTGGTATGAGGGCCCAACGTCCACAGGTGGGGGTTATGCTTACAGCCCAACACTGTGCAGGACGTTTGGCATTTGCCAGAGAACATCAAGATTGGTAATTCGCCACTGGCGCCCTGTGCTCTACACAGATGAAAGCAGGTTCACACTAAGCACATGTGACAGACGTGACAGGATCTGAAGATGCCGTGGAGAATGTTCTTCTGTCTGCAACATCCTCCAGCATGACTGGTTTGGCAGTGGGTCAGTAATTGTGTGGGGTGGCATTTCTTTAGGGGGCCGCACAGCCCTCCATGTGCTTGTCAGAGATATCCTGACTGCTATTAGGTACTGAGATGAAATCCTCAGACCCCTTGTGAGACCATATGCTGGTGCGGTTGGCCCTAATGCAAGACAATGTTAGACCTCATGTGGCGGGAGTGTGTCAGCAGTTCCTGCAAGGCAAAGGCATTGATGCTATGGACTAGCCCACCTGTTCTCCAGAACTAAATCCAATTGAGCACATCTGGGACATCATGTCTCGCTCCATCCACAAACGCCACGTTGCACCACAGACTGTCCAGGAGTTGGGGGATGCTTTAGTCCAGGTGTGAGAGGAGATCCCTTAGGAGACCATCTGCCACCTCATCAGAAGCATGCCCAGGCATTGTAGGGAAGTCATACAGGCACGTGGAGGCCACACACACTACTGAGTCTCATTTTGACTTGTTTTAAGGACATTACATCAAAGTTGGATCAGCCTGTAGTGTTTTTTCCATTTTAATTTCGAGTGTAACTCCAAATACAGACCTCCATGGGTTGCTAAATTTGATTTCCATTGATAATTTTTGTGAGATTTTGTTGTCAGCACATTCAACTATGTAATGAACAAAGTATGTAATAAGAACATTTCATTCATTCAGATCTAGGATGTCTTATTTTTGTGTTCCCTTTATTTTTTTGAGCAGTGTATATAAGTTTGTAATGCTTTTTATTTATAAAAGTTATACAGTATCTATCTGGAATAAGCTAGTGAAATCTCTAAAACTTGATAAGATCTTCAGGCACAGTATCTGATTCACAGGCAAATAAAAAGTTATTCAAATCACATGAATGGGATGACAATCTCCTTTTAGAAACAGATTTGCATCCTAGTGGGGTATAACGATTCAGTGCTGATGCTGGACAGTCACTAAAACTTTGGTGGCAAGGACAGTTCTTTAATACTTACCCAATTAATGGTTTACCTGGTGGAAAGAGTCCTGACATAGTCTTATCCCAAGATAAAACAGTGTTAGTGTTTATGCCTGCTGCCAGTGCTGAAACATTTTGAAATATCTCAAATTTTTCAAAACATATTTTACGTTGCTTGCATTCTAATAACTCTTTCCACTTTGGCAGCCACATGTCTAACAAATAATCAACTAAATAGTATATAATCTTACAAGTATAAAATTGTCAAGTCGTCTTCTATTTTCACAGCATTCTTTGACCAGTGATAGGACACTATTTTGACTATCCGCCCTCAATTATATTTGACATCAATCATTAACTGGGCAAGCTGTTAAGATGGCATAGGGCCCACATTGTGCAATGCATATCACTAGGGTTGAAGCAAGCCCTTCTCTTCATTACAGTTTAGAAAGGAACTCAAACATATTTTTAATATTTCTGTTTTAATGTTTCTATTTCATCTCTGTTATATTTTAATGATCTTTTTTATAAATGCCTTTGCTGAAAGCAGCCCAGCGTCATTAATGGAGTGTTTTTGATGCACAGTTTTTTATGTAAATAATAGGAACCTGTGTTGAAAATGGGTTTTAAGAAATATTGAGTGAAGGATACATCTAGGGGTGGGCTTCTCTGCCTGGTTGCTGGGTGGGCATGGCCATGTTAGCTAACTAGCATAGCTAGTTAGCCTCCTGCACATGGGAGGGGGCATTTTTGTCCTCCCAGCCTCCAGAGGCTTTCCTCAAGCCTCCAGGAGAGCAAAAACTGCCTCCCAGGCTCCGGAGGCTCTCTGGAAGCCAGAAATAGGCCCATTTCTGGCCTTCCCAAACTTCCAGGAGGTCCATATTTCATCCTCCCCGAGCCTCTGTGCACGCCCTGCACTTAACCTACATCCAAAATGGGCTGCGTGGGGACTCCTGGGAGAGGCAGGGTGGGGTAGGTGAGGCCAGTCAGTAGTGGGATTTGGGGTTCTCTGAACTGCACAGAATCTTAGCTAGGGGGTCTCCTGAACCCCTGCGAACCCCCAACAGCCCACCCCTGGATACATGCTGTATATATATAGCACTGGAGAAATGAAAGCAAATTGAATCAAAGGGATAGGAGGAATGTCCATATTAGTAGAAAGGGAGTTGTTTAAGGATGACAAAAGACCAGAGAGATCATAGACAGAGAACTGAAGGCCATGCAGCTAATGGGAATAGAGCCCTTCCCAAACTGGTACACTACAGATATATTGAGATTACAGGTTCTCAAATTCCTAGCTAGCGTGTCCACTAGAAATTTAATTTGCATGAAAAGATAAATAGCAGAAGATAGCAGATAATACACGGCATGTTTAATATGCTCTTCCAAATAAAATCTCTGAAAGACCATGAGTATCAGCTTGCATTCTTAACTACTCACACTCCCCTGTGTGTGAGTTGGATGACCATATAAATTTGTTAAATAAATAAAGCCCATTTTATAAGTAAAATTTCCCTTAACAATTAAAACTTAAAAGGGAAGTAGCTAGGAATGTTTAATGTTAAGACCAGGGGTGGGATTCTACCAGTTCGCACCTATTTGCTAGAACCGGTTGTTAACGTTCTAAGCAGTTCGGAGAACCAGTTGTTAGAAGAAATTACTGGCCTAATCCTGTAAGGAAGGCAGGAAGGAAACATTCTGGTGTTGCTTACAGAAAATGCCTCTCCGTTAACTCTTACTACTTTCTTGGCAGGACTAGACTTCCTGTCTCAGGAACTTTTCTGGAATATTTTCCCCCTCCTTTGCTGGTACTTTGCTTGTGTGGAGTGACCATTCAAAGTTACAATGGCACTGAAAAAAGTGACTTATGACCATTTTTCACACTTACAACCGTTGCAGCATCCCCACAGTCATGAGAGGCCAGGTGAGGAGATGCGTGGCTCGATGTGAGTGATATTCAGTTGGCCACGCCCAGCCAATAACATTTAATGGATAGGTGATTAATGAATATATAGCCACGTCTACCCAGTCACATGCCACGTCCATGCAGTCACATGACAACCAAGCCATGCCCATCAACTAAACCACACCCACAGAACTGGTTGTTAAAAAAATTGAATCCCACCCCTGATTAAGACCCTGGTGGGACAGTGGTTAGATTGCAGTATTGCAGGCTAATTCTGCTGATTGCCAGCTGCCAGCACTTTGGCAGTTCGATCATCGCCGGCTCAGGGTTGACTCAGCCTTCCATCAAGTTTGGTAAAATGAGGAGCCAGATTGTTGGGGGCAATATGCTGACTCTGTAAACTGCTTAGAGAGGGCTATAAAGCACTGTGAAGCGGTATATAAATCTAAGCGACAAATGATAAGTACCCAGGGTTGAAGTGATAAGTGATAAGTATCCATGTCAGGTAGGCCTTCTACTGAAATAAATGAAATTTAGAATAAGTTTGCATTTTATAGATAGAACTCATTGCCACAGACTGTTACTGAGCATCACTGTGATTCACTGGAACTTAGTTTGAATTTGTTGCAAAGAACTGCAGCTGTAGTCTTATCAGAAGGTAATTCAATTATTTTAAATAGAAATCTTTTGCCTGGAAAAAGAAAAAAAAAGCCCTCAATTTAAGTGAAACTGATTACACTTAGTATGCCATCTGCTGTCTGGTAATCCTGTTCTCGCTGTTTATGTCTTCCTTGATCATTTCATCTCCAATAGAGTGATTTAGAATAAAGTTCACAGGTTTTCACATCTATCTTTCATTGCATTTAATAGAAGCTTCATGTGAGAAGTTAGATGGTGCTTTTAAATTGATAATGTTCTGGGAAAGAATTCTTAGTATTTTGACATGGGGGCGTAGATCACTTTCATAGCTTTATAGTCTTCTTACAGCTTCTGGTGCGAATGATTCTGATGGGTGTTTCATAAAGTGACCTTTCAGACCCAATGTTTGAGACAGCAAGGGTGGCATTTTTTGATGGCTTGGTGTGGCTGGATCAGAGAAGACTTGGAAAGACTTCCAAGGAGCATCATTGAACTTTTGAGATGAACAGCCTCTCCCTGATGTGCGAACTGGCTGTATGCCCATGGAATTATTTGCCTTAGTCTTGTAGCTGTGTATATCTTCTGCTGCAGCTGTAGAAAAAAGGTCCAGCAACCCTTGAGAAAAACTGTATATCACATAATGGAGAGAGGTCACCTAGAACAAAGAAGAAATTTCCCGATAATTAGAACAATTAATTAATGGAACAACTTTTATCCAGAAGTTGTGAATGCTCCAACACTGTAAGTTTTTAAAGAAGAGATTGAATAACCATTTGTCTGAAATGATATAGGGTTTCCTGCCTGAGCAAGGGGTTGGACTAGAAGACCTCCAAGGTCCCTTCCAACTCTGCTATTCTATTCTATTCTATTCTATTCTATTCTATTCCATTCCATTCCATTCCATTCACTTCTATTCCATTCTATTCCACTCCATTCTATTCCATTCTATTCGATTCCATTCCGTTCCATTCCATTCCATTCCATTCCATTCTATTCTATTCTATTCTAATGTATATCTTTGGTTGATACTGAAGAGGGCTTCTTGTTTACATCCTTCCCTATTTACAAATGTGCTTTTTGCACTTGAGAAAAGTATCAGTAAAATCTGTCAGAATCTATGTTAATGAACCCATTTAATTAATATGAAATATTATTGCAGCTGACAAAAATGTCTCACCCCAAGGAACAAATAATAGCAAATGAATATAACTACTCAGGTGCTGCTTCTACGTGGCAGTTGAGATTCTCTTTACTCAGCATTTCATTCAAATGATTATAAGGCTCATAAACTGTTCAGAAATCTCTGTGGCTTAAAATTTTAGTTATCTAGGGAGGTAGCAGAATCACAAAGTTGGAAGGGATCTTGGATGACTTCTAGTCCAACTTCTTCCCCAAGTAGGAGACCCTATGCCATTCCAAACAAGAAGCTGTCCAGCTCTCCTTAAAAGCCTCCAGTGATGGACCATCCACAACTTCTGAAGGCAAGCTGTTCCACTGGTTAATTGTCCTCACTGTTAGGAAATTTCTCCTTAGTTCTAGGTAGCCTCTCTCCTTGATTAGTTTCCATCCATTGTTTCTTGTCTTGCCTTCTGGTGATTCGGATAATAGGTTGGTCCCCTTTTCTTTGTGGCAGCCTTTCAAATATTGGAACACTGCTATCATATCACCTTTCTTTCACAAGACTAGACATACCCAATTCCTGCAACCTTTCTTTATATCTTTCAGCCTCCAGCCCCCAATTATCTTTGCTGCTCTTTTCTGCGTTCTTTCCAAAGCCTCGACATCTTTTTAATAATATGGTAACCAAAACTGGATGCAATATTCTAAGTGTGGTTTTACTAAGGTTTTATAAAGTGGTAGTAACATTTCATGTGATCTTGATACTATCCCTCTGTTAATGCAACTTAGATTGCATTGGCTTTTTTGCCTGCTGTCACACACTGCTGGCTCACATTTAAGTGATTGTCCACTGGGATTCCAAGATCCCTCTCACAGTTATTTTTTTTTTTTGAAACAAATTTTATTGATTTTAACAAGAAACAAACAAGACAAAACATTAAACACTAAAAACATAAAACCGCTTTCCATCATAGATCTTTACAAAGCAGGTAACACATTTTATATCGCATTTTTCTAATTTATCTCATTTCAGTGTAGACACATAAATACCCTTTAACAGATTTCACATTATTTCTCTTTACTCTTATTCAATAACATTTCTTTTCTAGTTTATCTGCTATTCAATCATCACACTTCTATTTTCCTCTGACTTATTTTTGTTAAAAAAACAAATTTTGTTAGCTTTACAAAACATACAAACAGTCAAAGCATATTAACATAAAGAATCTTTCTGGAAGAACCAATAAAACGTGCCAAATGTAATATGTGCATTTACATTATCTGCTCATCTTCATATCCTATCCCAATTTCTCCTTTTCATTCTGTTGTCCAGATTATATTTCTTACTAATCAAAATTTTTGCCTTTAAAAAAAAACAATAGACAAAACATACATAACATAGAACATAAAAAACCTCATTTCTGAAAGCTGCTTAATCCCGGGTTAAAACTCTTCGCACAGACACAAATTCAAAAACAATATTTACTTTATATGTCAATCCATATCTTATTACCATTTTCAATTTTCTGTATAACTTCTTCCCTCTTTTATCTTTCTTAATTATATTTTGTTTATCTTATCTCAATACAATTCATAGTACTTAACATTTTTTTGTCTGTTCTTTTACAGTTATCCATTCATCTTTTTTCTTTAAATATACTTCTCCTGTACACTAATTGGAGTAACACCTTTAACTCTTTTCCCTAACTTCACAATACTTAATATAACACTTAAATTATATTGAGATTCTGGTTAGTACATTCTAAAATTACACAAAAAACTTTATAAGAAAAGCAAATAGGCTAGAATTACAAAATGTAAGCCTATAACCCACCAGAAATACCATAAAAGAGCAAATCATACATACTAATACACATTCAACTTAGATTGCATTGGCTTTTTTGCCTGCTGTCACACACTGCTGGCTCACATTTAAGTGATTGTCCACTGGGATTCCAAGATCCCTCTCACAGTTATTGATTGTGTTAATTCCAGACCACATATATTTATTTTGTATTGTTTTAATTGCTTTTAATTTATTTTTATTTTTCATGATGTACATTGTCCAAAGTCAGGTTGAGATGGGCAGCTATGGCTATAGAAATTAATTAAATACATTTCCCCATCTTTATTAAATATTTGACCAAAGATTCAGATTCACCTATAGCAAATGGTGATCACATGATTACAGTCTACTATGTCCGTTGTAAACAATGTTAGTTGCAAAGTGCCCAAAATTTGATCAGGATTCTGTGATAGTCATTAAGTGCAAGAACCAATCATGAAGTTATTTTTACAGAACCATTGTAACTTTGGGTAGTCATTAAACAAGGTGAGGAGTATCTTTATTTATATTTTCTTGTTCTAGTTTTTGTTTATAATAATTTGTAATTATTTTATTTCTTTTCCTCGTTGCATCATAGTTTTTTTTACTGCAAAATATTCTGTTTTTTGACCAATAACATGGCATTATCAGAATACAAGCAACACATAACTACAAGCCATCTTTTACAATTTAGTTATAAATGCAGCCAGTTGGACATCACGTATCCTTACTTGCTCCCTGGTTAGTGTTGGATCACTTGCTAAGCTTATTTTCATGTAAGCTTTACTTCCATCATCTCCTGTTCACATTGCATTGATCATTTCCAATTATTTCATGGTTCAAACCTATTCACTTATATCATAATCAGGAAATATGTAATGCATTTTCTCAAAGACTGTTGAATTAAATATGCAGCCCAACATAAATCTCCTCTGAACTACCCAGATTTTTCTCATTTTTGCCTCTGGTGTCCTTTTAGTCAGAATTCTGCCAAGCATCTTCCCAGAGACAATTAACAACTTTATCCCACTGTAGTTTTTGCATTCAGTTTTGTTATCTTTCCCTTTAAATGGGGAGCAGAACCACATTTTGTTAAAGTGTAAAATGTTTTGTAAAGTTTTAGTAACAGCATTCTGTTAAATATTAAACAACACACTAGTTCTTGCATAAGGAAATGATATATTTTTAGATCCCTTTGGTTATGCCAATTACATCTTACCATTTTCCAGTATTCTTATAATATTTAGGTTTTTCTTTTAACTGATATTTTTATTGGAAAATATATTTGAATTCTACTGTTCAAAGTATCTAGCATTCCCATTTTAAAAATAGCCTTTAGGGAATTCCCTCACTTCAGTGTCATCTCAAATTATATCACTTTTTTTTAAGGTTCCATTCACCCTTTTAGAGGCTTTTGATTTAGTGCTCTTCTCAATCCCTTCCAAAGCAATTTTTAAATTTCTTTCAAATCACCTATATGTTTTACTACCTTAAGGTTTCAAACTTACTTGTTTTCTCTGCTTCATACCCAAAATGTTCAACTGGTATAAAATATTAGCATTTGCTTTCAGAAATATGCCAATGCTTTTCTGCAGTGTTGCAAGCTATATTTAAATTTACTGCTATTCTCAAAGCTTGTGGCATATATTTTATAATTATTTCATTTGTATCTTACTATAATCTCTTTATACATATTGCAAGTTCTTTCCTATGACACATGCGCAGTAAACAAAAATGACATTAGAATAACACAAGTGTCATTTAATTTAGGTAGAACGATATGATGGTGTCATATCATTCGGTTTCTGAAGAACCTCTAAACGAGCTATTGCCTGATTCTGTTTGACAAGCATTTAATGGCCAGACAACTGAGGGTGTTAATAGTATATTTAAGATAATAGCCTTTAGTTTTTAAAACTTTTAAAAGTTGTTCATGATATTTATACTGTTGTTTTTATAAAGTTGTATGTACTTACAATGTGTGTATGTTACTTCGAATATGAAATAGCACAAGGAGAGTAAGCTATGTGACTTTAAAAAAAGGTTTTTCGTTCATTTTTATTTCAGGAGCACGGAGGTCATGAGCACAGTCTCAGGTACTCGGAGTTCAACCATCACCTTTACCGTTCGGCCTGGAACTAGCCAGCCCATCACACTTCAGAGCAGAGTCCCAGACTATGATAGCAGGACATCAGGAGCCAGACATGCTCCAAGCCCAGTGGTTTCACCAACAGAGATAAGTAAAGACATCCTGCCTGCTCCTCTGACTGCTGCTGTTCCAGCTGCATCTCCTTCTCCAACTCCTTCTGATGTTTATAGCCTACCCAGCCAGCCTCCTTCCGGAGACCTCTTTGCTTTGAATACAGGGCGCAGCAGGTCTCCTTCTCCCTCAATATTACAACAGCCAATCTCAAATAAGCCTTTTACAACTAAACCTGTCCACCTGTGGACTAAACCAGATGTGGCAGATTGGTTGGAAAGTTTAAACTTAGGTGAACATAAAGAGACCTTTATGGATAACGAAATAGATGGCACTCACTTACCAAACCTTCAGAAAGAAGACTTGATAGACCTTGGAGTGACTAGGGTTGGTCACAGAATGAACATAGAAAGAGCCTTGAAACAACTATTGGACAGATAAGAATGGTTGGTCTTGCCTCACAAACCTTTGTTATAAATAGAGATAGGCTGGTATCAAAACACCCCAAATGCCTTGGCTCCCCAAGAGTAGCACCAAATTAAAAAGCATCCATTAGATTGCCAGTTTATGTCCAAAATCAATTCCATGTCAATCCACATTAATGGGACCAAATATTTTTAAAATGGATGGGGCAAATAAGAGAGAAGAATGGAAATAATTGTGAACTTTAAAAAAAGAACCAAATTTGTAAGCTCCGATCATATTGATATTATCTCGAAAGTTTATACTTTAATTGCTGGTACACACACAACTATCACTTCTTTTTCAGTCTATGGATTGGTTTTTCTGTTAAAAATGACCTTCTGCTTGAAAAATATTGTGTCACCTCTTTTTGATTAAAACCCACAGGTATTTCTCTATGTACTAGAATATGTTGTGTCCAGCTCTTTTTGCAATCTGCTTTCATATGACTAATATTTCATATGATTGTTGGATTCAGTCCCATTGCTGTGGTCAGACAATTTCTCCTTTCAGTTTTTCTGAACTGATTCTTGGTTAGTTCTGCCACTTAATTTTTCCGCTAATATTCACTTTTTTCATGATGTATTTACTGATTTTTGAGAAACTTCTACACATTCATTCACAGCATTGCCAGAATTTTAAAAAAATGTCAGATGTTTTTGGCTCATTATTATGTTGATTTCTTTGGAAGTGAAATTAGTTTTTGTCATCCAGTGTAATTTGTTATTTGACTTTTAAGATTTTATTTTTCCATTTATGTTTAGTGCCTTTCCAAATTGCCAGATAGTTATTAGGTATGCTTTTTTCTTTTGGTTTATAATGCAGCATAATGTGTGAAAGCTATGTAAGAAATCTTAGCTGCCTAAAATAAAAGTAAAAATATTTGTAAGAAATTGGAATTGAAGATATCTGTGCCCAGAAAGATGGTAGTACGATTAAGATCTTGTCCACATTTCTTTGTGGTAGACTGGGATGATAGGTAAGTAATTCAGGGTTATATTTTCAAAACAAGCATTCATCAAGCCTGTTTTAATTGCTCTCATGTAGGATTGAGTTGTTTGGGCAATATTGCACAAGACCTTTTCTTTGAGGTGGAAACAGGTATCAGGATTAGATGTCTTTTCTTTTCACAAGCGCATCAGTGAGTGTGGATTTGGGGGGGGGGGGTGAATGATGTTTTGGCTTCCCAAAAAGAGTTAAGTACTAGTTTTTAAAGAACTGTGTTTTACATAAAGGTTACTTTTGCTGGATCAAAGTGATCATGTGTGATAGTGGATTTTATTACCATTGTGGTCCCCCTAGCCTAGTATCATAGAAAGAATAGTGAATTTTCCTTCTGCAATTTTGTATGTGGATGCACAAATCAATGCACAAGCTGCAGTCGACAGTAACTGCACAGAGGTGGCTTCTTCACCTTCAAGAAGGTCTTTGGATTTTTGACCTGCTTATTCTTTCCTGCTTAAGAAAACCAGCTGTTGATCAATCTGCGTGGCACAAGCCTGTTTACTTATGGAAATGGATTTAAATCTTTACAGTTTTATCGTATTAGGAAGATGTTGCCGGTGTCGACAAGAAATATGAAATGAAAATATCAATAAAAGTGCGTGTTGCAAAAGTAGTTTTATGAAAACAGTAGGTACCTATTATATATGCAAGGGACAATTTTTTCTAAAAATGGAGATCAAGGGTTTCATCCTAATAATAATGTTTTGGTTAAAATTAAACTACAGGATTGTTCTGTGCTTCCTTCCCATACAAATTGCTATGTTTTAGGAGAACCCACCTAGCCTGCAAATTAAAGAAAGAGAAGGTTGAGACAAAAATCACATTCAGAACTGTTTATGAAAAAAATTGAGTGGATTTTTAAAAGCATGGTCTTTTGGCAGACGTATATATATATTCAGATTTGGTGGCTTCTATGAAATTTAGAATTCTTTCTTTCCACCATAAATAATCCACATTAGCAATGTTGTTGGTTCACAGTGTCATGAATAATTTAGCCTGTACATGTGAGTTTGCTTAATAATTGGAAGGCATCTTAGTTCATTTTTTAATATATCCCAGCCTATCTCTAATTATAATTTTATTTTCTCATAACTGAATGTCTAATTTGGGGTCCACAATAGCCCTAGGATTAGTACATAAAGTTCAGCAATTTCAATACCTTTCTTTATTGCAAGTCTAAATAGTTGTACAGATAGTTTATAAGCACAATATTTTAAGAATATAAGTGGCTGGTCTACTGGGCAGCCTTTGTGCCACTTCAGTGCTAGAAATTAAAAAAAAAAGACTTTAGTGGTTTACTACTACTTCTGTGGAATAAGTATTAAATCTTGACCTTTTTAAATCAGTATCATTTGGATGCATCTGAACCAGCAGAGCTGTGTTATATTTTCTATCTTTGCTAAAACTTCTTCAGATGATGTGTCTCCTCAAACATGGTAACAATCAACAATACTTGGGTAATTATTAAAAAAAATAGTCACACACACACACCCCCGCTCCTTCCACTATCAAAACTGGCCCTTTAAGTTATTGTCATTTAGACTCTTTTAAAAATTCCTTTCAACACTTGCATACTCCAAATGGATTTCTAATTAAAATCAAGTTTCAGTGCAAAAACTTTGAAATATTGATACAAAGTTGTATCTAGAGGACAATCTAGAGGACAATATTCACATATTTGATAACCAATGTTCTTTTGATGGGGACAGGGGAAGGGTGTAAAAATAAGATGATTTTGACATCATGGTCTTCCATTTGGTGATAATGCAGAAATCAGTAAATAAACCATAATGCCATGCTCCTTTTTATTTCTTTGAGTGCAGTTGGTTTTACCTCTATAATGTGCCAGAAAATGCATTAGGACAAGTGATATAAAAGAAAAAAAAGGGGGGAATTACTTTTAAGCTGCTGTTAATCATAATATTTTACTGTTTAATGTATAATATTTGTTAACAAATTATTGGTGATCGTACCCCCTTTCTTAAAAGGGGTCTCTTGCCCATGTATCTTTCCAGGCACTTAAATAGCGAGTACAATATAATTATTAGAGAAGATTTTTAAACATCAAAGAGCTAATGAAATTTATTTTTTAAATAATGTTGTATGATCTAGAGTAATAGGGTCTGCAAGGATTGCTTTATATCAAGGAAAAAAAGACCTTTGGCAAGTCTTTAGCATTGTTTGATGGCTTTATAATAGAAAGCAATAGTAAGGATGCAGAATTGTTTCCTAGCATTTTGGTCAATACTGAAAATGTCAGGAGCAGATTGGCCCTTTTAATGTTATGCTACTTTGATGGTGCAAAATACAGATAATCTTGTTATGATATTCCAGGTTTTAGGAACAACTTTTGTTTATATACTGTAATTTAATAAATTGCATTTACATGCTTAGTTTCTGTAATATTTGTGTATACAATACCAAAATCACACAAGATGTAAATTGTGTATAACTACACAGACTCCTTTCCCTAGGTGTCTAGTTTTGATTCATATATTATAAAATGACTATATGTGACTGTTGATTTACAGAATTTACATATCACAGAAGCTAGCTCTTTGTGGTACCTAAGTTAATAAAAGTGATTTTATTGAGTTCCTTTACAAATAAGCATTATCCAGTTGATCTGGCAATGACTCTGTGTACGAGCCTAAAATAATGACAATTTTCTCATGACATCTTTTTTTCCTTTTTTTAGAGAGTAATGTTTTTGCTATGGTTTGTGAAACAACTATGTTCACGTTATCTATGTTGCTGTAATTTTTTGTGCTTTAATTCCTCTAATTTCCAACTGATTAAAACAAATCAAACTCCTGTAACTTGCACTTTCCCTAATCCTTACTACTCTTGTATGGCAACCAAAATTACTGTAAGAAATAAATATCATATTGCACTAAGGTTGTGATTCTGATTACGAAGAGCAAATCCAGTCTGAATTTTTTTTATTTCTAAAAAGAGTTGCCAAATTTTCCACTTAACATTAAAACTGTTTAAAGTTCCTTTTTTTAAAGCTTGTCTTTCATTTCCATGGGATTTAGAGTTCAAGCTCTCTGAAATTGATCCAGAATGAATTCCTATTCCAGAATGAGAAATGCATTATAAAGCGCATGATAGAAAACGTGTATATCTCTTGGACTGATTTGTTTTCTTTGTTTATCAGAAAAAAATTCAACAGAAGGCTTCTGAACGTCTGAAAGGATTATTATCATTTCAAGTGATCATAAATATAATTAATGGTAAAACATTGGTTGAAAGAAGAGGTTAAAAGAAGAAAAAAAGATCCAGAATTTTAATTTATTTAAATGTATTTCATTTATAAACCTAACCAATAATAATGGATACCACCAGCATTATCACCAGCAGAGATGGTTCCCTCTGATAGTCTCTAGTTTGAGAAAGTATTGCCTGAAAGCTATCAAAATTAACCAATTTGATCAGCAGCTTCTCCGCATGCAAGCATAATATATTTCTACAAGGCTGAATGGACCAAATTCCTTCTCCCCTTATCTTTTGACAGCTGGGCTTGCTTATCTGTGTGAAAGTGATGTTCTTGTTAAGGCTATACTTGCTGTTAGGATTTTGTCATGAAAGTAAGTTACACATCTGGCAATTTAGGTTCTGTTAATACCTAAGCAAGGCTTCAATTTTTACAATTATCCAATCTTTTCTCTTTCGCTCTAAATGGTTTATGGGCTAAGTGGTCCTGTCAGAAGATCCTTTCATTGCATCACTTTCCATGAAAAGAGGAGCTTTGATTTATTTTTGAGTATAATATCTTTTCCAAGTAGTTTTTCAATACATTTGACTATCTGGAATAACAGACAAGATCTGCATATCTTCTTTCTTGTTAATGTTTAATTTGATTAAGTTATCCTTACCACCAAGAGGTATTGTTATCTTTATATAGCTAGAAATATACTTTCCCTGATTTTTTTTTTCAAATATCCACAGCTTCCCTGCTCCGAAACCATCAGGGCTATGTGCATTTCAAATTTAATAACTTTCCTGAAATAAACCTGATTTAAACAAATTGTTTCTTCTAGTTTTTCTCTTTCAAGAGGGCAAGACTTATGTCAAGAGGGTTCTCAAAAGTAATGCCTTAAGTTGTATTTGGGTATAACAGGAAAAACAAACCAAAGTACCCAGTGTAACTCTCAGATGTTTTGAATTAAGTTGTAAGAAATAATGTAATGAAAGTGTACTTTTTTAATTCAAAGAGCCAATTTGGCATCAGTGCATCATAGTAATAGCACCTTGTTCTTTTTACAATGGATTCTATCAGCGAACATCTGTAGAAAAAGGTCCAGATTGTTTTATGTTTGGAAAAGGGTTTGATTTCTTTTCAGTATTAAAAGATTTGATGCATCATCAAATATTTTAATTCAATAAATTTATAGGTGTTCACATTAATAAATGATATTTACACCCTGAAATGTGCATGGCCTAATTTATGTACTTTGATGACAGAAATGCAATAGTTTGTCATGAACCAAGCCATAGATCATTGTTTTTTTAAATTTGGTAATTTTGAAATGAGTATATTTCAACTCCCAGAATTCCCTAACCAGCATCTTAAAGATACCAAGTTTGAAACATGCTGCCATAGATCTTAATTAATTATACTCGCTCTTAATTGCATTAGCTGAAGAATGTATTCTGATATAATGTATATAAAGATACTGTATTTCTTTATAAATCTTTTTATTTATTTATTTAATATTTTTAAACATGTACTTAATGAAGTTATTTAATGGTACAACCCTAATAATGTTAGGGAAGTAGAATGTATAGTGGGACTTACTTTTGTAACCTGTAATGCCAAGTTGAGCATGTTATTAAAATCTCCATCTTAAATCGGTGAATGAATAGAGCCGTCTAGGCAAATGTTTTAATTTTGTAACTTGCTTATCAAAATAAGCAATAAACAGGCTTGTGAGATATTAAATAGATGGAAGTTGTATGTAAAAACTGACATATTTCAGCTTTGCAGGAGTTTGGTTCTTTGCTGGAACGCTGAAATCTACCAGTGAGGTTCTGTTCAGGATGGTAGAAAATTTACATATGGGAACTCCCAGCCTCATCTTCAACCTAAAACCGCATCCTAGCTTAGCAGGAGAGGAACACATATTTTTTGTGGAATTAATGAAGTGAACATTTTTCACTAATCCAAAAGGGTATTGTCAGATGAAGCAAGCAAGATGAAGCTATGTATGGTTTAGGTCGGCTGTTTCAGTGAACTAGTGGTATGAAGCAGGGCTTTGTCCAAGACTGCAGAGAAATCCTTTTCAATCAATTCCACTTAAAAAAAGTTATTCCAATATACCCCAATGCAGAAAACTGCAAACCAGACATATCCTAGTTTATCTTCACAGAGTACTATAATGTTCAGATTTGTATTCTATTTATCCAGATAAACAAGTGATTGTAGCAGGACTTCCTGCAATTATTTTTGAGAATTGTTAGTTTTTTCATCTTCGTTCATAATTTTAAGTATTTTGGAATTGTATGCTTTTTGGAGTATATCTTGGAAATTAATATTTTTATTCTTTCTGGAGAGCCGACACAAAGACAACATAATCTGATTAGCGTGTCTATGTTTACCTTTAGAAATAAGGACATATTCCAAGAGATTGTGGCCATCCTTATCAACCAAACATGTACTTAGAATCCTTGGTGAGAAAAAAGCTAGCAAGGATCTTCATTTTTTATCATTTCTCTTCCAAATTGATCCAGCCATTCCCACTGAGCAGCCCAGAAACAGCACCTGGCTTCAAAGATCACTAGCATTTTGCAGTATATAATTCTGATTTCCAAATAGCTTCCGATTCCAACTGGAACTGTGACAGGCATAACATAGCTGATTAAATTTCATGCATGAGTCATCAAGTCTAGGTGTTCTGATCCAACCGGGTTCCCAAAGAGCAAATACAAAGGCAGCAGCCCCCACCTTTTAAGGTTTAATAATGAATTCTGTTCCTTTACAGATAAAAGGCTGTTTTCCACTAATTAGCTCTGACAAGAAAGAGCCTTGCCAAGTTGTTCGTCAAGGCTGCCAAAAACCCAGAGATAAGAACTAATTTACAAGATTCTCCGAACACGAACTAAGACATCCACAAGTTGAACTTCGGAGCTTCTTTGCTTTCTGCAAAGAATGCTTTTTCAAACCTGGCTTTTATCCTCTTGGGGGAGGGGCAGCCTTACTCCCGAGTCACCTGTGCTGCTGTAATTGTTCTTTCCTCGGAGTAATCCTTCGTGCACATGCACTTGGCACAGGCTCCTCGGGAACCTCCTCATCACTGCTGCCAACCCACACAATCTCTGAAGGCAGCAGTCCACTCCCTGATGGTCCTGGCCCCTCATCAGAGTCATCGGTCTCCTCAGCCATCTGTACCTGCTGCCGGCTATCCACATTAGGTAAGACAATGGTACTTTCAAATTATGGAACAAATCCTCGCAATACGACAGAGAATACAAGCAACAGATTACATTCTGGATTGCATATTTTGGATGGCATCTCCCACTGAACAAAGATGAACCATGAAAAGGCCTGCAATTTTATTTTTTTTATAGTAGGAACACAAAGCATTTCTTTCGTTATAATTCTATCCAACCAGCAACTTCTAATTAAAATGGAAAAGGATCATCTCCTATGACTTTATGTAAACCTTCTCTGCTCCAGGCAGTTGAGAAAAACTTCTGAATGTGCTTATTGATGAAGAGAGAATAGCCCATTTTGTGTGCATTTTGTTATTTAGGATACAATCTGGGTTGGTCACCGGGACCAGAATTTTTGTCTTCTGAGTTTTCGGACTTGTGCTGGAGCCCAACTTCAGGCAACTTCTCTCTAGCAGTATGTGTGCTGTTCTATGCATGGTATAGTGCCGGTTGTATGTGAGTTTTTAGATGTTGATTGGGGTGTGTTGATGGCTGGCTTTTAAATCATTAGCTGTCATTTGCTTGTGCTGCCTAGCCTTCACCTTCTAAGGACGTGATAGGCTGGTGGTAAATCAGCACTCATGTTGATTGATGAGGGGCCTGTTTCCTAGGCTTCAATCACTTCTCTGGCTGTTTTTGTGCCTGCTCGTCCAACAATCTTAATAGCTGCAAAATTGAATGTGTTCTTGAGTTCAGGTGCTCATCTGACAGATCACTTATATTCTTGCAATGATTGGTTAGTGTCTTCCCTGTCTGTTCTAGAAAGTCACAAGGGCAATCCATGCAGGGGATTTAGTAGATTACATTGGAAATATCTGCCACCTCCAAGCAATCTTTACAATGTGCAATTTGTCTGCGTATGTTAGCCTCTGGGTGGTGTGTGATGCCCACTTGCAATTTTAGCAGCTGCATTCTACAGCTTCCAAAATGTTTTTGTTCTATGGCAGAATGTGCCATGTGGTTGGTCTCGTTTAGTTATTTATTCATTTGATTTCCATAGGTGCCCATTGTGAATGATTCAGGATGTTATTTCATATTCAACTGGTTTGCTTTTTAGTATATAGATAGTCCTTGATGTACAGTCCACAATTTCTGTTGCTAAGCAAGGTAGTTGTTATGTGAGTCATGCCCCATTTTACAACTTTTTTGTCATGGTTGTTAAGTGAAGCACTATTGAAATCATGCAATTAAGAAAATCTGGCTTTCCCTATCCACTTTGCTTGTCAGAAGCTTGCTAGGAAGGTTGCAAATGACATTCCCAGGATGTTGCAACCATCATAAATGCATGTTGCTTGCAAAGCACTCAAAGTCTGATCATGTGACTGTGAATGCTGCAACGGTCATAAGTGAGAACTGGTTGTAACTTTTTTCAGTGTTATAACCTTGAACAGTCATTAAATAAGTGGTTGTAAGACAAGTACTATCTGCATTCAATGAACAGTTTTCCCCTTGCCAAGAAATTCCTATTTTCAGAACACATTAAAATAACTGGCATTTTGAAGAGACCAGCCCTCCAACAAACTTTTCCACCACTTCTCTCTTTGGGTTGTTCCACAAATTACAAAAGAGGGGCTGGCTTCCACTTTGATATATTTGTTCCCAATGCACAGGACTATTGAATCAACTACTTTCTTGGAATAATTGGTGCAAGAAGATAGTTTAAAAACCAGGCCAAGAATATCCTTGTTGTGCTTTTCCCCCTGGGACTCTACTTCAGTAACTGAAGAAGGTAGAAGGCATTTGACCTAACAGAAGGCAATACATTAACATTCAGTTTGTGGCTTAGAATAGTTTAGACAAAAAAAAAGTCTCCTGGGAAAATGGTTCCAAAAATTTATTTGAATATTTAATTTACAAAAAGAAAAAAGAAAAGAAACAGGAATCATATATCCTAGTTGCTGTCCTACGCAAACTGAATAAGCTAAAACTGCATATAAAATCCATGCCCACTTAACATACTATTATCGATGTAATAATGAAAAAGCAAGGAACCAGTGGGGAAGATAATAGAAACAAACATTACATACATTCTTCTTAGAGATTGTCCAAGTAGCCAATCCCATCCAAGATCATTTCTCTATACATTCCATATTCCCTTAGATACACTGCATGTTACCATTCAATAGAAATATTTTTTATATTTTATTGAATTTAATTGTTAATCTTTTTTTCATTCACTTCTTTCCTTGACCGATTTATCCCTGAATTTCTCTCTTCCCAAACAGAAATGAACAAGAAACACTGAAGACACATACATATATGCTGTCTTTGGTAGGGATGCTTATGTGGTTAAAATCAGTAATCAATTCTCAATTTATTTTACAGAAGTTATGCAAGAAAGTCAGCATTACATTTGGCAAAAGACAGAGAGATCTTTACAGTTTGCTTGAGTGTTACTGGCAGTCAGAGCTGAATATGTAAAATGAGTCTTCTACATTGTTTAAAAATAGTAATTTCCTCCAAGGGTTTAACATACTCATAAGAGCAATATTCCTTTAATGAAATAAAGCCAAAAAATAGATTTACTATAGAGGAAGCCATCTCATCCCATTGTCCTCTTTGCAAATGATACAAACTGGAATTAGTGCTGCATGTCCTGCCTGTTTTATCATCAATGTGACAGGCTGAGAGAGCTAGAGAGGGCATGTAATGGAAACTTCTAAATCTCCAAGACCAAAAATTTCACAGTGTTCTAGGTGTATGAGATAAAAAGCAGCATAAACAAAACTTACATCGCAAAGCCAGCTGAGGCTTACATCAGTTCCTTATCAGAACTTCTGGTAAAGTTCGACTGAAGTCGCACAACAGAGCTTTTGACTGGACTGTGCACTTCCCAAGAATATGAATGAAAAATAAGCGTAGCCTTCTATACTGGGTCTTTTCTGAGATTAATATAGAATACCTTCCCATGAATGTTTGCCACTAACTGCAAGCCAGCTAGCATTTTCCTCTATCCATACCTGCCATGTTCCCAGTAAGTGGAAATGTGACCTAGATACGACAGGTGGGAGCTGGAAAATTGACCATGCTCAGTACAAAACACCCGGATATAATTTGTACAGTACAAATGAAATATGTACTACGGGGGATAATCACCATCACCAATTTGGCAAAGGAATCAAGAAAATCTCTTTTCAAAATGCATTAAAAAGTATGATAACAGGCTGCAGGGCAACATAGAGTCACAATATATTAGCAATTTCTGGACCCATAAACATTTATAAAAGCATCAGCAAATTATTTTAAATATAAAAGGAGTATGAATAGATCCTTTCAATCTTTTCTCCTGCATAACAACAACAAAAAAGCCCCACATGATTTGTAGTGTAATAAGTCAGATGAATGATCATGGTATTAAGGCATAAATGGTAGGCATCCGTTTCTATTGTCTCAGCTCAACATAATTAGCTGGGAAAAGCCCATATCTGCCTTTGCAGACTCCTCTCCACCAGCCATCATCTATCATTTCAATATTGGTAATGATATCATCTGGATCAAAAGAAATCTCATCATCCCCAGCTGTGGAAGAAAAAAACCAGAAATGTTAGAAGGTTTAGCAGAAGGACTTTGAAACTCAGGTTTAGGTCAGCTGATTTTGTTTTTCTATACCCAGACCATATGTTTCAACTCCCATCCCATCCTAGAATGAACCATCAAATAATAAAGGCATGAGCAGAATCATTTTAAAACTCAACAATTGAAACCCAGAGAGAAACGCCTGAATAAAAGGAAATCATCTCCACCAGACAGAAAACTAATCTAGCAAGAGATCAAGGTAATAGCCTAGATCTTTTAATTAAAAAAATATGTCTTTTGATTGTGGACAGGAGAATAAGTCCCACTGAAAAAGCGTTGCCACTATCAGGAAGGAATTCCAGACTTTGGGGGAGTAGCCACTGGCTACGCCCCTTTAGGTGGGTGCTGCCTCGTGGATACAGAGCAGCCCACGCCAAGAGACTCCACAGACTTGGCTCAAAAGGAAAATC
Source organism: Pseudonaja textilis (assembly GCF_049901715.1). NCBI lineage: Eukaryota > Metazoa > Chordata > Lepidosauria > Squamata > Elapidae > Pseudonaja > Pseudonaja textilis. The sequence continues at coordinate 254,201,061 of NC_141990.1, read as the reverse complement.
ATGTTTTCAAGCAAAATATATACATTTGTGTTTCACAGATTGCAAGTGCTGAGAAACAGACCGGAAACATCTTTAAAAAAATTTTTTCCCAAGCCCCCGAAACTCAGAACTTATCACCACCTTCTTCCAGGTAGGTTATAGTTTAAAAAGCGCCTTTGGCATACACAGGTGATCTGATAGGATCAGCAGAAACCGCACAAGCCAGAAAAGTGAGAATAGCTCTTGCTCAACATTTGCAGCAGTGGCTCCTCTTTCTAAACTCAGAGTAGCCTTCTCTGCAGATGATGCACAGGCAGAGCTTCTGAATTAACACCTCAGGCCTGGTGGAGACTTTATACCTAGACAGCAGCTTCTAGAAGAGCTCACTCTGTACCTCATTCTACGTAGGTAGTCCTCAACCTACAACCACAATTGGGACCAGAATTTCCGTTGCTAAGCAAGACCGTTCTTAAATCATGCCCAAGTTTTTTTTTTCTTTTTTGGCATGATTGTTAAGTGAGTCACTGCAGTTAAGTGGATTGTGTAGTCATTTGGCAAATCTTGCTTCCCCACCCTCACCCCCCTGACTTTGCTTGTCAGAAGCTGGCTGGGAGGGTCACAAAATGATGCTCCTATGGCCCTCAAGACACTGCAATCATCAGATACGTTGTCAAAACCCTGAATTTGGATCATGTGACCATGGGGATGCTGCAACAGTTGTAAGCGCGAGGACTGGTTGCAAGTCCCTTTTCCCAGGGATGTTTTAACTTTGAGTGGTTGCTAAATGAATAGTTGTAAGTCGAGGATAACCTATAGAAAAATTATACCGAAGCAGCTCTTAATAAAAGCATGATGAACGGACATGAACGTAGCAATTGAAAAGACCCTGTTTTGGTTCCAATTAGCAAGTAGCCCAGGAGGATATATGCATCAGATCCCAAAGTCAACTGGTGCCATCAATAGTGCTGATACTACCATTATTCTTTTTTTCTCCAGAAAATCCAGAAAAGGTTATTTGGAAGAGAGTGGACCTCTAGCCCAATGAACGAAGACAGACAATTCTGTAGAAATCAGAGCCTAAATATGTTCTGAACTAGAACTATAAGGCTAGCTATCGTGTTACTTACCAGCCTGATAATCATATAAGGCTATAGCTGTTATTCCAAGGTCATTTTCATATTCATAAGCAGTTTCATCTAAAAAAAAAAAGATACATTTCACTATAGGACTTTCAAGTCTTCTTATTTTGTACATGGTCTGGCACTTATGAAGGTCTCCATAGTGGTACAATTATACTGAATCATCAATTATACCGAGCCATCAATGTAATATTGGCATTTTTACTGCACCCATTGGGAACAGCTACTTAGAGCATCCTCACAATCTACTATTTATTAAGCTCCATGCTGCTTCAAGAGGCAGTATTTTTCAAATACTTATTTTAGTTGTTAACTAACATCGATTCACCTATACTGAGCCCTGCAACCAGGTGAAAAATTTGACAATAAATAAGTTTTTCTCATTCTCAGCCTATTTTGCTTCTTAACATTTCTATCTTGCCCCTAACCTCCAAGCAGTTTAAGGAAGCATGCAGAGTTTTCCTTATACTGGCAGAGCCATGGGATCACATCCTAGAGCAACATGGAGTTTCCCAAAGCTTCTGAAGTGAAAAGAGAAGCTGTTTAACCTGCTTGATGCTGGTTTCCTACGGTAGCCTCTTCGTACACGGTCCCTGATTCATAGGCCGGCTCTCTCTGACTAATTGCTTCTTGATAGTCAGATTCTTCGGCTTTGCTGTCCTGTTCTGGCTCATGTACATTTGGAAGACTTGCATTGGAACTTTTATAACCAGATTCATAGGAAGCAGCATCCTACACAAATAAAAGCAAGCATTACACAAGACATCAAAAATATTTGATTATGAACATTATCCACTGTGATCTATTAAGCAATACAAAAAAAACAAAAAACCAGAATAATAGGACACCATGCACTATTCCCAAAAGTGGTGGGTAGGCTGGGGCAAAAAAAACCAACAACACTACATCTGATTTCATCTGGAATGTAACGTTTATTGACTTTAAACTAATTTAACAGACTGCTTTCCATAGTTCTTCCGCTTCTGTCACTTTAAAAACTACTGTTTGACCATTTTGGACACATGTTGGAGGCTCCACCAGAAAACTTTTAGGGAAATATATGGGGTCTCCAATAGGGTCTCTCAGATGTAGTCAAATATGCTGAGAGCCCCTACCCTATGGGAATGGATTTGAGAGGGGACAACAACCTGGTTTCTTTGAGTCTGCCTCCAATCTTTAGAAAGGCATTCAAAACAGGGCTGGGCTGCAGAGTGCTTGAAGGAAAATATATTGGGCTGCCTAGCAGATATTTAGTCAGTATTATGCCTCGGTTTCTGGAACATACTTTTTGAGTCTGCAAAAGGGGGCAGTCCCTACAATAGTGTAATAAATAGATATGGCTGGTGCATTTTGTGCAAGAGCAGCTAACCTGATTGGCAGCACATTTGAGGGCTCAGGAAAAGTTGTCGCCCTACCTTACCCCCACCTACATTATGGACTTCTCTACCATATTGTTATGTATAACTAATCAAGCCTGATATAGATACTGTAGATATTTGATTGGTTTATATGTTGGTTTATATAGTTTATATTGGTTCATACAATCTAACAAGTGTAGCTTTTCCAACTCACAATGATACAGGGCAACCTGTTAGAATGGATTTACCTATTTTGTTTATTATTTTACTGGAAGAAGGGAATGAATGTCATCAATATGCTACACAAAATGCCTTGGAAAAAGGACTCTGACATTGAAACCACCTAACCTACCTCGTAGATTACATTTGATGGAACTTTTTCTTCCACTGCTTGTGGAGATAGAGGTTCAGGAGGATTCTGTGTCTTGGATTTGGCTTTTTCCTTTTCAAAAAAGAAAAAAATAAGGTATGATTTACAAAAACTATTACGTAGTTTAAACATACACCAATATGCACAAAAACATACTTTTTAAAGGTAGAGATTATGAAAAGCCATCTGGCTGCAGATGGTCCAACTTAATCACAGTTATTTGAAGATACGCATTCAAGATGCAGAAGACTAAAACTGAAGATAACCAATATGCCGAAAGTACTACCTTGGATTATGATCACCCCGGATACTGATTCAAGTTCTTCATGATAAAACTACATTGGCGAGGACAAATAACTGAGGCAGAGATACTACCTAGAGAGCAATAATCATGAAGATGGGAGTGAAGGGAAGAGGATAATTGTAGTTCATGTTACAATGACATCATCATGGCTTCTTACAAGCACTTAGATTTGCTCGTGAAGTGTCATTATTGGATTTTCCATCCCAACTCTCTCACTTGGAATGAGATGGCTCTTATGTTTTTTCCTCCATCACGGCCTTTCTCTGAGGACTTCATAACATGCAATTGCATTGGGAATACATCATTCTTTTTTATTCCTTTTTCTGAAACCTAAGGATGTTGTGTTTGCTGAGAACCAAAAGTCAAACTTCAAGCTTATATAAGTAGTCCTTGTCTTACAATCGTTCCTTAAATGATGATTCAATGTTATGATGGCCTCGAAGTTACAACCACTGCAACTCCCATGGGGCTGCAATTCAGCTTGGCAACTGGCTTGCATTTACAAGAGCTGAACATCTTGCACTGTGATTGTGATCTGCCACTTTCCCAGCTGGCTTCTGACAAGCAAAGTCAATTGCGCAATGACCATTTGATTCACTTAATGACCATGTCAGTTACTTAACAGCAATGATTCACTTAATGAATGTGGTAAAAATTGCAGTAAAATCAGGTCTGGTCACTTGATAAAGGACCATATTGTTTAGCAATTAAAATTCCAGTCCCTTTTATGGTCATAAGTCAAGGACTACCTGTATTTTAACACATGTCCATGGAACACCACGTATTTAAATACTGATAAACTGCCTTCGGACACAACCTTTTGGGTGGGAAGGCAGACAATAAACACGGCATGTAAATTTATGTAAACATTTTATGAATCAAGTCTATAAATCTTCACCTGCCTTGTTGACCTCAGAGTTGGGGTTTATTGTTTTCCATCTTTATCAGGGATTGTGTAAGGTAAATTAAGCCATTAGAATACTTGTGCATTGTATTACAGAGAGCACATGCAGACAGGGAATTTCTTTTTACATTTATGTCTCAAAGAGACACTGTGGGTGGCACAAGACAGGCCATGCTGGGAAAGGCTGCCTGCAATTTCCCCCAGATTATCTTTAAGATGCCTTTCATGACTTAAATACATTCTAAAGGGTAGCCATTGATGAGCAATAATCTAAAAAAATAATTAAAATCATACACAGAGGTACCAGATTGCTTTTCTATTTCTTTGGTTGAATTGACTTTTTTTTCTTGCAACTCAGCACATAAATAAATAAAAGTGCCAATTTTGAGAAGGACAAAACTGTTATTTTTCAGGAACCAAAATTACTATAGAGAAGATAGCATTCATCTCCCTTCAACAAATTTAGTACATCTTTTTCAGCAGATTCTGCATATCTTATGGCAAATCTACCTCAGAATGTTACCAGGCATGCAACTCAAATATCAAAGGTAACCATATTTTACCAGAATGCAGCTAATACTTCCCCTTTCTCTTTAAATTTACCTGTGAAATGCAGCTTTTATGATATATTGTTGAGGTCAACAGCTTAACAGAATTCAACAAGAATAGAATAATATAAAAGTCCTGGTTAAAGATCCTGTACATATTATATTAGTATATTATATTAGTATATATCTTAATGACAATAATATAACATGTAATAATATTACATTATAATAGCCAGTTTGGTCCAGTGGTTAAGATACCAGGCTAGAAAACAGAGACCGTGAGATCGAGTTTTGCTGTAGGCATGAAAGCCAGCTGGGGTGACTTTGCGCCAGGCACTCTTTCTCACCCAGTCCATCTCATATGGTTCTTGTGGGGAAAATAGGGGGGTGGGAAGGTGTGCTGGGCATATTTGCCGCCTCGAGTTATTTATAAAAATAACAAAGGCAGGATTCAAATAAATAAATAAACAATACATAAAATAATCACCATTAGAGCAGTGATCCACCTCCCCCCCCAACCTTTTGGGTACCAGGGACCGGTAGCAGAAAAAGGTTTTCCTGCAGACCAGAGGGGACGTGGTTTCACATGCTGCCTCCATCCCATGGATGGGGCGTTACCTTTTTGCACGGCCCAGTGCCGGTCCATCCCAGGGCTTGGGGACCCCTGCACTAGAGCTATAGTGAAAGGGATATGTCTTTCCCGCAGGCTACAGATCTGCCTCCAAGAAAAGATCATGCTACCAACATAGGCGGGACAACTGCCTTTCTTTGTTCATAACAGGAAGGCCAATGCTGAAGGCAGACATTTGTTGAAAAGGAACAGTTCTATTGCTTGCACTGCAAAGGTTCCCCCCTCTTCTCAAAATGTTACTGTAAAATTCTCCACATAAGAGTAGAATTTAACCAAGGGCTATTACAGCATTTATACAAGATTCAAGCACAACAAGCAAACAAGAAACTCAAGGGTTAATTTATCTAACAGCATCTCTGATGAATTTATCCTGAATGTCATATTTGGAAAGCTGGCCATTGCTCTGTGATACTAGTTGTGGCTCTCCAGATATTGCTGGTCTTTTGTTTATCCTGCATCTTCACAGAGTAACAATTCCTTATATTTGATATGATTTATACTGCAACAGGTGTCAAGTTGTGTGGCTCCTTAGAAAACAACTACAGATAACCCTTGACTGACTACCACAATTGAGCCCATTTTTGTTGCTAAGCAAGGCAGCTGGTTAAGTGAGATTTGCCCTCATTTTACAGCTTTTTTACCACAGCTGTTAACGTGAATTATTACAGTTGTTAAGTGAATCATGCGGTTATTAAGCAAATCTTATTTCCCCGTTGACTTTGCTTGTCGGAAGCCAGCTGGGAAAGTCACAAATTGTGATCGCGTGACCCCGAGAGACTGGAACTGTCATAAATACATGCCAGTTGCCGAGCACCTGAATTTGATCATGTGATCATGGGGATGCTGCCAGGGGTGGGATTCAAATTTTTAACAACCAGTTCTGTGGGCATGGCTTAGGTGGTGGGCATGGCTTGGTGGTCATGTGACTGGGTGGACATGGCTTGGTGGTCATGTTATTGGCTGGGCATGGCCAACTCAATATCACTCACATCGAGGCACGCATCTCCTCGCCTGGCCTCTCATGACTGTGGGGATGCTGAAACAGTCGTAAGTGTGAAAAATGGTCATAAGTCACTTTTTTCAGTGCCATTGTAATTTTGAATGGTCACTCCACAGAAGGAAAGTACCAGTAAAAGAGGGGGAAAAAACTCCAGAGAAGTTCCTGAGACAGGAAGTCTAGTCCTGCCAAGAAAGTAATAAGGGTTAACGGAGAGGCAGTTTCTGTAAGCAACACCAGAACGTTTCCCTCCTGACTTCCTTACAGGATTAGGCCTGTAATTTCTTCTAATAACCGATTCTCCGAATTGCTTAGAATGTTAACAACCAGTTCTAGAGAATAGGTGCGAACTGGTAGAATCCCACCCCTGGATGCTGCCATGATTGTAGGTGTGAAAAGTGATCATAAATCCCATTTTTTTCAATGCCACTGTAACTTCAAATAGTCACTAAACAAATAGTTGTAAGTCAAGGACTACCTGTATTGTCCTAACTCTTCTACAATCCATAATTTAAGAGTCTTAGAATAATTACTACTTTACATAAGTTGACACATACCACACACATACAGTCTGATCTTGATTTTATTCTCACTCACAATCTACACTTGCAATGGTGCAACTAAAGTCGGGAGGAGATGGGAAGGGCGGAAGGGATGGTGAGATAGAAAGACAAAAGTATGAATTTCACCAACTTCGAGTGCCCTCCTAGCCTCTTCTTGTTCCTCCTTGTCCTTGGCCATCCTTTGAGCTCTTTCAATTTCTGCCTTTCTTCTGTCTTCTTGTTCTTTATCCTTAGCTAGATTTTCAAAGTTAGCTCTGATGTTGCTTGTTTTGGCATTTGCTGTAATGGTTCACAATACAAAAGTGATTATCTGCTAAGCCATTTTTTCCCCCAGCCACAAATCTTCAGAAACAATTCCCAATCATTTGTTCTCAAAATCCAAACTAATTATTTAGTGTTCTGGTCAGACTACAAATTATTTGTGTTTATAAAAGATCACAAGGTTCTAAGGAGAGTAACTTATTCATCTTCCTGATAGAAACACCTGCCACAAAACATGCATTGGCTGAAAGCTTAAACTGAATCCATCTATATACTACTAAAGCACTTGTGTCTGTTTGATAACTTCGCAACCTGGAATTGGGTGAAACTTTGTCAACAAAAGTAGCTCAAATAGGCTATTTTGTAGGCTGCTGGGAGCCATTATTCTCAAATTTGGAGAAATTGCGGCTGCTTCAGAGCTGCTGACAGGGGGCTGCTGCTTCAGTGCCGCCACTGCATTTTTGCAGTCATGATCCTCATTTCCAATGACAGCTTCCCAGTCGCTTGTCCAATCTCTCACTTCCCTCCCCTCCCCTCCCTCCTGGGAAGAGGAGGGGATTTCTGGTGCTTTTTGCCAGCTTCTCACAAGGAAATTCAGTGGGGGAAGCCAAACAGGAAGGTCGAAGTCACTCCCACCCCACTGATTTTTTGCCCATGGTCATTTTTTTTCTTTGTTTAGATAAGGAACTATCTCTGAAATGATGACCCCCAAAGGGTCAAGGGTGGTCTAGCTACTGATTTAAATTAGGAAATGAAAGGTAGCTCCAAATATATGACTAAAGATAGGTTGACACATTCAGTTTAAATAATAACCAGTGGTGGTATTCTACCATTTCAGCCCGGTTCTGCCGAGCCGATAGCAGTGATGAGCAGCGGAGACTGAACCGGTTCTCTCCTCCGCTCTATTCTTGGGCCCGCCTGCCCACCCGAGTTCCCATACTCCTCTTTATCCCCTGCTTTTGAAGTGCAGCTGCTTTGCGCGGCACAGCAGAGTGCTGCGCAGAAGCTGCTGAAGCGACCAGGAGACTGCAGGCTTGCAGGAGGCGAGTTGGACTGCCCTGCACCTGTGCAGAAGCCTCTGCACCTGCACAAAGTGTGCATTTGGCGTGCACACACATGCAAAGCATGCCCACCAAGCCACGCCCACTGAACCGGTGGTAAAAGTTTTTGAATCCCACCACTAATAATAGTCCTGCTTTCTAGGGATTGTAGGCAGAAAACAATTATATTGGACAGCTACCTGACTTCTATTTTTTTCACCCACACTTTAAAAGTTAAGACATTTCAAGATTTGTTAGCAGCCTTTTGCTGATATAATGAGAGGCCTGAGATTTTTAAGATGTTAAAGAAAACTCAACTATATAATGAAAAAAAAGCATGAAAGGGGGGAATCTTACCAGCTTCTATTGGTTTAGTCTTCTGGTATGTTGAAGACAATTTCTCAATATCTTCGAAAGATGATGCATTCTATCAATACAAGGAAATGGAACCCAGTTCATATAAAGCAGGGTTCCTCAACATTGGTAACTTTAAGATGTATGGACCTCCAGCTTACTTGCTGGTTGGAGAGTTTTAGAATTTGAGATTCACACATCTTAAAGTTACTAAGGGTAAGAAACACTGACATAAAGAAACAAAAATAAATTCCTTAGACAAACCATGGCATTTACTACTACATCATAGGTAACTCAGATACACAAGTTCTTCTTAGATGTTCTGAAGTGAACTTATACAAGACAGAAGGAGATGCATATTCAAATCTTCCTCTTAACTGGGAAAGCTGCACTAAAATATGTACATACTGTATATATACACGCACATAATAGAATAACAGAGTTGGAAGGGACCTGGAGGTTTTCTAGTCAAAACTCATTGCTCCAGGAGGAGACCCTATACCATTCTAGACAAGTAGCTGTCCAGTCTCTTATTAAAAGCCTCCAGTAATGGAGCACCCCAATTTTTGAAGGCAAGCCATTCCACTGGTTCTCACTGTTAGGAAATTTGTCCTTAGTTTCCACCCACATATTCTCTTGCCCTACACATATATACATATACCACGCCTACATGCCACATGCCATTGGAAATATTTTTAACTGCATTTGTGCTCTGAACAGGAGTAGGACTCTGTGGCAAATTCCAATTATGTTATTCTATGATTCCTGCTAGCCAATTGTTCCTTTTCTTTTCACACTTGCACTAAGGTGTCTGGGTTTCTACTATAAAATAAAAATCTTAATAATCTGTATAAAGGGGCTGTGCATGCTTAAAAAATGACATGGAGGAGTTCAGAATTCATGCAAATCAAACTTCCTGCTAGACATTAAAGCAGCCCATCTTTTTTCATTCTTGCACATATATCTAAAAGGTTTGTTACTTTGTGGTCTGCATTAAATATAGGCTGCTATAATGATTTGGTTCATTAAAGCAGTCATGTCTCTCTCCCTCCCCCGCTACCCCCATTTTGAACACAGGGACTTGAAAAAAAAAACCCTGCGTGATATATTGAACAGTAGAGAGGAGCTGGCCCTATGAGAGGTCTGAAGCACTTCTTTGCAATCTTTTCTGTAGACTGTACAGTCCTCCCTAACAAGAATGTCCTTCAGAGAAAGTACACTTTATGATAGTGGAATTATTTTTAGTATTAGTGGCAAATGCTAACCCCATAACTCATTTAATTTAATACCTTGTCCATCCGATCTTTCTGGACGCCATACTTTCCACCAAATCCTTTAGAGTAATCTAAAAACAGAACAAAAACGATTTATTGTAAATGCTTCTCTCTCAATGGCTACCTAAAAGGATGTTCATGCACAAAGTACCCGGTGATTGCAGCCAAGCCAAAATACAAAATAAGTAGATGCAAAAGGAAGAGTATATATTCTGAGGGCCCCAAAGCATTGGCAGGTATGCAAGTGACAACAGGCTACAGCATGCTTCTATATCCATTGGCTGACATGAAATAAGATCTGAGCAAAGAAAGAGCTGCTCTCCCTCAAGACACCTGCCTCAGGCCACATCCGCAGTGTAGCCTTGAGCAATTGTCATATTGTTAGAGGAGAGATTGAAGTCAGATATTCTGCCTCGTCGTGAAGGTCACTATTTCAAGGCATTGTGTGCTGCTTACTTAGAAAGAACAAATATTGTGGATATCTTAAGGATTAAAAAAATAATGGCCATGTTATGTTTTTAAAGATTGCCAACAAGAATACATTTAAATGCTGGACAGACATGTTTGTGCTGGACATACAGGAGTAAAAATCACAAGGATGAATCAAGTATTAAAAGTTTTTTTTTTAATCTCCTGCTTTGACTTATTTTACAGACAGATGCAACGCACATATACAGTATATTACATAGATACATGCTTTTGTGAGAGAAATATAACTGGTTTATTTACCTAAACTTATAAGTTTATTTACCTAAAATGTTAATGATATAATAATTCCAGATGCGTTCATGTTAGCGAATATACTGCATGAAGCAAGTTATTACTCAAATAGAAAGTTCTTATCTAGCTGTCAGCTCAGATATATTTCTAATGGAAAAAAGTTAAAATCATTCTACAGTCATCATATAATTTATAGCTATATCATCAACTTCAGTACTAACTTTGGCAAAGAGATTTTGTATTTTCATTTTGAAACCATTTTTTCAATAATTTTCTGTGATCAATAAAGAAATCTGGACTTGTGTGCTAAAGATATAGGAGCCAAAGGATTTACAGGCCAGGTTATGGGAAGGAAGGATGTGCTGTGATTAAAAATAAACAGGATGTTGAGCACCCCCAAAGTTTGCTAGAATGTACATCAAGCAGCACAATTAGATGGGATGATGCATTGTCATTCAGGACATACAGGAGTATTAAAATAACTGAAGGTAACTTAATTATTTCCCTGATGTATATGCAAAGGAAGAAGAAATTAAAGTTGCCATGCATTGTATAGGGCTTTGCAATGAGCAGCTTAGGTCTGGGTTAGAAATGACGGTACTGGATAAGAGTTAGAAGCGGAAACTCTGCCTTGTTGGGACTCGTGCTTCGCTAGTTTCTCCTTGTAGTCAAAGCCCACAGCTGATGGGTCCTGCCTTTCGGTTTGAACACCAAATTTCCCTCCGAAACCACTCTTATAATCTGAGAAATTCAGTATATAAGGATGGGGGGTGGGGGGGAGGAGAGAAACCAAGGGAAGGAAGGTGATGGGGAAAAGAGGAACATGTTTAAACACAACATACATAAAAAAGCTTGTTAAAAATAGTTGTGGAAAGGAGTAGGGAAAGGTTTTGTTTAAAAAGAGGTTATTTCCTGTAGTTGTTAAATTTTGAGAAATAGCCTAAAAATTTTTTAAGACACATAATTTCATGCTGGAGATTACAGTAATTCCAAATTGAAGTGTTTCTTGCTATTGGGTATACATATAACACTCACACATCCAACATTGCAGGAGATTTTTTTTTTTTAAACTTTCTCTCATGCACTCATTTTCCAGAGGCATATTTTGAAAGAGGAAAGCATTAGACATGCAATTACTCCCCGGTCCACGTTACCATCATCTGAAATTTCACAGTCCCTTCAAAACATTAAGAAACATGCAGTCTGACACAAAACAGTTACCTTCCCACACAATATAGAGCAGTTGCCTACCTGAATGTAAATTCTGCATTTATATTGTTGTGGAATATAACACACAGACAAACACACACATTTAACCAGTGTCATATGCCAGATACACTAAATGAATTACAGTTTGTTATTTCAAGACTACTCACTTTTAATCATGGTTCATTGGAAATTTAAAATACACACAATCCCTGCCAGATTAAATTGTCTGCACTGTATAGGTAGTCCTTTACTTACAAACATAATTGGTGCTAGAAATTCTGTTGCTAAGTGGGGCAGTCATTAAGTGAATGGCACCTTTTTGTTGTAGGTATTAAGTGAATCCCTGTGGTCAATAAGTGTATGTAGCTTCCCCCATTGGTTTCACTAAGAAGGTTGCAAGTGGTCACATGATCTCAGGATGTAAACACATATTGGTTGCCAAGCACCTGAATTTGGATCATGTGACCACAGGGATACTGTGGCAATTGTAAGTGCAAGGACCAATCATTAAATCACTTTTTTCAGGACCATCATAACTTCCAACAGTTATTAAATGAATAATCATTAATTGAAGATTAGTTGTAAACAGCTGCTCATGAACAAGCTGCATTTTGTGTAAAGTAGGCTTACTCAGTTCCTACTACTTTAGCCTTTTTTAGATTACCACTGTACTGCCAAATGAGTAGGGAAGTCCTATTTTCATATCTTTAAATAAAGGCTGGGAGAAATAATTCAACAACAACTGAATAGCTCTTCTCTCCTGTTTTAACAAATTAAGATTAAATTTCCCCTTTTGATTACAATCCATCTTCCCCCTCCCTCCCGTTGCCCAGTCTAGAATTCCAGGAATACTACAGTGAACAGCTATGCACAGAAGCAACTGTATGCATTAGCAATTAGCCATATTTATTTATCTATTTCTATTTTAACTATCAAATGTTATACCCAATAGTGCATGCAAAGCTTATCAATAAATGTACCTTTTTGAGATTCGTGCAACTGTACTTTTTCCTGGTGATCCCAGCCAAGTGCACATTTATCCTGTCTGTCAGTCTGTATGCCAAACTTTCCACCAAAACCTTTCGTATAGTCTGTGTAAAAAAAACATTACAAGATGTTATCTGATTTTTGTCTCAGAAGTCATTTTAAGTGTTCTTTGTTGTTTTTCTTAACCCAAAAGAAAAGAGAAAGAAATCCAAAACCTTGGGACCAGTCACTAGCTCTCAGCCCAACCTGCCTCACAAGGTTGTTGTTGTGGGGAAAATAGGAGTGGGGAAGGAGGATTATGTATGTTTGCCATCTTGCGTTATTTATAAAGTAATAAAGGTGGGATAAAACTCAAATAAATAAATAAAAAGATATGGATAACATCTGGAAGTAAGAGAGGAATAAAGAAAATACTAATAAAAATTAATGTGCCAAGGTTGTAATCTAAGCATTCACTGGATTCAGACTGAACTATTGAATGTACACGCCTAGTAATTTTGCAATTTTGGTTTACAATGCTGCCTTTGAAAGGCTTGTTAGTAATCAGATCATATAATTAAAACGCTCTTTTATTTTTCAACCATATTAGGGTGGTCAAGGTTATTAATACATGTAAAATAACAAAATCCCACATATTCCAAAGTATAATTAAAGCCTGTTTACAAAATAATTGTTTGGTTTACATATAAAGCTAAGCCATATGTACAGTAGCTTGGCATGAATAGGATGAGTGAATGGAATCAATGAATAAACCATTGGAGGTTTTAGAAAGAAAACTATAACCTGAAACTACGGTCCATTGACAGCCTAATAAATTGAATCGAAATTGAACATAATACGCAAACATATGGGCACTTGGTTTGCTTGTGATTTCCTGGCTCAGCTGGCTTTTTGTGTCCTATTCAAGTCTGTCCAATTACAGAAGTTCAAGGCAGATACATTGTAAACCAAAACTGCAAAATTATTAAGTGTGTACATTCAATAGTTAAGTCCGAATCCAATGAATGCTTAGGACAGGTATTTAAAAAAAACCCTCAAATTACACACACCATGGTGACTTTGCAAGAATGACTCTGGCTTATTTAACAAACCCTGGCTCTAAATGTAGTTAACTGTTTAATTTAAGTCAGTAATCCATAAAAGCAGATTCTTGTAAATCGAAGCAACCAAACTTGTTAGTGGTTGCTGTTTATGCTGGATGTCAAAGAGCAGCAGGTATTTGCTACATCAAATTATGAAATATATAGTCTTTTCATTTTTTCTTTAAGACAGTAAAATATCAGTCTGAACTATGCATAATAAATGAAGGCTCTGATCCATCATAAAGTTAGCTGAAAAGTTCTGTTTTAACCTTATTTTCATTACCCTAGAAGCCCTATTTAAGAAACTGACTAGATTTTATTGTTCTAAGTCATCTTGAAGACTTTTTAATGGAAGGGCAGATCTATAAAATACATTTTTACAACAGAAAAAAGGAAGGAGAGGATTTTCATAAAATAGTTTGTAGGTTTAAGACTTGAAAGCCTTAGTTTATGCAGATATATTACAATTTCAGGTTTAAAGATCAACTCATAAACAATTTCATGGAATAAAATAAAGTAAAAAAACCTTTCTGTGATTCATGTTTTTCAGTTTTGCCCTGGTATTCAAAGCCAACAGCACTTTTATCCACTTTCTCTTTGTCCACACCATATTTACCACCAAAACCTTTAGAATAATCTGGAGATGGGAGTAAAAAAATATAGTCATTCATAATGGTACAAACGAAAGACATTGGACTTTTTATCATTTATAGCTACTTGATTCAGGTCACTTTTACTGACTCTTGGCATGGATAAAAAGATTACCATAAAAACCTACAGTCATTTAGCCAATGGTTATTTCTAATGGAAAGAGTTGCGGGGTTCAGTGGAGTCAACAAGAATGAGACTCTGAGGGTCAGTTGGAGGAAGATGAGCTAGAGCAAGTTCATTTTAAAGACTGATTAACCCAGAACTTGGTTTCCATTAACTATGGCTAACTTTGCTTTCAATGTAGCAGTAAATGCACATGCAGTAGTTTTACCTCTAGTTTTAGAAGAGCTGGGGGCGGCACATGTTTTTGTAAACTGTGAATACGGTCTTGTAAACTGGCTGTGTCACATAAGGAAGGGTAGTGATGTGCCTAGGATCAGTTCTAAACCAGAGGTAAGTCAACAATACATGTTCCAAGTGAACCTTTGTAGTTAAGTACAAAGAAGTAAGCAACCTATTCTATGATTTGAAACCTGTTCCACTATATAGAGAGAGGTTTATCATTCCTTCCAATAAGTTTGCAAAAAGACTACCCATTTCTGGCAGCAAGTTCCAGTGATATTGCTTGAGAAGTAACAGAATTTAGAACAAGGTATAGTATTTATTTTGTGGGAAAAATGCTATTTGGAAAAAATAATTACTATTATGCCTAAGTAGAAATGGGAAGAGCCTGCCCTCAGTCATGTAAAGTTTCAGCCCAAACTACCTCACAGGATTGAAGTTATGCTTCCTTTAACCTAACTTTATATTTCCTTTAACATTTAACCTAATTTTAACAAATAACTAAAGGAAAATACAAGGGCAAGCACAATATTCTTGATCTTTGAAAAGTGGCCTTAAGATGTATTTTTTGAAAATTTGCCTTTAAAGAATGTTTTAAAAACCATGCAGAAAATACATGAATGCATATGAGCTACCAATTCAGCTTAATTCAAAACTAATGTACAGTTACTAATGTAACTATCATAAGGCAAGGAAAATCATTTTGGCCAAAAAAATTGAGAATCAGACTTCAATAAATGCATACTGTCTATGCCCTGGAGACAACTGCCTAAAGGGACACAATCTATGCTGTAGAAAATGTACTTTGAACCAGTTTTCCGCATACACAAGAACAGAAAGTGAAAGAGATGATTGCAAAAATTATTCAAATTCCTATGAAATTCCCACTTTTTTTGACAGAAATGCAGACAAAATTTGGAAGGAAGCAGAAAACTAATACAGTATAGATTTAGATCTACATTATGAAGATCCTTTAGATGATTAGTAACTCCACCTTTTTTTCAGTGCAAATCTGAACATGCTTACTTAGGCATCAAATCTCACTGAATTCAATGATTTTTTTTATGACTCAATCCTCTGTTTAGGATAAAGATGAAAAAGATGTTTCCTGTAGAGGCAGAACAGGGATAGTTTTAGCTCTAACTGAAAGCATTTTCTCATTGGACTCTTCCAGTGTCTAAACTTCTGGACCTTGGGTTTTCTAATTCAATCTGCCTTTGGATTATGGGCTTCCTGTCTGGCTGCTCACAGAAGGTCAGATTAGGTAATCATACCTCTTCAGCCCTTATTCTGAACACTGGTACACCACAGGGTTGCGTGTTGAGTCCCTTACTCTACTCTTTATGTGCATGATTGCATTCCCACTCACATTAGTAATACTATTGCTAAATTTGCAGCTGATACAACAGTGGTGGGACTTATCTCCGGGGGGGGGGGGAATGAGTTGCCTACTGAGATGAGGTGGACCGGTTGCTTTCGTGGTGTGGAGATAACTTGATCCTCAACACCAATAAGACCAAGGAGCTTATAGTAGATTATAGAAGGAACAGATCAGACATCCAGCCCTTGCTTATCAATAGAGACCGAGTGGAGCAAGTGGCCAGTTTTAAGTTTCTGGGTGTTACCCTAAAAGAGGACCTGACCTGGGGTGCCCACATTGCAGCCCTGGTCAAAAGGGCCCAGCAGAGATTATACTACCTGAGGCTTCCCAGAAAACAACTGAATGAGAAACTGCTGGTGACCTTTTACCACTGCACTATAGAGAGCATTTTAACATACTGCACCTCTGTATGGTTTGCCAATTGCAGTGGCAGATAGGGCAGCACTCCACAGAGTTAACATCAATGCCCAGAAGATCATTGGTTGCCCTCTCCCCTCTTTGGAAGAGCTTTATAGCTCCTGCTGCCTTAAGAAAGTTCAAAACACTCTCAAAGATCCATCTCATCCTGGGCACCCTTTTTTTAAACTATTACCATCTGGCAGACGGTACAGAATAATAAAAACAAGGGCAAATAGGCTGAAAAACAGCTTCTATCCCAGGGCAGTAGCTCTTTTGAATTCTGCTATATAGTGCAGTGTTGATGCAGTGGTGGGAGTTTTCGGTTCAGTGTATGGAGGGTGAAGGATGTGTGTTTGTGTTTATTTTCATGGTCATGGTCATGATGTGCACTGAAGATGGTGTTTGATTTCGTTGTACGAGGTGCAATGACAATAAAGTAAACTAAACTAAATTCTGCTATAGACAGCACCCTTTAATGGTGTTAATTACCATTATTTTTGTCAAAAAATAGAATACATTAGAAAGGAGTATCCCTAAACCCACTAGATGAGATGATTATTTCTCAAGCTAAGGTTATATCAGGACTAGATCCAATGATATGTTGTTAAGAGTAAAAAGGGGTGATTATGTTTGCGCATACACGAATTCCCTGTATTTTAATGTCTTCTATTCCACAAGCATCCACACAGGCAAAAAATTTAGAGCTAAAAATATTCTCCATATCAACTAACTTCTCAGAAATGAAGTGACAATGAAGCTATAAAAACAAGAATTCTTGCAGTCTTGTAAAGAGAAGGAATTATTTAGGACCTTGCTATGATATCGTGTTAGCAACAAACCTTTCTGGGATTCATGTTTCTCTGTTTTTCCGTGGTAATCAAATCCCATGGCACTCTTGTCTACTCTGTCAGCCTGCACACCGTACTTCCCACCAAATCCACTTGAGTAGTCTGAGAAGAGAGCAAAATACACCATGTATCAGAAATCATTGTAGGAGCAGCAGAACAAAAGAATGGGTATCACTGCTGATAAACTAGAGTTACGATAAATGCTCCATATCCCCATTGAATCCCATTATTTTACAGCACCACTATGTACTATAGGTAAACTGTCCTAGAATTTGGAGACTCTCCAAAGGGAATCCAGGATGCCTTCAGAATTTCTGTCAGTATTAAAGGTCTTTACATTTGTTTCAGCATTCTGGATTGTGAGCTATGTTACCAATAACAAATAAACCCTTAACAAGTCAACACAATTTCTGCTATTTTATCACTTCCTGCCTTAGCGCTCTACTTTTCAAAATGCAGGAAGCAGTGATTTATGAGGCTAAGTATCATTGTCATCAATCCAAATATTAATTCCAAAAGGATATCATTCAGGAATGCTTACTTTTTTCAGCCATGTAGCGACTGAGTCTATTACTCTATAGGCTCACACATTAAGCATCCATATAAATATCATCAGTGAATCAGAATAGAGTTGGAAGGGACCTTGGAGGTCTTCTAGTCCAACCCTCTGCTCAAGCAGGAGACCCTATACCATTTCAGACAACTGGCTCTCCAGTCTTTTCTTAAAAACCTTCAGTGATGAAGCACCTACAATTTCTGAAGGCAAGCTGTTCCACTGGTTAATTGTCCTCACTTTTAGGAAGGTTCTCCTTAATTCCGGGTTATTTTGCTGAAACTTGGGATTTTCTTTATTAGGCTTTATTAATACTTTCAGAAGTATTAATAAAGCCTAGTAAAGCAAATCCCAAGTTTCAGCAAAATAACCTGGAAGTGTGTTGTTGTAATTTTTTTTTTCTATGTGTGGATTGATTATGTACATGTGCTTAAGTAAAATAACTCCAGAGGAGATTCTCTCCAATCTTTTATATGCTTTGAACAGATTATTTCTCAGTGTGAATTACCTTTCTGAGAAGCATGTTTCTCCGTTTTTCCTTGGTATTCAAATCCCACAGCAGACTGCAGAGAAAAATAATGCAACAAAAAGTTCTCATTTATAAAAGCTAGAACTGGCAACTTTTTAGGAGATAGCTATATTTCGGGGCAATCTTGCACAATAGTTGAGGCCTTCTCCATTTTCAAATGGGCCCAGTATTCACCTGAGTTTTCTGTCATTTTTACATCATCATATTATTGTAGCTTAGATGAGAGGATGATGTTTGGAAACCAGTCTGTGCCTATGGGCCCTGTTCCCAACTCCAATTCTTCAATCCGTTTTAAAAGGGTTAGCTACCGTGTTTCTAATCAATATCTAAGCATTAAAAAGGGTTTAAGAAAAAGTCTTTCATAAATTCTCTTTGCCAAGGTATCAGAATCCCTGTGTAAGTATAACACATGCTACAAATTTAAATCTTCTAATGCAAGTTTCCACCCACCAAAAAAAAAAATTCACTATACTCTAAAGAGGGGATTCTCATCATGGTGGGATAGACATATAATGGAGAAATAAATAAAACAAACAAAATATTTACACATTCTTGATTCAGTTTGCAATACAACTATCACAAGTCTTTCATATACTTTCAAGCCTTTCATGTACAACTCAATATATTTTATAATCATGCTTTCAGATGATTAGTTGGTAAATTTCTCGTTGCTCTCTTTCCTTTATTTTGTGCAAACATAAACATAAGTAAACTGGAATAAAGTGTCAGAGCAGAAAGGGAATGGCTGTAACAGCTATTCAAGCAAAGCTGAAAATCATGCAACATAAAAAGTGTAACAGCCCACGAGGATACAGTGCACAATGCTAAAAGCCCAGAAGGTCTATTACCTGGTCAATCCTGTCAACTTGTACACCAAACTTGCCCCCGAAGCCTTTCACTGAATCCACCTGGGAACAATGCTTAGAAAGCTTGGATTGATATTCATGACCAACGGCTGACTGAAAGAGGAAAAAAGCAGACGGCCTTTATTAAGTTATTCATAATGTCTGGACTTGAACCGTCATCCTAAACTAGCTTTAGCCACCTATTACTGGTGAAGCTTTCCTTTCAATTTCATTCAAATGCCATGTTTTGGGCATATCTGGCAGCAGCACACTGAACGTAATTGTTTACAAAGAAATCCTAACAAGCGATGCTCTACTCAGATGATTGGGACAGCAGGCAGCCTGCCATCCAGACCACGCTGGCCGGATACCAATTAACCATCTCAGTGCCTACATTTCAGGGTTCATTAAGCCCTTCATACCAGGACTTGATCTAAGCACTTTAAATATTTCCCCTTTCTCCCAGAAGGCAAATAGGTATCTAAATGCACATGTGGAATGACTACAAGAAAGGCATTGTCAAGGAGACACATTTTCTATTATTACTGATTGTAAGTTTTGTTTTTTCTTTGCTATGTATCACTTTACTTTCTTACTATGGACATTTTACTGCCTTTTGAATATGCAGCTGAAAGAAACTACACGAAAGGAAACAAAGCAGCATATTAAAATAATAAATAATGGCAATAACTAGTCTCCTTTACCTACAATGCTCTCCAGGTTTTAGAGTCAATGCTGCATTTAAACTGGCTCCAAAAACAAGGTGGTTTGAACATTTGTTCATTTATGAATTTCTAGGCTACACCACACAAAAATGACACAGAATAACTTCACAATAAAACATACCATATTTAAAAAAGCAGTCATCTGGAATTTGCAAGTCCAAACAACACATTCCATCTCCTTTCTTACAGGAGTCTGATAACACACTAATCCAAAGGCAAGTTTTTGTGATTTGTTTAAAGTTGGATAGGGTGGAGGATCTTCAAATCTCCATCTACCAGCTCAGATGAGCTAATGATGATGGAGGCTGGGAGAAAGGAGTATTTCTTAATTGTCACTAACATCACCAAAGGTGCTAAGCTTGTTGGCACATAGTTTTTACCAATGAGCATCTAGGAAACTGCAAATGCAGCCAGCTGATTATGCCCTGTATGAACTCTCATATTTACAGAAAACCACACCACACCCACTTCATTTCCTAAAGTCACTATCAAACTTTTTAACAACTTCCTACACATTTGGTCTGCATATTCCTGTTGCTATGGGCCAGAAAAAGAGAAAAAACAAGGCTAACTATATATACTATTTCTTATGATGCAGCAACTTTCGAAGCATATGTTCTATGATTCTCCATCTTTATTTTTAATACAATAGAATATATAAACTATGGAAATGGGTGCCCTTCAGCTATGTCAAAAGTATCTCACAGAATTCTCAACTGCCATGCCCATTTTTGGGAATTATATTCCTTCCCAGCACAGCTGGAAGACTGCATTTGACTTAGATATACTGACATTACATTTCACCTGGCTGGGACCAATATATCAGAATATAAACACAGGCATTTTCAAATTTCATGCTAAGAAATACAGCCTATTTCATCAGCTCTGTGCATTTTTACTTGGATGCTTCCTCAAATTCCACATTCAGAATGAATTTTGGATTCTTTTTTTCTCCAATACCATGATGAAGCAAGAGTAAATGTTCAGTGAGTGTTATTTTCCCATCTGTTTCACAATTTTCCTTCCTAAGTTACTATAAAGTGGCAGTAGTATAATTATTAAGGAGATAATCAGTGACCATTCAGTGCAGGCCATGAGGTATGGCCAAAAGCATGCACTACTATGCACAGAATCCAATTTGGAAATATCCAAGTGTTAAACTTAAAAAAATAAAATTAAATCTTTTGGCTCACCAATTCATGGAGGTGGCATGCTTCCAAATGAATTTGGAACATGCCTTTTGCAACTTCTATTATTTAATTAAAACTTTATTTAAAACATTACATAGAAATTTTAAACTTCCAGCAGCTTTTCATCACTGTTTTCCTCTGGAAAGACTACCCAAGAGCATGTGTTCTATTTGTTCCATTCACTTGACATGAATGACATGAACAGTGAATCCCCAAATTCTGTTTCTGCTTGAATTCATGCCAAATTTTATCTCCAATAATTTTAATATCTAGCACAGAAGCAAGATATATTTTTGGCCTGATGGATACACATGGAATTTCGATAGCATATAATGGACAAAGTATCTGTCTAAGTGATCAGTCATGGCACATGTATCTGTTTATCAGAACTAGCTGACAGAACTAGCTTCTTACTACTGCTCTGTCTGATTTGGGAGGCTAAAATGGCCAGCTGAGCTGAGTTCACTCATCACCTTTAGCAAAAGCCAAAATGTATTTTAATTTAGTATAATGTATAAATTAAGTCTTAATGCGCTGCATTTTTTTTGTCTCTGTGGGTGCACTTTTCAGTTGCTACCTTCTAGCAACTTCCTGGATAAATCCCTAGTTTTCTTGGCAAGATCTTCAGAAGTGATTTGTCATACACAGCCTTCTTCCTAGAAATGAACATGTTTAACCGGCCCAAAATCCTCCAGTTGGCTTTGTGCTCAAGACAGGACTAGAACTCATGTCTCAGTTTCTAGCTTGGTGCCTTAATTGCATCACCAAACTGGCTCTCATCTCTGTTGTTTGAATTCTACTATTTATATATTATCCCCAGTCATGTCCTGAACTGTTATAGAAAAGAGTATAAATTGGCATTAAAAACCAACTGCAGGATTTTGGGCTCTCTTAGCCCAACTCTCTCTCTCTCTCAATCTAAATCACCTCACAAGATTGTTGTTGTGGGGAAAATAGGAGAAATGGAGTATTGGTATATTCACTCCTTTGGGTTAAATATGGGGAAAAAATGGTGGGATAAAAATCTTTATGAAAAAAAGCAAAAACACAGAAAATGAATTCCCAAGGCCTTCATTTTTCTAAACTTGTTTGAGAGAATGCATTAAATCAAAAGCAAAATCATTATAACTTTAACTCAAAAGCTTTGTTTACATTATGGCGCTAAGCCACAATGCGAATTGCCTCATTTTCATTTTGGGTGGATTCACTTCTTACAGTTCAGCATTTCTATGCAAACAAGATTGTAATGGTTTTGTTAAATGAATCATAGCTTTAAAAGGCAGAGTGAACTCTGTACTGCAAAAGGTTCCCAGGAATCTGCAAAAATAAGCATGAGAAGAAACAAATATGTTCCCCTTCCCAATATTTAATGATAATCTTGAGAGATGGCTAGATTGTCAAGTTAAGTTGGGTCAACTTTCTCCATCAAAATCTGAACAGGAAAAAAAGCACAGGTAGTAGGTCTCAAAATGTAGAACAATAACTGAATTCAACATAGCCAATCTCAAAGAATAGCAACCAAGCCAATTCCTTGAAATTTACTTTGTCCATGCGGTCCTGTTCCACACCAAACTTTCCTCCATAGCCATGGGAAGCTTGGGGTCCTGATTCAAGCTCTTTCTCCTTGAGGGACCGGTGCTCTTGGAATACATTTTCTCGAAGTTGATGAATGCTTTGGAAGGGAAGCAAACAAACAAATAGTATCATAAGAATAATCCTAATTCTCACCTGCAAAACACATAATTATCGGGTCTCTTACACTTATCCTATATCTGTGATGGCAAACCTATGGCACACATGCCACAGGTGGCATACAGAGCCATTTGTGCAGGCATGTGAGCCCCAGCCAAACTTATCTGCACTGCAGATGCGCGTGCCTCCCAGCTGATTTTTGGCCCGTTTGAGGCCGTTTTTGCCCTCATGGAGGCTCGAAGGAAGCCTCTGCAGCCTTGGGAGGCTGAAAAACGGGGCTTCCGGAAATACCGGAAGTACAGAAATGGGCCCATTTTTCGGCCTCCCAAGGCTGCAGAGCCTTCCTTCGAGCTTCCAAGAGGGCGAAAACAGCCTGGCACACGCACTTTCAGCACACCACAACAAAAAGGTTCGCCATCACTGACCTATATGCTCCCCCAGAAATCCATGGGACTCTGAAGAAAGCAAGCAGAAATAGTTGCCACCTCACAACCAGAAGGAAAATGTAACTGGGTGTAGCTTTGCCTTGTTCCGACATCCCATTCCTGGTTGCAATAATTGAACATCGCATAAAGGAAAAGCGATACCACAGGAAAAGTAATATTTCATAGCTTAATTGAACCTTATATTCTTTAAATAGACTTTATTGAGATTTCTTCTATCTCTAATTTTATTGTTTCTCTCTTAGGTTTTTTTAGTTTCATTTTAAAACTTTAATTAAACCTTTAAATCATCCTGCTTGAACATGAATTTAAACCATTCATGTGCAAGCAGGATGATTTAAAGGTTGACACATGACACCATTCTAGATATCTTATTAACGTGAAATATGTAAAGGAGACCTCTGTTCTACTATTCATATCTAATAAATTTAATAATAAATTACTTTCTTTGCAGACTCATCATATTTGTCAATTAGGACACAGATGCTCAGAATAGGATTTCAAGCCACAGATTTTTAAAAAAATCAAAAGGCATTTTGATTTTCTTCCAACTGCCAAGAATATGAAATGCAGCTGTATTATTCCAAGGAGTTTTTCTTAATTAGAATAGAGATACTATGACAGTTAAAACATTTAAAAACTGTGTTTTTCATATATTGTTAGAATCAGGTAACAGCTACAAATTTTTCCAAAATATGTTTTGAAATAAGAACAGTGGGAAAACAGGTTTATTAACCTGTCACGTTCCTGAACTTTAAGTTAAACATTGGAGAAACAATTATGAATGCTTTCATAATTTTTAGGCTGACATTCAAAAGTGGTTAATTACCAGAAAACACATTTAACTTTTAGTTACATTGGTCTTCAATTCTTCCTCTAGAGAAATGTTTCCTAACCGTGACCACTTTCCAGGTGTGCTGACTCAAACGCCCAGAATTCTCATCAGTGGCTGTGCTGATAACAGCATTATGGGGTGTGAAGTCTATACACCTGGAAATAGCCAAGTTTCTCAACATCAGAAACTTTAAGATGCCTGGACTTCACCTCCCAGACACACATATTAAAATTGCTGAGGTTAAGAACAACTGCAATTCAGTCATTCCTGAGATAAAGTACCAATATTTGGGGGCTGGATTTATTTCCAAAAAAACCTTACAAGACTCCCCAGGGAACAGCTGGGTTGGCCTCATTCAGAAGAATCAAGGATTCTATAGCTCCCAAGAAAATTTCCTTTGTGGAATGGATTATTTTGTGTACCCCTTCATGGAAGTGCTTTTTCTCTCATCCAAGAAGAGCTCACAACTCAGTAATAATTGTAACAATGACAGTATAAATAGGATAATTATAATAACATTTGAGCAATATCCATGGCAAATATAGGGGCAGGCTGAACTGATGTTCATGTAATCAAGTTCAGTCATTAACCATCTGTCATGAATAGGTTTCAGGACATGTATTTCTTCCGTAGATAAAGCAAGTTTTCTGTCATGCCTTATTCCAAAACTAAGACATGACAGTACTGACTTTTCCTGTACCTACTACTGATTCTATAAAATGGGTTTTTTAAAATTATTTAAAATAATTTCAACAATTATCAACCATCTTCAAGTCTTCAAATCTTCAAATTCAGAGGTTACTACTGTTCTAGAACAGTACTCCCTAACCAGACTTTTGAAATGCACTGGGGCTGCCACTCCACAAACTCATAGCTATCCTTGCCCACCAATTGCTCTAGAAATTAAACCTAAAACTACCACTGGAAATCAGCAAAATATCATGGTATATATTTTTAAAAATCATTTTACTTGATATGTTCCTGGTGACCAGATCCTTGGACAGTTTTAGCACCCCAGCGCTGTTCTTTTTCACTTACATCATTCTATAAAGGACATTGAAAAAAAAGTTTTATTGCAACAGTTGAATCAAGCTCCATCATTCCATTTCCCTGCCAACCACTGAATTTGGACAGTTCATTAGGCCAAGGACTTCGTGTTGTGGACACACTCATATTTAAGGAAACCTAAAACAGAATTCCCAGACACACACACACACATCTTCCCAACAGTTCAAAAATTCTGAGTTAATAAGCTCATTTGATTTTCTACTTCCAATTGTAAAAGTGAATTTTTTAAAAGATAATTCTTAAATTGAGTTCAAAATTGTACCACAAAGTCAGGATCTGTCTCCCAATCATCAGCACCATCATCCTGGCTCAGACTGAGGCTGTGGCCTGCCGATGCTTTCCACATCTGTAATATCAGAACATGCACGAACAATAATCAAGATTCAAGGCTTTTTCTTAAAATAAAAATAAAAATCCCCCATTTACTACCATACAAAATGGCTTTTCGTTCCACAGAATCACAATGTATTTCAGTGATTAGATGCAGACAATAATGTTAGCTTTGATAGATTTAGCTAATGCTAAAAAATATTGCAAGAAAATTTCCTTTAGCTATTATTCAACTTCTAAGCATAATTCCTGCCAGCACTTGAAGGAACATCAATACCTTTGCAATTCGCTCATTTTTTTAAAAGCACATTCTGAATATAAAAAGATATTTATCTGAAGAAACACTTTTTGTTTAGCTAATTCAATTCTGAATATTTACTGCTGGAGAACTTTTCATTTCTACCATTACAAGTCTAAAAAAGTGATTACGTTAGATATTCTGCATATTTTATACTAATGAACTTCCACTACAACGGAAGCTATCATGCTATTAAGCAAAGCTTTAACAAGGACACTAATACAATCTTTCTACTCAAAGATAAATGAAGATGCACCAAAAGTTGATTTTTGACATCAAAATATTATCTCACAAATATAATCAACCAAAATAAGATTGTGGCCTTTCCTGTATTTACCCAAGAGAAAATCCCATTGAATTCTCTGTAGTTTATTTCAAAGAAAAAAAAATTGTAGGATCAAGCTGCAGCAAATTAAAATGCAACCTTCAGAGATCCAATGCAAAATCAGAGGTGCTGAACTGTATCAAGTATTTTCAGTTTCTCTTCCATTCTAGGCTTCAGTTTCATACTGAGGGACAGGCGGAAGGTTCTGCTCCAACAATAGCTCTTCCAATGTTGCACACCAGATGTGGTTAGCAGTACAGCAGTACAGGTTTATATTTCCTTTACTGTACGCTTTATTTTTCCAGCTAATTTCTTTCCAACTACCGTACAGTAGGCTGGACAGAGCTCATCCATGTCATACAAGTCACCAGTAACATAGCAATTTGGGGAAGTGGGGGCAGAATGCAAAGCAAAGACAACTCAAGAGCTGCTATTACTCTGACTAATACTAGACCAACAATCAAGCAGTAAATATCCCAATCAAGGAACTATCAACTCAAGACAATCAAACAGTAAACAATAGCGTAATCAAGAGGAACTACCAAGAGGAACACAATACTAACAGGGCAAATATCAGAAAGCACCAGGAACTCCACAAAGAAAGGACAATAGCACTGTGATTTGCAGAGTTTTATTTGGGGAAAGAGATAAATAGCATAGGCAAATTAATCTAAGTTATCTAGCAGTTATAATTCCTAACAGATTTGTAATTTAAGAGAAGAAGTCACTGCATTTGTGAAGGAATCCCCATATTTAAGGAAAGGATTCCAAGAGAAATTTAATCTTTCTCAGTAAACTCACTTTTATAATGATCAGCATGACATGTTACTGCAGGTATTACAGGAAATCTCTCCTGTATCATTCTAAGTTAATCATTTGAGTCTGAGGTATGCACTGATTGTATGGCTAAGCTGCAACTGGTTCTGTGCTTTTAAAGCAGCCTACCATGCAAACTGAAGCAGGTAAAACTAAATATACTGACTTAAATTATTTACTAAGAAAAGTTCTCTAAATCTAGACAGTGTAAACATTTCAGAAGTAAAGCAGTCTTAATTAACTACAAGGTGCCTAATTTAATTCAGGGAAGTAACTGTTAACAAGTGTGGAACTGAAAACCAGAGATTCTACAACCACAAAAACTCACTGGTTAATATTAGATCAGCTACTCTCTTTTAACCCAACCCACCTCAGAGGGATCATGGAAGGGAAGACTGGGAGCACAGGAGCCTACACTGTTGTGAGCTTCAGGTCCTAAACAAAAGGTCAGACACAAATTGAACAAAAATTTGGGCTGTCCAAGCTCAAAAACTCTGCTGTATCCTCATCCTCTCTTACAAACACCTTCATTCAGTACCTTCATTGTGGCCAATGTTAACAACAATCCAAACTGTCCAAAACTGTCAAGTGCAAATAACTGGGCACATTTGTTAAATTCAAAGCACAAAATAATTTATTATTGCTACCTACACAGAAGAATCCAGTCAATTAACAGTCAAAGCTAAATTGGTGCTACATGAAGGACAACAGAATTCAAGGGAGGCTGGATCTGGGTCTCTTGTGGCAACAACACAAAGACACCAAAGCAATGACAAATTTAATAAAAAGGACTGAGAGGTGACATGATAGGAGTTTTTCAATATTTAAGAGATTGCCACAAAGCCCCTCCAAAGCACCTGAAGGCAGAACAAGAAGCAATGGATGGAAGCCAATCAGGACAGAACCAACCTAGAACTAAGGAGCAATTTCCTGACAGTTAGAACAATTAATCCGTAGAATTACTTGACTCCAGAAATTGTGGGTGCTCCAACATTGGAGGTTTTACAGAAGAGATTGGACAATCATTTGTCTGAAATGGTATAGGGTTTCCTGCTTGTGCAGTGTTGGACTAGATGACCTTCAAGGTCCCTTCCAACTCTGTTATTCTGTTTTCTATTAACCCAGCCTTCTAGCTCAGCCTGCTTTTCTTCTACAAAGACGTACATTTCACAATCTCATTTTTGATCATAGTTTTGAAACGTAGTCTGCCTTCCATACAGTAATTGTTTAGCAAGAATGTGACACCGTCTTCAAAACTAAAAAACAGAGGAGCACCAGAGCAAGTACAAGGAATGTACATTGCTGCAGGACTTTTGTAAATACAGTTTGTTCATGAGGTCAGTGTGGAGAAAGCAAATGGCATATCAAGAAACATACATGAAGGTCACAACCCTCTGTAATCTCAATTCCTGCTACAAGAGCAGAAATGAATGATGGGAGGAAAAAACTGTTAAAAGCAGCCAATAATACTAAGCAGTGTATCTTAAATGAAACACAGAAATTTGAGTTCAATTTTTGCAGATACATACTTGGCACTAAAACCCTTAAAAACCAAGATTATTACTTTGATCTTGAAAATAAATCAATGTATAGATAATTAAATGAACGCCCCATAGATATTTAAAGGCTGGCTAACCTACTGTTATGTTCTCAGCCTGGATGAATCAAATATCTCCTTGCCAGTAACCCATGAGTAAGATTTTGTGTGACTTACTGAATCACAAGCAATGAATATTCCATACCCAAAATTCCATTCCAATCCCATTCCAAAAATGAGTTCTGGTACAAAATCTATTTCTGCATTTATGTCTACAGAAGCCACAAAACATCCACAGCTATCAATATGGATTTGACATATGCAAATTTCCATACTAATCAACAGTGATCACATTTAATTGAATGGCTGGCCTCCATAATTTACTAGCCCACTGCTTGCTATCTTTTTTGTGAATACATACAGGGAAGCCCTTCTTAAAAAATCACAAAGCGGCATATTGGCTCCTAGTAACATCCTCTCCAAAACGGCACAATAGATAAATAATACCTTGAAAACACGTGTCCTTTCAGGACCTTTTGAGTTGTCCTAATAAAATTATTGCTCCCACTTAGAACTTTGATCCTTTTTAAAACCGGTTTTACTTTCCAGAGGAGAAAAAAAAGGGTTTCCACTTTAACAATTTCCAGCTTTTAAAAGGGTGTCCTGCCTAACTGTGCTTCCAAAGGTTTTTTTTTTCTTTCCTTTAGGAAGGAAGCCAACCCATTGCCCTACCCGCGGATCCTGCCAAGGAAGCATTAGTCAGGCGCCTGCAGACCCGGACCCGCTTCTCCTGCCATACCCACCCTCCGTCTCCCGCCGATCAAAGACGGCGAAAAGAGGAAGCGTCCCCGTCCTCTCCTTTCTGTA
Source organism: Pseudonaja textilis (assembly GCF_049901715.1). NCBI lineage: Eukaryota > Metazoa > Chordata > Lepidosauria > Squamata > Elapidae > Pseudonaja > Pseudonaja textilis. The sequence goes on along the minus strand of NC_141990.1, from coordinate 254,171,667 downwards.
TTCAAGAAGCAAATTGGTCGGATCGCATCCTCCCGGCCGGGAAGGCAAAGGAGGGAAGAAGAAGGGGTTCGACTCCCCCGCCCACCCGCTTTTATTTTATTGGATCATCGGCCTCGCCGCCGGAGAACAAAGAGCCCTCGAAGCGAAGAAAGCCAGGCAGCCGCCAGGGATGTCAAACGGCACCCTCCGCTCCCCCGGCCGCCCCATCAGCCTCCTGCCCACGAGAGGAGTCTGCAAAATCTTAAGGCGGCAAAAAATCGCAGGGGCGGCCCCACCTCGGTCTCTGCATCAGCGCCGCCTCTGCCCAGATTCTGATCGCTGAGTCGCGACCGAGATCCACGCCAGAATCACTTGCCAGGCCGGGCTTCTTCTTCTTTCCCTTCCCCGGGGTTTCTTTTATTTTTTCCCCTTCTTCTTTTATTCTTTCTTTCAAAGAGCACGAATCCCGGCCGCGCCATCCATCCCGCCGCCAAGAAAGAGCCGGGCGATCCACGCTTGTCCTTCTTCTCTCTCCCCCCCGCAACTCCCAACCCGCGCGGAGGTTGGAACCAAGGAGCCCCCCGGCAAGGACCCGGGTTCCTGTCACTTACTTTGCGGCCAGCCCACTTCCCCGCTGCCCAGGCGCCCTCCTTGCCGACGCAACGCCCGCTGCTCCTTGTTTCAGCCTGCTGGCCCTTCCGAGCTCTGCCGAGCACTGCAATTTCCGCCTCTCCCAAGATCCCGTTTCCTGTTTTTCGGCATGGCGCGTCATCAGGTGGGAGATGGCCGCAGCGACCCGGCGGGGCTCGGCTACTTCAGTGGGGGCTTGCGGGACGCGAAAAGACCTCCGCGTCCGGCCGTTTCCTTTGGGGGAAGGAAAACAAACAAACAAGGATGCCGGTGTTCTTCGGCGCGCCTGCCTTCTGTCTGCAAAGCGGGCGATCCGTCTGCCGGCTGGTTTACCAGAATATCTGGCTCGGCTCGCCCTCCCGCGCAATTTAAAGAAGCCTTTGCCTGGAAAGAAGCAGCGCGCCTGCGCCCCCAAATTAATCATTATAAACGGCACTTGAGAGAGGGGCGATTGGTTTCGACTTCCGACGATCCTTGCGACCCTTCTTCCACCGGGGAGGTCCCCTTCCCCTCTCTTCTCTAAGGCGCACATCTGGCCGGAGGGTTGAGAGCCCATCTGGGCACCTTTGCGAATGAGCAACGCCGTTGCCCGGGCGCCCAAAACTTTTGTAGTCCCAACATTTTAAAAGTAGCTCCCGCCCTCCAAAAAATACAACAACCCCGCAAACCCACAAAGGTCAAAAATTGTTCCTTCAGCTGATTCCCACAACCTTCAACACCAGGGTAGGCTTGGCGGCGCACGCGCGCTGCGCGAACCCGGGCGAGGTGGGGACTGGAGGGGAGGAAGGTAGACCGGGCCGTCCCCGTCAAGAGCGGCTTCTTGCTGCCGCCTTTCTGTCTATCTGCAGGCGCAGCGGCTCGGGAAGCTCCGTCTTGAGTTCAGCAGGTTCAGGCCGGAGCGAGAGAGCAACTACTTTGGTCGGTGCCCTCCTGGCGAATCTCCCGCTTTCCGCGCCAAATTTCTGGAAGAGCGAAGCGCCGTGATGGATTATGCCGAGCATGCGCAGATTTTTTTCTGATTTTTTTTTTTTTGGGTGGTTGGGTGGGGTGGGGGTTTGAGTCTTTTTACGTAAAAAAATCTATAGCCTTGATTTAGAAGTAACACGCATGCATCTCACATTTGAAAAAGAAAAAAGGTGTTTGAAATTGTGCCTTGACAATTAATTTTTTTTTAACATTAGAAAATTAAGGGCACCATGCTCCTGTAGGAAGTTAGCACCCACCCCTCTCCTAGAAAATTGAAATATCCTAGGAAATATTAAAAAGGCAGAATATTTCCCCTAAAAAGAGTAGAAACTCAGAAGCAGAAACTCACCTCAGAAGTAGAAGCTCACCCTCACCTTTGTTAATGGGTGGGCCATTAAGGCCTGGGCCAGAATACTTTACATAACGAAGATTTCCAGGTAAAACTATAGCAATTGCTCAAAGCCCTTTCAGTGCATCATCATCCAGCAAGGCTCAACCAAGCTTGGAACCCAGGACATCCTACAGAGTTGCCCCTGCATGATCCCATGGGAGTTTGACAATCAATCAGAATACAAGCTCCAATTCAAATCCCAACAAAGGTTATAAAACCCAGGCACACTCAGCATCTCAGCCCTTCTTCACCTTCTCTTCTCACCTTGAAGCATGTGATCATCGTGTTCACTTTGGAGCTTCAAGCCATGTCTACCACCGCTTCTTCCCCCGCCACCGCTGCTGCTTCTTTCCCCGCCGCCGCCGCTTCTGCCCCTGCCACCGCTTCTTCCCCCGCCCCAGCAGCAGTGGTGGCGGGGTAAGAAGCGGCGGCAGGGGCAGCGGCGGCAGGGGTAGCAGGGGCAGAAGCAGCAGCGGTGGCGGGGGAAGGCTTCTGCCCCCGCCGCTGCTGCTGCTGCTTCTCCCTTCCAGTCCTGCCTCATCCAGCCGGGCCATTTGCAGGAGGAGAGGTAGGCGTGAGGCGGGCGAGCTTTCTCCCCCCCTCCCCCAAAATTTGGCCGGAAAATAAACTGTGATAAAAAAACCGTGATAAAAAATAAATAAATTTTAATAAATAATAAATAATAAAAACATCTCACTAACTTCATTTCCAAATAAATTTAATATGTTAACTATGTTTTCTATGGTTTTGGGGGATGATCAGGTATCGTTACTGTTATTTTATTTTATGTGCAGCCCAAACCAAATTTTCATCTTCTAATGTGGCCCAGGGAAGGTGAAAGGTTGGACACCCCTGATAGACTAAAAAAAAGGAAAGAAAAGAGATTGATATACCAGCTAATAGATGGAAAAGGGGATATACAACAGGAGATAGAACAGAAAAAAGAAATTGCCCATAAGTATTTTGAAGAGTTATTTAAAAAGGAAGAAGTTAACGAAGATAGAATAAGAAACTATTTAGATGAAGTGAAGCATAAAGCAATTGGGGAAGAAATGGAAAAATTATTAAACAAAGACATTACTTGGTTTGAATTGAAATCAGCAATAGAGAACCAGAAAAACAATAAATCCCCGGGACCAGATGGGATTCCAGGGGAGCTGTACAAGGCAATAGCAGAACAAATAGGACCTCTTATGGTGGAAGTTTTTAATGACGTCTTATTGGCAGCCAGGATGCCGGACTCATGGAGGGGGGCAGTGATTTTGCTGATCCCGAAGGAGGATTCGGATCCCCAATATATACACAATTATAGGCTGATTTCACTGTTAAATACTGATTACAAAATATTCACTTCTATTATAGCAAGTAGACTAAAAAGAATGTTAAATGAGCATATATATGAAGATCAAAATGGATTTTTCAGGAACAACTTAAGAATGGTACTAGATGTCTTAGAATTTTATGAAGCCCACCCCGAAAAACAATTTGCACTTATGTTTTTAGATGCAGAGAAGGCCTTCAATAATTTAAATTGGCAATTTTTAATCCAAAAAATTTATAATATGAATTTAGGCACCAAATTTGAAAATATTATAACAACCATTTATGATACACAACAGGCTAATATTATAATAAACAGGGAATATACCCGCCCAATAAAAATAGAAAAAGGAGTCAGACAGGGCTGCCCACTCTCACCCCTGCTCTTCATATTATCATTAGAAGCATTACTAATGCGAAGTAGACAGAACCCAGACATAAAAGGATTAAAGGTTAAGAAAAAAGAATATAAGTTGCAAGCGTTTGCGGATGATATGATTTTTTTCATTGAGGAACCAGTAGAAAGAGGACAAAAATTGATGAATGAATTAGAACAATTTGGAGCAGTAGCAGGACTTAAAATAAATAGGAAAACAAAATTAATGACTAAAAATTTAACAGAAAAACAGAAAATAGAACTAGAAGAAGTTATGGGAATACAATTGATAGTTAAGTACTTAGGAATATGGTTGACAGCACATTGTAAGATACTTAAAGAAAATAATTATGATAAATTGATGTAACAGGTAAAGAAGGATTTAGAAACATGGGGCAAGCTGCAACTTTCATTATTAGGCAGGATTGCTGCTATTAAAATGAATATTCTTCCAAAATTCCTATATATATTTCAGATGATCCCAATCAAAGTACACAAAATTTTTTTTGAAGAACTTAATAAAATAACTGTAAAATTTATCTGGCAAGGAAAAAAAACCTAACATAAATTTAAAGGCAATGCAGGATATGAAGAGCAGGGGAGGGCTGGCACTTCCAAATTGGGAGTTGCATTATAGTGCAGCCTCTTTAGTATGGTTGAAGGAATGGGTGAATTTAACCAATGAGAGAATATTATCCTTAGAAGGCCATGACTTGCAAAGGGGGTGGCATGCTTTTTTATGGGATGTAGGGAAAACTAGCCAGAAATATTTTCACAGATACCTAATCAGAGACTCATTATTAACTAATTGGAAGAAAATATGGAAAAAACACTATTTAAAAATACCAATTTGGATTTCAACAATGGAGGCAATTAATCCCAAATAATCTGGTTATCACTAAAATGATTAAATATAAGGATCTATTGGATACACAAGGAAATTTGAAATCGCGGCAAGAACTTCAAGAGCGGGGACTAAAAATTGATCAGTGGGCATATCTTCAAATTCAAAGTAGATATAAACAGGACAAGAAAGAATTTGGAATTAACAATAAACTCCAGCAACTAGATAAAATTTTATTAGGATCAGGCAAAAAAAGTATAACAAAATTTTATAATTACTTATTAGAAGTAGAATTAGAAGAAGAAATTGTAAAAGGGAACATGATAGCCTGGAGTAGGAATATAGGACCTAGCTTCACCATAACAGAATGGGAAAAGGTCTGGGGTAGAAATAATAAAATTACAAAATCGGTAGCATACAAAGAAAACGCCTATAAAATGTTTTATAGATGGCACCTTCCTCCTTCAAGATTAGCGAAGATGCACCCCAATATGAGTCCGAATTGCTGGAAATGCAAAAAAAAGAGGGAATTTTTTCCCATATGTGGTGGTCCTGTACAGAAGCTCAAAAATATTGGCAGAAAATTAGAAATTGGCTGGAAGAAATGACAGGAGAACAGATTGAATTCAAACCAGAGTCCTTTCTGTTAGGGATCTTTGATAAATATCAAAAAAGTGAATATATAATAATACACATTTTGACAGAGGCCAGATTGGCTTTTGCACAATGTTGGAAGCAGCCTCATGTTCCATCAGAGGAGATGACCATTCAAAAAATTTCAAGTTGTGCAGAAATGGACAAATTAACTTTGGCATTAAAAAATAAAGACACTTCAATATACTACAACAGCTGGAACTGCTGGTACAAATGGATAGGCCAAAGATAGACTTCACACTAAAAGGCAAAAGAGGATAGGATAAATCCATAAGTAGTGATACACAGATATATGTAAGGATTAAGTGTGTGTGTATATGGCATAAAATAAGGATAAAAAAGAGGTCTTACAAACTGTTGAAGGTGAGAATGTTTTTAATTTTCTATTTTTTTCTTTCTATTTTCTTCTCCCTTTCTTCTTTTTCTCTCTTTCATTTATGTATGTGTTGTTGGTTTGTTTTAATTGTAAAATCAATAAAAAAAAATTTTAAAAAAAGTTAAGGTTTCCCGTCTAGTCTTGTCTGACTACAGGGACAATGCTCATCTCTGTTTCTTAGCTGAGGGAGCCAGTGTTGTCCAAAGACATTTCGAACATTTCCCTGGTTATGTGCCAGCATGTCAAGGTGTATGGAATGCTGTTACTTTCCCATAGAAGCAGTACCTGTTTATCTACTCGCATGTGCATGCTTTCAAATTGTTAGGTGGGCAGGAGCTGAGCAAGTAATGGGAACTCATCCCATCATGCAGCACTCAGGTCAGCTTTTTGCTGACAAGCTCGTCATCTTTAACAGCTGAGCCACTGTGCCCCTTTCATGCCTCTCATGGTTGTGACATTTACGACTGACTGCAGCAATGATGGTGATTTGCAACTTTTGTTACTGATTTGCTTAGTGACCACTTGAAATACAGTCACATAATCAGGTCCAACTTGACCTCAACAACTTATGCAGAAATTCTAGCCCCCATTGTCGTTGTAAGTCAAGTTCTACTTGTAAACCACATACTACAAAACAATATTGATAAGAAAATAAAAATACTAGAATATAAAACTGTTTTTCTAACAATGCAAATTTCAGAATTCTTTATAAATATTTACAATTATTCTAAATGCTAACAATCACACATATCTTTATAAAGCATTATAATGATTTACTTCAGGAAGAGGCAGTATACAAATTCTACAAAAGTGCTTGCTCCCTATTTCAGCTGTAGCATTGGTTTCTATCTATGCTGGCTGGGAAATTCTGGAAATTGAAATTAGAATAACAGAATAACAGAGTTGGAACCGACTTTGGAGGACTTCTAGTCAAGCAGGTCTTCTAGCTCAAGCAGGAAACCCTATACCATTATAGATAAAGGATTGTCCAATCTCTTTTTTAAAAACTCCAGTGTTCTGGAGGCAAGTCATTCCACTGTCAGGAAATTTCAGACAGAACAATTCATCAGGAATTGTTCCAGTCAGGAAATTTCTGACTGGAACAACTTGTCTTCAGAAGTCCATCCATTTTAAAATTGCTGAAGTTGAGAAACAGCTTATCAAGGTTTCAAATAATACGCCCATAGCAAACAGAACTCCAAGGCAAGTAGGTTCCTCAAAGAATAGTTTTATTGGACATAACATATTGGCACAGCCTGGTGAAAACCAACTCTGAATGTTCCCATGGTTTTCACCTAATTAAAGGAAAAGGTTTTCCCCCTTCCCCAAACAATCAGTCACATGATCCAAAGTGCTGTCCAGTTGCCTGGTAACTTCACTCCTCAATCCAACCACCTGTGGAGATGTCCTTTGTTCCCAGGAGAGTGTTTTGTTTTGGCTACAAAACCCACAGCTGTCTCTATTCCCCTCTCCCTGTCCCTCAGCTCCAGTGTGGCAACTCTGAAGCTTCAAAATGGCCTCGGCCAGGCCAGTTTCAGGGTTGACGCTACTGTAGCACCCCTCCTCCTTTTCTTCCATTGTCCACTGTTCTTTTGGGAATCACTGACAAATATATCTCCAAGCCCATGGCTAAGATGAGAAATCAGTCTCTGCCTTTCATTCTTACTAAGTTATGTAAACCAATTAATCCTGATAAGCATTGTTCACTAGGAATCAATAATACTGACTCAAAGCCAAAAATATACATGTATAGTTACGGAAATTGGGATAGATGAAGGATGTAGTGGTATGCAGGAATGAGCTTGTGAGGCATGCAGACCAAACCATGTCAGATAAGAGGTGGTTGCCCCAGAGAAGGAATAGGAACATGACAAAGTAGGGACCTTAGACTGTAAAAGTGGAGAGAGATGTACTTTCAAATGTCAGTCTATATTCTGTTAATATAATTCTACAACAAAATAGAGCTAGGTACTTCTGGGTGTGCTTCTTGTCTGGAGTACCTCACAAGGCTGACAATGGCAGTAGTTATTTTTGGCCTACCTCACATCTTTAGATTGTTTCTGGCCCCCACCAATGCACTACAGGAACATAAACTTAGTGCTTGGTCCATATGATTCAAGTGCCAATGATCTAACAGTAACTAAACTGTTGCCATTAAGTAGAAGCACAAGGTGATTGGAAAATGCCCAGCTGATGGAATCACTATCTAGAGAAGGGTGGTCAGGTATGATAAACACTCTGTCTTTGAAAGGCTGTGATGTTGCATATGGGGGTTCCTACCCTCAGATGATGAGCCAGGAGTGTTCCTCATTATGAGCATTCAGCCTTCTAGGAGCATGTGATGTCATCACCAGGAATGAAATGTGAAACTATCTTTCTCCTTATGTAGATACTCTCTCAGTTGCTGTCAATTTGCTACTAAACTACGTGGATTAATATAAGGATTTGCTAGCAGAATAAGGGCCCCAAGGAAAATTGTCCTACATTTTGTAGGAAGTCCTCCTGGACTCATTTTTTACACACACACACACACCCATCCATTGCTGCCTGCCTAATGAGTCAGATATTGTATAGCATTGCCAGTATTCTTGCGGTGCAAAGACTCATGGGGTACTAGGAATTTCCTGTCTCCACTGTGCAAGGCACTGTTAACTCCCAAACTGCCAACTTATAACACAGTAATGTATGCGTTGCTGCCAAAGACATCAGTAAGGAAAATGGATGAGGTTAGCAGCTATCCATATTAGGTTTGTAAAAGTAGGAACTGATTTAGACTGTAAGCAGTCTAACTTCTGATGCAGCATATATTTTGTGGCTAGAAATCTTAACTAGAAGTCCAACAATATTAAAAGTAGCAGACGTTGCCGAACTGCATGCCCACATACCAGAACAAATGAACTGTAGTGATTAGCATAGTGTGTGAATCCAGAATTCTATCTATGAAGGAAAAACTAGCAGCTGAAACAGTTCTGAGCAGGAAAAAGGCCCGTCATATGACAAAATCCCCCTAAACTTAATGCTAACGACTTTGAGGCATTTTTTAAATAAACTTCTAGGCCATTTATTTTGCTTTACATGTTTAACATATTCTCTTTGCTTTTACACTAAATTTGATTTCATTTTTATTTTAAAAAGTTTACATTGCTCCTGAATTCTACGCAATGGGAAGTGATACAGAAATAATTTTAAACATTGATAGCTGGTGTGCATTTATTACCAAATACATAAATTGCAATTGGCTTCCCCCAGAGGATATAGGGATTTCACGATCTTGCCTCTCATGTTAACAAATTAAATGCCACGTTACGCCTATGTAATGTAATGCAAAATGACATTGTCCAAATGTAGAATAAAACTTTTTCTCTGGTGAATTTCACAAAATTCACAGGCAGGCAGGCTCCCTGCCTATTAAAAATTTGTTTCAGGAACAACCACTTCTTACTTACTATCTATCTGATTGGATGATCAAAAGAAACTAAAATAATTTCCCAAGTCTTGATTTGCACAGCTAGATGGGTCTAAATTTAGTATAAATCTTTAGAGTTAAGATGAAATATAATTAGCATTCTCTAAAATCTGTATATGTCTTCATGTCAGTTAATACCATTGTGACTTTTACTGTCTGAGTAAATGTGAATAATTATTAATGTGAATATTTTCCAGTGTACTATATTTTAAACTGCTGCAGTTACTTTTATTGCTTTATTGCTTTGTTTTATAGTAGATCATTTTACTGAATTGTTTTATTGAATATTGTTTACTTTACTTCTGTGCATTGCTTTGGGTCAGAAAAAAAGGCAGCATAAAAATAAAGTAATACTTTATATAGTTGACAAAGCATTTTGCTCGGTGACTATTCTACTTGCTGTTGTGTCAAAAAGACAGCTTAGGGATGGGTGGAAGCAAAACTCCACCTGAATGATGATTAAAAAGATGTTACCATCAAGGGAATCTGTTTGATCATTTTATATAAAGCTTCAGTATGATCATGCCGAATATTAAATTCCTTAATCTTAATATCTAAAATTCAGATTAAAAATGCATGTGTATCAGCTACAAGTACTGAGCAGTAAAAAAAAAAGTATTCTGCATTTCCTTGCTGTTATCTGATAGTTATGTGAATTTATGGAGCCCAGATCTGACAGATTTAATGCATATAATCATTCCTTGGTATCTGTCATTATAGTAAAGCAGAACAACTATTAACATTAAGATTTTAAATTTCTTGCACACAAAATCATTTTGATTGGTTTATATAATAGAAGTACATTACATATTTGCAGACTGCTGACTTGTAAGATGAAACAAATCTTATAAAACTCTCTGTGCCAAAGGAAGCATTAATATGTGACAAGAAATTGTATTTGCATTAATATCTGAATTACCATTCTAAAACATTTCAAGCCTCATCACAAGATAATAGCATTTTATTGGCAGTGGAAAAATGCTTCAGAAATTTATTGAAAGAAAGCAATAAATAATACTGTGATAAAAATAGTTCAAAGTACTTAGACTGTACATAATTTGTTACATTATTCAAAGTACATATAAGGTTAATAGAAAAAATAGTAACAATGAATTCAAGTTGTACAATTTAAAAAGAGCCAAAACAAAAAACAGAAAAAAGACATGCCATGTATATTATTGCATAATAAATAATGCACCATGATCTGAATCTCCTCCTTGCTGGCTTCATAAGATGCTATTTAAAAATTAATGATGCATTTTCTAGTTATACATTTTGCAATGACTAAAAGTATTAACAACTAAAAAGTCTGTCTTGATTTTAAAACAAGCTTATAAATATATCTAAAAGATGACATAAGAAAAGTAAGGCCTTTTTAATAGGTGCACTACCACATGCCTCCGTATGTTATGCTCTTAAGCATCTTTGTCATTAGGCAGCAGTGCATCATGATTGGTCCATTAAAAGAACTGCATCAATAACTTTTCATAAACATTTTCACATCAAAACACAGAAGAGGGAGCACTCTGTGTTGCCTGTCAAGTACTCTTAGTAGCTATTCTTGCTTAACAGAAAATATTTCCATTTATGGCTTGCTTATGCTCAATCAATGAACATAGACTATACAAATACAGCCACAAAAAGTAGTATAAATGACCTTGCTAGGTCTCATGTTTCATAATGTTCTAGAAATTCCCAGATTTATGAATGTAAAGCAAATTATACTAAACAAAAGCCTTAAATAAGAATACACACTAAATAATCAAATGTTATGTTTAAAAGGTACAGTTTCTAACGGAAATGGAATCAGGTACCATGCCTGCTTTGTTAATAAACATATGCCTCTCTGAAAAAAAGGAATTATTTCAATTTTTAGAGCTAGGTAGCATTTTTCAAACGGCAATATATATATACTGCTTGGTGTCATGATGTCTTTACAAAGATTGTAAAAAAAAATTTCACCTTCACTTTATTAAACTCATTACTGGTAATTACAATAACTGCATAATTTACAAGCCCTATATTACTTATAGGGACAGATACATACAAGCCTTACAGTACATTCAGATGAAAATACTAAAATTAACATAAAGTAATAACTTGAGTGACAGACAATTCTAATAGAAAATTAAGTAATGGGACACACATACACCCACATCGGTATAAGAAACATTTAATCTAAAATACTTTTTATAGTACTCACAAATTCACTTGCTAATTAAAAACTCTGTAATAAAATATTTCAAAGTGTTGATTTAACAAGTATTAACAGATTAAAGATTTCAGCTGTTTCCAAAATATGGTCATTGAGTTCAAAATGGTTCAGTTCATCTGTAGAAATAGTGGGGATAAACTGAAAGTAAAATAAACATTAGTTTCAGAACATTAGAAACTGCCGTGAAACAAGAAAGAGCAAGTATGAAAGAAGATAGTAACCTTCATACATCACATTTCAATCCAGAGAGATGAATAAAAAGCTCTCACCATCTGATTACTTGCCACAGGAAAGTGGGAAATAAGATGACACCCATTCCCATGATAAGTAGCAATGTGAAAGGAATTAGGTCTGACAACGGTTACAAGCTACAGGAATGGCTATACTTTATCTCTCAAAATCAACTGTAAATTTAATACAAGGCTGGGAAAGAAGGGATGTGATGAAGTAGAGGGTTTGGATTTATTCTCTGGAGTACCAGAGAGTAAGGCAAGAACCAAGGAGGGTGAAAACTTTAGAGAGAAAGATTCAAACTTCAAATAAGGAGACATTTCCCGACTGTGAGAGCTATTAAGCTATGGAACGGCTTGCCTCCTTAGTCATGAGTCTCTAGCACTGAGGTTTTCGAGAAAAGATTGGACCGCCATTTTTGTGGGATGGACTGCCAAGGTCCCTTACAATCTTATGATTCTATGTCAGGATTACTGGTTCATGTAATCTGCAAACTGATTTATAAATTCATAACTCTGAATATTACACAATGAATTTCTTGTATTCTAATCTTCAATAAGCCACAATCTCTGGAGTAAAACTTTAAACACAATAAATACATATTGTTCATGAGTGTGTCACTTTTACTTACCAATGAAAGTCTTTAACATGAATAAGTTCTTATTGTAGCAGAATCCAATCTTTGTGTTGCTGATACATTGCCTATTTCAACAACAATCAAGAAGACATGCAGAATATAGCATGCGGTTAGTGTTACACAAGAAACTCACAAAAAGTTAACTACACAGAATGAAGCATTCCTGGTTATGTTTTTGCTTTTCCAAGCTTCAGTATATATTTGAAACCACTTCATAATATAGCAGGTATGTTTTGAACATACTGAATGCATGATTAAATGAGTTTTATCGACTGAGCTACACACCCTTCATCTGAACAGGCTAAAATAACTTAAGTTTCTCATCACAGTGTAAAGAGCTACAATTTAAAGGAAGAACATATGGTTTTGAGTATGATCCTGGAAATCTTCAGGCTGGGAAAGACTCCTGTGTGAAATCTTGTAGTTGTAGTACAAGACAATTATTTAAGTCTCTAAATGCAGTAGCTTTTTAACAACATTCAGAGAAGGAGAACCATCACATTGTTAAGAGGCAAGAGACCAATCTATTATTTTATCTTTTGTCAGTATTCTCTAAATAAATGCTAATGCATTTATAAAAAAATAGTATACAGTCAATTGTATAGTATTTATTTTTATATATAAAATTTTATATGTACAAAATAAAGCTTACAATTCTGATTCTAGCAGACAAAACTTGGAGACAGGTACTTAAAAGTCCAAATTACCAGGCACATTTTGTAGCCCCTCATCAACCAATAAACATTTAATCACTGCCTACAGAAAGCAGTCTCTAGGATGTTAACAACACATTGAATAAGGTGATGTGTATTACAGGTTTTAAATCATTTACTAATCATTTTTATTTCATACAGACTTTTTGTCTTCAGAATTCTTTGATTTCTTTAGTATTAGAATACTTGAACTTGAGAACAGTGTCAGTGTGTGTATATAATCTTTTTTAATGCTTTGCTCTGATGAACTGGACATCAGGAGCTATAGAAAATATTTAAATATATTTTGAAGTTTTCACTCTTTAAAAATTAATGATTGACTGAAAAGTAAAAAAAAATTATTTGGGGCTGAATGACTTCAGATACTTGGGAGAAAAATGGAAACAACTGCAAATAATCAAAATAGGAATAAAAAAGCAAAACAAAAAAACAAAAGTAAAATAAAGATGAACAAAATAGTGCTATCACTAAGGGGAAAATTATAGATCAGAATTTTAAAATAACATTTTAACATGCTGTTGAATGCTAGGATTTGCATTATTACAATCTGCTCTCTGTTGGTCTGTCCTTGTATATAATTCAGAAGCTGCAGTTAGTGCAGAGTGCAGTATAGCAAGGCTCTTATCCAGAAGCCATATAATACTGGTCTTACAAGAATTGCACTGAGCACTTTTATTTTGCTGATTGGAGTTCGAGGTTGCTGTAATGTTGATTAAGGCCCTTCATAATTTAGACTCTGATACCTGAAGGACTATGTACCTGTCCAAATCCTTGGCATCTCAAAGATGTGAAAAGAGTGTTGTGCTAGAAGGGCTTTTCTCTGCCATGGCTCCCAGTTGAACCATTCTACCTCTGGACACTGATGTCTACCTTTCAGTATCAAATGACCTTGGTTTTTACTCTCTTACTGAAGACATGGTGTCCACAGATGGCCATGCTAGTAATAATATTTTTTTTAAAAAAATTACTCCTTTTTAATGTAATAATGTATTCTTTGTACATTAAATTTAGGAAAATTTAATGATTGTTCAGAGTTATGATGGACCTGGAAAAAGTGAGTGACAATCCATCCACAAAATTATGACAGTCACACCACCTCCACAGTCATGTGATCACAATTTGGTGCTTCACAACCAGATCACATTTACAACTGTTGAAGTATCTTGGGATCACGTGACCTACCCAGCCAGCTTCAAAATCAATTGGCGAAGCTGAATTGACTTAAAACTGTGATTTGCTTAATGACCACAGGAATTCACTAAATGATAAAATGATTGTAAAATTGGATCTGATCATGTGATCACTATCTTCACAACCACATCACCTAGCGATCAAAATTCCAGTGCCAACAGGGTTATAAGTCAAGGACTGCCTGTACCATATTATACTAGCTTTAATAAATGACACAGGGTATTTTGAATAATGATGGACTATAAATACTTTCAATAAATAAATATCAAATTGTATTTTAGCATTTCCCTGAAAAGATACATTGAAGTTATCTTAATTCTGCAGTAAGCTGATAAACATTTCCATTTTTTTTACTTTTTCTTTTGTAAAAAGTATTTTTAAATGATAGATTTCATTAAACAGAATATATGGATAGCCAATTAATACTAACAGAGCACAAAATACAAATACCAAAATCATTCACTGAGAAATTAAAGCAATCCAGTAAGTCATGCAAAGTGAGTTTTCTACACGAAACAAATGCTTTTCACTTCTTACAAATTAATTCAGAAATAGATAGCATGCTTAAATAATTAATAATTATTTTACCATCAATCTGCATCTTCTTTGGTTGCATAGAAGGTGAAGACATTGAAGTGGTAACTCTAAAATTTGCAGGGAGGGTCTCTGCTGATCCAGCAGCTAAACCCCTTATGTCCTTTGGTCTGAACTTCTTTCTCCATGAAGGTGCACGTCTAAAGCTTTTATCATCATCCTGTCAAATTAACAAGCAGGGTGAAAAAAAATCATATTAGAAAATGAACAAGACACCACAAAATTCCTGTACTTGTAATACATTACAGATGATTATGACAGGTACTGTTGCTGTATCCTTGAAACGTACATTTACATCTTATTGGCCTTTTTACAAGAATTTATGATCAGGATTTTTTTTTAATCCTAATAATATTCCTCTTTCTTTTTATAAAGATAATAATTCATTGCCATATATCTTAGTACTTAAAGTGAACCATTTTTTCTTATCTAGTCTCATAAACAGTAACCAAAAATAGAATTACCAGATTATATGGTAAATCAGTTTTCTGGTTTTTGCTACCAAACTTGATCTCTGTGGGTATACCAGCACTTACATTCTCATAAAAGGGATAATGAAATGCTCTGCATCTGCTGCTTTTAAAAATTATAGGATCAACAATCATATTGATGTTGTGATTGGTTTTATCTGCAAAACTGGTTACTGCAATTATTTAAGATTCTACTTAAGAGTCCTCAACTTATAAATAGCTAAACTGAGGAAGGTGTGGACATTAGGGTGGTAAAAAAAATGCAAAGTAAATTTTGCTACCGGGATTGTCACAGATAAAACTTGAAGAAGAATTTTACTTGGGTCATCATATCCATTTTTGTTTTATAGCACTTGTGTGACTATTTTTCCCCAGTGGCCTCACTTATAGGACTGATAGGTTTTATGGCTGAATCCAGACCATGACCCCAGATTTTGATCAATTGGTATTTAGTAAAAAAGCATGAGATATACAGTAAGAAATCTTGAGGAACTACTGCTGCTTCTTTTCTCTAAAAAAATCTGCTCAGAATTAGAATCTGCTTGATTGTAGCTAATGAAATGAAAATTTGAATGCATTTATAGAAACAGAACAATGAAAAATCTTGAAGATAAATTAATACTGAACTTGTAGTGAAGAAGTATATAAAACCTTCTTGGCGCCATAATAGCAGAAAGAACAATGATGGACCATTAGTTATATGAAACCTTATTACTGGTAGTATCTTTCTGCAGTGAATGTGGTGTCACATGCTTTAAAATTTTTCTGTAAAGAAAGATTTGATGCAGATTATTTTGGCTGCCCATATAAATAATAATAGGCTGGATAGACTCTTAAAATTAAATTTACCTCTTCAAACTTTCTCTCCGTACCCATCACAAGAAGATTATTAAATTCCCTCTCCAAGACAGCACGGGCCTAAATTAAAAACAATTACAAAACTTAAAAATATTTCAAACATTTGAGCTGTTACACTTTGAGAATTTAATTTACAAAATTTATATAATTTAAATATTGTCCAAACAAAATAGTATTTTCCTGGATTTACATCATTCTTCAAATACTTCAAAGAATGTCATATAAAAAGTCAAGATTAGTTTTCTCTCTATTTAGAATGCCAAACTTAGAATAATGGGTTTAAATTGCAGACTGGAAAAACACCTAACAATTACTTTTGACAAGTACAACCAATTAGCCAAAAGTTATAAGCTTCCCTTCATTGGATAGAAACAGAAACTAACCAGCCATCTAACTAGATCAGGGCTGTCAAACTCCCGGCCCATAGGCCGGATATGTCATGTGCTGGCCATGCCCACTTTGGTGAAGGGGGGGAAAAGTCCCGATACATCATGTGACACCGCCATGATGATGTGAGTTTGACACCCCTGAAATAGATTATTTAGTTGGGATTCCTACATTGAACAGGTATTGACCATGATAACCAAAATGTCTGTTGATTTACAACTATTTACATGTTTACAACTATGATTAAAGCTATTACCACCAGTGAATCTGCTTTGCTTTCTGACTGTCACAGCTCTCAGATAAAACACAGTAACAAAAGCAAAGTTCAGAAATGTCAGTTTTTAGTATGAAGTTTTCTTTAAATAGTTAATTTTTAAAAATTCTCATATATAAATCTTACAAAGTTCCAAACGTGCCTTATGAATAGAAACATACCCCACCAAGTGATGCTATTATAATTACCTGTGTATTCTGAGTAGGTATTTGTAAAGAAAGAGCTAATGCATTGTGATCAAAAGTTTCATCTAAGGCCAGAAGTGCACCATGAACTCCACTTTCTATAAGGTTATTTGCATATTCTTTAAGGCCAATTGACACCACCCAGTGAATCATCCTGTCATTGCTCCAAACAAGGACATCTATATGAGGAAAAATAAATATTTAAGTCATAAAATAATTGATCATGTGTACTTGGCAAAGATTAAATGATGAATTCAGATTTCTATACTATTCAATGATACAAGATTCAGTAGAATCTCCAGCTGCCTTCATTGATTTCCCCTTCTGGTACCTCCCACACTATTGCAGAAACTTTCCTAAACCCCGAAAGCAAATCTGCAGAGGCACATGGAGTTAGAGGGAAGAGATGACAAAACTAGTTCTTGTCTTTCTTCCAGTGGAACTATCTTAATAGGTTTTACCAATAATCTGAATAAAAGCCCAATATTTACGGGGGTGGGGGTGGAGGAAAGAATGGCTGAATGATAGGTGGATTATTGTTGTACTGAATATCAAAGTTCAGAAAAAATAGTTTTACATATTTGGACTTTGTGCTCATAAGGTATACAATATATTTGACGGAATATTTTTGTATTAACCACAATTTATAATTCAAATAGGAGAGAAAGTACTTAAGGAAAGAGTTCACTTAAATGTTTTGGTGTTAGTACATTATAGATATTTTAATGTTTTACCAGTATTTTAACAATAGATGACAAAAAGAGTAATAACTGATACATTCTCCAAGTTTTATTAACCGCAGTACAGTACTGCTAATACAATTTTTGTACACTAAATTTTTAAAGGGTTCAGCTTATGCTCATTTTACATATACTAGATCATGGTTCATCAGCCACGCTAAGCCTTGTTTGAGCTTAGCATAATGTGTGAAGCCAGCTTTTGTGGACTATTATTATAGCTCTGTAGACTATATGAATGAAGCCATTAAATAAAGCATAAGCGAAGGCAAGGATATTTAAAAGATAGGAACTCCATGGACATACTAATTTGCCCTTCTGGCTCTACACCTGAGCTGCACTGATAAAAAGCTGCAACTGATAAAAAGCTGCACTGATGAAAACTGCTCCATAAAAAGCTTTCTGAAAACTGCCATAGTGTTGAGGAAGACAAGCTTCATTGTACAGGATGTATTATACTATTATATTAATAAGCCTGAATTACTTTATTGTCTCTCAATCTGCTTAATATAAACACCTTAAGAAGAAAGAAATTATATAATGCTATTGCTTGGTTAAAAAACTGAATGTAAGATCAATAAGAAGAAGCTAGGCATCTTATGTTAATCCTGCATAAAACCTAAAAAGCATCTTTGAGAATATTTACAACTATGCAGTCTTTTAGTCAATGGAAAACAACTGGATTAAAATTACTGTATTATTTATTACATTTATCACATTTATTTACTTTTTTTAAAAAAAAATGACTCAGTGTGGCATGCATAGTGCTATCCGCACAACAACCATCCTGTGAGTTGGGTACTAAGACAAGGCTAGTCTAGGGTCACTCAACCAGTTTCTATATCCAAGAGAAGATTAGAATTCAGCCTCCTGTTCTCTAGTGCAGTGTCTTGACTCTATCCTAAACTGGTTCAGACCTTAAGTTGAACATTTAATAAATTATTAACAGCATCAAAGCCAGAGAAGCGAAAGCCTACCTTTAATTTCATCCAGGCTTCCTTCTCTTCTTCTTTCAAGTTCTTTCCGGTCATAATTTAATCTTCGGAGACACATAATGCCACACTGGAAACTATTTCTTTAAAAGTGTTTTAAAAAGAGAGAGATTAAGCACTGCAATTGAAATGTTTATTACTAATTACTATTTTAAATATATTTACCTGTGAAAACTGTCTACCATTTTAAGTTGACCACGAAGATCTTTTTTAGTTAAATGATCCAACATTCTAGCATCAACAAGACATTCCATAAAATAACTGCGATACTGAGGAAGTCCCAAACTAGGAAGCCATTCATTGCCAATCCATTCGTGGTTCATATCCCCATAGGCTAAAGTCTACAAAAAACACAGCAAAGGGTTATTTGAAAAAAAGGAGCTTTTACATATAAATCGGGGACTGAATCCAGCATTTTTCTCTACTGATAGGAATTTATCTAAGAGTCTTGTTTTCTTGACAGAATAAAAGATGTTAAATGTTCTAGTTTTTAATTCCTTATAGCTTCCCCATATTTTTAGATGATACATGGGATTGGAGGGAAAAACTGAAAAAGACTGCTTCTCCTCTGTTCAGCTAGAAGCTTCAACAGATCAGAAATATTTGCAAAAGTGTTTTGCTGCATTTACCAAAAGTCAACACAGGAAGTTTCAGTCATGGTAAAACGCATACCTTAAAATTTAAATCTACTTCACACTATTTTTATTATCTAGTGCTCACTAAAAAAACAGGTGAAGTATACATGGGAGATGAACAGTGGTGAGATTCAAATAATTTAACAACTGGTTCTCTGTACTAATGCTGGGTGGGCATGGCCATGGTATGCATGGCCAGGGGGTGTGACAGACAGCACTTGGCCTCCTGCACCTCTCTGGGAGCAAAAATGGAATGCCAGGGGAGGGCGCTGCCCACCTCCGTTTTGGACCTAGTAGGCCTCCCTGCAGCAAAAATGGACCATGGGGGCTCCACGTCGCATCCCCCCGTGCCCCGTTTTGGGCTTAGTGGGCTTCCTTGCACTTACCTGGGAGCCAAAACGAGGCACGGGGGGGACTCCTGGAAGGGGTGGGGAGGGGCCAGCCAACAATTTAACAACTGGTTTGGCCAAAGTGGTGCAAACTGGTTGAATTCCACTAGTGGAGATGAATATATGTAATCTCCATCCATATCCTCTGAGATCATATCAAACAGGAGTAATTCTCTAATATGCATCCATTCCTACCTAGAAATTTACATTAGTTTTTCACATTTAATATATTTACCACAGTAAACACTACAGGACCATTCGCATGTACCTACTATTAATAAATAAGTGGAAGCTATTGTTAAAAGAAGCCTAACATCTTCTGATTCTGGAAGTTCTAACTATTAATATAATCTCAACTCCCAGTCTTAAGAATACATGTTGATTTATTTATTTAATTTCTATAGCCACCCATCTCAATCAATGCCTCTGGGCACCTTACAATTCAATTCAATTTTATAACTTTTGCAGGTTTTGTTTAAAAAAATCAACACCTATCAATTAAACATCTGAAAGATAAAATGTTTCACTGCGAGGCCAATCTGAGTGGCTTACAGCGTTAAACAATAAAGCGATAAAAATTTACATATATATTTAAACATTTAAATTGTTTTTAACACAGTAAGCCAAGCAGTCACCTTGCAGCAAGATGGGGAACAAACAAATTTAATAAATAAATAAATGTCAATTTCTAAAGTCTTTTAATATTTCAAAAATTATTCAAATAATTCAAATTATGAATATTTAAATAAGAATTATTCTGAAGAAAAACTGATTGATGTGTTTCTGTTAAATATATAGACACTGAAAATTGGATTTTATGATTTAATAAATCTGAGCTAAAGTTTAAACATGTAAAAGAAAAGTCTCCAACCTGAGCCCAGCTTCCTTCCTCATCTTCCTGACGTTAGGTAATTAGAAAAAGTAAAAGGACATACAGATGTTAGTATTTATAAATTTAGTAATGTAAGTAAACTGAAGGTAATGACCACAATCCAGGGCGCAAAAGAACTAAATAAACGTGTAAATCCATATAAAATTATTCTCAATAGACATTTTATCACTACATGTTTTCCTAAGTGTAGTTATCTATCCCCAAACAGTAAATATTTTTGAGTGTAAAATTATTTTTCTGGATTGTAGTCATATTTCAATAGTGAAAAAAGCAACATGCTATTTCAAGATAGAAGAAGCATGCATCTAAAATTGTGAATATATACATCTCTTACTATATTTATACCTTCAGGAAAATTGATATACCACATACTGCTTTATTTTTCCACACAAGTAGTAGCCTCTATATAAAAACTCAAGGAAAATTTTAAGTAGTGGCATCTCATACAAAATTAATGCATTGATCTTCTTTGAAATATACACAGGCAAATGATCTATTCTCCTCACCTACACAATGATCTTGGTGGAAAAACATTTTACAGCATGGCTGATAAGTGGGTTAGTTTTTAAAATCAATCATAATTAAGAATCTAATATTAATATTTCTATTTTTCCAGATGTACATGATTCAAGCAATCAAGAAGTAGGAGCACTTCCACAACTAACCGTTTGTGGTGTAGATGTAAGATTTTCCATTTCTTCATGCGTTACCCAGACATTTCCTGTAGTCTAAAATGACCCCATAATGAACCAATCACATCCAATGAAAGGAAAGCAGTAACAAAGAGGAAAGGTTGCAGAATATATAAGCAACAGGTGTGTTTAAGGAGCAGGCATGGGCAAAAGCAAGTTTCAAGACTATTAAGTATAAGCTCATGTGAAAAGCAAGCCCCACAGATAATATATTTATCTCCATTACATAGAAAACTATATTTAAATACAATTGTAATAAATAAAATTGCTCATTATGATTTCCAGACATGATATTTACACTGAGTACTTCAATTAGATTTTGGAGAGTGCTTCAGTTGATTTTAGGTTATTTGCCATAAACATCTACTTTCTCATCCGGAAAAATAATATACAGTACTTTAACAGGTCCTCTTGTGCACATTCATCCCACATTTTCTAGTTTATGGTAATACTCTAACAACAAAATTGTGAATTGCACTTGTTCTTTAGACTAGGATTGCAAGTCATTTTCCAAACAAAAAATCCTGGATTTAAGAACAAGTACAAACCACATTTTACTAGTAGAACACAAAGGGTACATATTTTATTACAAATCAGAAAGTAAGTACAACATGCAAGTTCAAGATTTAATTATGTACCAACAAGACATTATTTGACATTTTATATTAATCACTCCAGGGAACTGAGAAATTGGCTTTTAAGATCCAATTATTCTTTAATTGATTGTCTCCCATTTTTCTTTCAAATCAGTCTTTATCCACAGTTATTTTCATAAGAGGAACAGTTACCTGAAATTCTGTCATTCAAATGTTTTTAAATTACAGTTTGCAAAATATCCAGTCAGTCTAACTATTAGCAATGCTAGTTAGCTGGGAAATGAGGAAATTGTAATCCAACAGTTTTGGAAGAAATAAAATCATGGAAAACTATGCTAGCCTTAATTGCTAGGAGGGAGATGCATATACGCAGCCAGAATACATTCCAATTCAGATCTGGATGCATATCCACATTACAGATTTCATCTAGTTCCCATTGAATTTGCTGATGCTAGTCACACAGTGATCATTACAAATAACATGAAATTAAAATGTACTGGACAAAATATATTAAATGCACTATGAAACGTATCTAATTGAAATTTACCAATGATGGCCCTTGCTTACTAGAATATTACTTGGATAGAACTGTAGTACTATTTGCTTTATCAAAGTACCCATATGTAAAATATTTGGCATCTAAGTTATTTTGGCTTATCCACTATGTTTACTTGTTACCGCACCTTGTACAACAAAATTAAATGCCACCTTCAGTGTACGTTACACATTAAAAAAATAAACAAAAACACACGTCCTTCACATTCTATACCAGGGGTCGCCAACCTTTTGGACCTCAGGGACCACCAAACTCATAATTTTAGATTCCAGGGACCACTAACTGGTTATGTGGGTGTGGCCTAATTTATGGGTGTGATTTGGTGGTCATGTGACTGGCTGGGCATGGCTTGTATGTAAATATTATAAATATTTATATAAATATTGAATTTTTTACAAAAAAGAGCAACTTTTATCCAAAATCAGGCAAAGCAGGCAGATTGAGTTGCTCACAGAATCATTCGGTGATCTATCTATCTGCCATCGACTAGCTCAGTCTCTCAAATTTGTTTGCTGTGAGTCTGCACTGAATTTGCTTGCAAGCAAACCTTCAGTCCTAAGGGAGGTTTGGCTGTGCTTAGCTAGAAAGCAAGAAATACAACCATGTCCTGCTTCCTAGCTAATCTAAATCTCCCGGCACAGCAGAACAGATGGTTGGAAAAAGGAAAAATAGCAACTTAGCAGACAAGTTTCTGGGTAAGGAGTGAGTGGGCGGGGGGGGGGGTTCCCATGGGCCATGTGGGCTGAGCAGCCTTGTGTTTCTGTACAGCCTGGATTAATTGCTTTGGGGGGGGGTGCTCTGGGAGCGAGATTTCTCTGCAGCCCACCAAAATTTTCTCACGGCCCACTGGTTGGCGACCACTGATCTATCCCATTGAATGCCCCTGATATTGCATTAATATTGCACTATACAGAAGAACTTTTAATTTCCTAATAATTTTTAATTTCCTAAGAAAGGCTGTTAAATTCCTTTCACTTTTTTCTGTCCTGCATATCTCATCCTGCATCACTATAGAAAGCCTACTGATCCTCAAGAACAGATTTGTGCAAAGAAGGTCAATACATGACAGAAAAAAAACAATGGATCTACTGGATCCAGTCTCTTCTGGATTTACAAATTTAAAGCTCAGGCCAATAACCACTGGTTGGTCTCAGTAGCCAAAAATAAAGCTTCATTCTTTTGTTGTATTGTCATGTTTTTAAAACAAATTTCTCTTCCCTGCAATATATTGTAAACATTATAATAAGACAATATTGCAATTCCTTCTTTAGAATTAAGTTGGACTGTCTGCTACTTCACTTTCAAAGTACTTCAATGTCCTTGCTCACCAGAGAAATTGTATGTCAGCTTTTAAATAGTAAGCAGCTTAAGAAGTTATTACAGACTTAAATAAGCAGTTTATTTCTTGTCATTTGCTTAATTCTCACAACTCTATTTTTTACTCCCAAGAGCATCCTCTTATTCAAGAGAATAGCTTATGCCCATAACAAACGTGAATGAGTAGGAAGTCTGATTTTCTCATCAATCTCTTTGTCATTGTCCAAGTTTTCTTACCGTTCTTGATGTAGGAGGAGCCGAAGGACTTGTTAGTGACATAATTTCTTGTATGGCCAGTCTCAGTTTTAACCTATGTAAAGGATTACTGATTCCAATTTCACGCTGTATTTCAGTATCAGATAAGGCTGACATTATGGCACCACTTTTCACATTTGCACGGCAAGCAGCCACATACCAAGCTGGCATCCCAACCCACAACTGAAAAATAAAAAAAAAAATTACAAAAAGGTTCATAATTACTTAAAAGTTGCAAATTAAAGCATTATTATGTTGAACTAAAAACATTTCTTACCTCTAACCAGACAACCACCGTGGGACCATCCCACTGAG